>NW_005054321.1:2202243-2275075 GCF_000277835.1 Geospiza fortis
ATTTCTTACAGATACACATACAAACTCCCTCTTGCCTACATGCCTGTGGTCTCAATTTATTGAGAACATTTTCCTGTGACCTAGGTTGCCATCAGAAAACAGTCATTCCTTGGGATTAAAAGCCAGTGAGACACAGTAGTTTTGTGAACTCTGACAGTGAGCTGGATCTTGCTATGGCCTGGTACACGCTGTAGGCAACCATTTCTTGTCCTGGTCCTCTGGTTATCTGCTTGCTTTCTTCCTTGAATTATCCAATTTTTAATCCCTTTCAATAATCCAAAGCACTAGTCTCTTTTACAGAAATTCCTGAATGTGAAAAGTGTCAATGTAATTTTGCATTTGTGTTGATACAGAAAGAAAGCAGGTTTTAATGTTTACATGAAGGGAGGCATTTGCCTTTCAGCTAACTTGAAAAAAAAGGGTCCCAAACAACAAAACCACCAAAAACCCCAAACTAAATGAGAAGGACCACTTGTGGTAGAGAGTGTATGCCTGTAGGCTAAGTTAATGTAGCTTTTGGAAATCCCTAGAAGATGCTTTGTCATGGGATCACTTTCCCACATCCTCAATAGGAAGCCATGACTATTTCTTCTTTGTCTTTCCCAACCAGGTAACTTACACGTTCCTTCCCACACTCTGCCATGGCCTTTCACACTATCCCAAATCCCTGTGGGCCTCAAGCAAGCGTCTCATTCTCCGCTCTGCATCTTCTCTCTTCTCTGCCTCTGCCATGTCCCATATGCTGGAGTTCAAAGGATTTTTTTTAAGAGGCTCTCCTGTCCTGTTCCCCTCTTACTTTTTTTTTTGTTCCCTTTTTGGGGATGTAGAGTTTCTGTCTGTCACCTGGCATGTTGTATTGACTCTTTTATCAATCACAAAAGACAGAATTCATGTCCAATTCTTAGTTTCACTATTGTATCATCCAAGCGCTTAGATTGCACAATTTTAGGAATGGTGTGTTGATTTGTATCAAGCAAGGTGAAGTTTCCTGCTGTACCTCTCTGATGGATATTGCTGCCTGTAGGGTCAGACTATTTACTTTGCTCATAAACCAGCTCCTGAAAGACAACTGTTTCTACTTTGGGTTATAATAGAAAACTAAAATCAGTATCTAGCTGTGACCCCAGATTTAGACTTGTGCAAATGACAGATGTTGCTTTATTTGCAAAGGCACTGAGGTTTGCCTTTTAACAGAGGTGATAGGAATGTCTTCAGAAGGTCTGTAACAAATTGGTTGCTGAAGTGCACGTGAATATACTGTGTTTAGTCTGAAGTCAGACCACAAGTAAGTCTTACTTCTATTTAATTACATTTTTTCTGAATTAGAGAAGAGTGAGTTATGACAGGTGGCCATAACCTTAGAAAAGCCTTTTACTGCAATTCTTACAGGGCAGTAGGAGACAGAAATGCAGAACTAAGTGATTCTGATTGAGTAGGTGTTAAAATGAGGCTGTAGTAAGGCACAGTGATACTTTCCTTCTCTGTACTTCAGTACAAGCATCTAACTGAAATGCTACTCAGCTGATGGAGAATATAGTTGCTATAATAGTTAAACCTGCTATTAATAATGGATGATGGCCATATATGATTTCAGAGCCATCTGAAAAAACTCTGTCAAAAAATGAGTCTGAACATGTTCTCATCTTCTGAAAGCTCCACCTTACACTTCTTGTTAGGTGAAACATAAAGCAAAACAGCTTCTTCAGATTAGTAAGCAGGGAAACAAGACTGCATCTATCTTAATTGTGCAATAGCTTCTCATCATTAGAGCTGAACAATGCTATGAAAATACGGCATCAATTGAAGGAGCATTGACTCATGGCTGTGAAGACACTTTGAACAGAGGGCTTCTTGAAACCCTATAATTCTGCTCTGCTCAGTTTAGGCCCAGCCCTCCAGGGCAAGGAAGCGTGATGTCATTGAATCCTCATGAGATAAACAATCAATATACAAGACCCAGTGAGTTAGAGGGGACAGAACAGCACAGCCATCTTCAAAACACTCGATAATAGGGCAAAAAATGGTAGCTTCATCCTGATGACTCACTAAGCAATTAACCACAGTGTAGACAGGAATCAAGAGAGAACTTTATAAACAAATGAAGACCTGTGCAAGACCTTTTTCAAAGCTTTGCCGGTAATTATTTTCTTGATATAATTTCCTCACCCAGATTCAGTTTTACAAAGTAAACTCAACAGTGAAGGTTTTAAAAGTAGGAATATGAGCAGACATTTTTCAAATGCTGAGCTCCCTGTGATTTCTTTGAAGAGCTCAATCTAGTTCTAAGCTGGATAAACTGTAATTCAGCTCCATATTACTTCACTTGATAGAATCAAGGTGGCAGACCCTAGTAATTCTCTTCACTGAATGAAGTCCATGTAATGCATAATTCAAATGGTTAGAATAGCCCTTGCAATGGCTTTTGGCCATTAACATTCATGGGTCCATAAAAATTACATGCAAACCATCTAAAACTTCATTTTGCTTCTAATAGATGGGTAAAACAAACCAATGGGAGCAATGTCTAAGAGACCAACAGGTAACTCCCCAAAAGAGCCTCTGTATGTTAGAATAGTCCTTGACCCAAGTCCCAAATAAATGACACAAACACCATAACCCTGAACAAGTGTTCAGCAGTCATTGAGTAAAACAGTGTAATAGGAAGATCATGCATCAACTTATGCATCAACTGCATGAGTTAACAACATGGATCTATCATTTTATTAATGAATCAAAGCTTCAATCAGCGTCTCCCACTATAAAATTCAAGGAGATCCCTAGTTAGAGAAGAAGTTAATTTGCTTGGAAGTTAGTTTGCCAAAAGCGTATGCACTAGCCAATGGGCTGGAGCCTGCTTTGATGTATTTTAGCTATCATTAGCCAGGTTTGCTATTAATTATATGTCGCTTTACTTTTCAACGCATAATTTCCTTATATTAAACATAAAAATATGCTTTATGTTGTGATTATACCAGAGACAGACAGTTTTATGGTAATTGTTTGGACCTGAAAGATGTTGAAGGTATCTGAGCTGAGTTAGGAACTAAAGGTAATCAAAGCAAACTTAGCAGGCTATAATAAAGTCTTTATAAATATGAAAACTAAACATGTTTGGAAAAAAACCTAAAATTTGACATTATATCTTCCAGTTTGTAATACATTTATTTTGATGTGAACACATCAAACTCAGAGATGTTGGTAAGATTTGATGGAGATTTTGGTGATATACCATTGGGTATATAGGCATAATTCAAAATTGCATTATTTTAACTTGAGATCAACACAGAGAAAATCCCTAGACCTGTAGACTACTTCAACATCTACATAAATGCAAACAAATGCAAAGTTTCAGGTACTAGTTTTTAATTGATGTCATGGTTCATACAAAAGTAATCTATGAATAACCAAAGAAAGTGTGGAGATTTTCAACAATTTCAGAGCTGAAGTCTAACCTGAATCACACTGTTTTAGGAGTGCATAGGCTAGATAATGGGGAAGAAGTGCAGTGGGACGCTGGTGTTGGCCATGGATTTTGCCAGGGGACAATGGGAGGCAGGGCCATGTCCTGCCCTGTCTTACTGGACAGGGTAATGAAAAACTCACTACTCTTTTAATCTGAAGCTCAATCTGAGTCTAATTTTCATTCTTATTTTATTCATGGCCAGTTTATTCCCATATTTTTTGTATTTGTTCCTTAGTCTAAAGAGTCTTTTACTAGGTCTGCTCTTTTGATTTATTTATGGCTCTTTCTTCAATTTTTGCTTTACTAGGTAAACCAAAACAAAACATTTTTAGTGTCCTCATTGTAAGTAATAGGAAGGACCAGAGGGCTGAAAACACTCCTCCTACTCCATGCTCAGTTTTGATTTATCTTTTAAATAGAGGAGTATTCAAAACTGTGAAAGTATTACAGGTGAGATCTTATCAGGACCTTTTAGCACTACCATTAGATAATGATAGTACAAAAAGCAGTCTGTTCATTAATGAAAGCCATTTCAAAAATGTATATAAAGATTTAATCTATAAAACATATACCTAAAATTTATTAAACCCTGCATCCTTTTACCTTTCAAAAAATAAAAATCCATTATATTTATTCCCTTCTCTCTTGCCAATTTCCACATATTTTATTTTGCAGAAGTACTTTGGACATCAGTGAGAATGTCATTTGGGCATGGGTTTTAATCCCCAAGTGAAAAACTGAAAATGTTCATGGGTTGATAAGGTATACTGGATAATGAAGTTAACTAAGTAAGCAAGAAACTATGCTCATTTACACAGTGTTAAACTTAGCAATAGAGCTTAGAAAAATGGCTATTTATGCGATTCATTAGCTGCTCTATGTAAGAACCTGTTCATGTCTGTTAAGCTTTTCTTTCTGTTTTATATAAAAATGTAATAAAATATCATACTCCTTCTGTTCAACAGGACAGTAGAAATTAAATCCGTCCATACTCTAGGTTCTGTACTTGAAACTCTGGATGTCACCAGGACATCTGATTATGAATGTCCAATTGTCATCTGATGAAATCCCTACACAAGCCAGTATACACAGGCAGCCTCAAATGAGAAAATTTGGCAATATGTGACCTCTAATAACCTTTTGCTTATTCTCAGAGTGTAATGAGATAATTCTCCTTAAAAGACATTTATTTCTGTCTGAGATCAGGTTTAAAACTCTCAGCTACATCTGTGTCCTATGATCTCCCATTCACTTTGAACTAGAGAATGACAAGCAGCTGGGTAATACACTGGCTCCTACAAATACTGCATGATGAGAGAATATATTAACATGCTACTTAATTAAATCACATCCTGGGAATAACCCATTGTGTTATCACGCAGTCAAACGCATTTGTTGTTTTGCACTTCGACATCAGCTAGAAGAGACTATAGAAGAGTGAACAGCCATTATGAGTCAGAAGGCAGGAAGAGACCAGAAATAGACTAGAAAATGTAAAAAGTGAAAGCTTTAACTCTTTCACCTAAACCAAACTATTTATCAGCTACAAAACTGTATCGTGTCTGCATAGGAGAGACAAGGAAAAAGCACACTGTTAGTCGTGAGATCAATACAAGCACTAGCTCTGTGCAGTGTTGTAGAGGTGGAGTCCTGCTCCCAATCTTGTAGCTGGTGAGGGAGGAAGAACTTCTAAATGGGACAACCCACTCCAGAACTCGCACACACACACACACACACACACACACACACACACACACACACACAAGAACACTCATATATATTTGGGTGGGTTAAATTTTTTGCTTGATTATTTTGATGTAATTGCTGTTGGCTACTGCTGCTCCTGGCAGCTGTCTTTGTATCCTGAATCCTGTCTCTCTAGTCTGTGGGCTCCAGCTCATACACTATTAAGTGATGAACCATAAGGTACACTTTAATCCTCCACTGGTCTTGAAATACAATTGTTAATTGTATGGGCTTTTTTATTACTGTGTGCCTGTAATAATGGCAAAGCTCTGCTGCAGCCATCTACATGGCATTTTTGATAGCAGGGACTGATGTTGCACAACACAAGTAGAGAAAGACTTTTGAGTGTTACACTGTTGGAGTCAGGGGACCCAAACTAACCATTGCTTGAATACTCCACCTGGAGGAGACCCTGGAGTGAGCTGTCTGCTTGTCTACAAAGGAGACATTTGGCTGCTCCAGAACAGACTAAGAGTGAATCAGCGCACACACGGACCTTCTGGGAGCAAAATGGGAAGTGAGCCAAGTTAAGAGAGCATCCTGCACTAAAGCTGGCTGTACAGTCTCACCTTTTGTCTCCTCAAGAGAAGGGAAGATGGCTAATTTCTTTAGATCAAAGGCTGTGTATTAGATCAAAGCAATTTTGTAGGCAAACGATGTATGGCACAGATACTGAAGATGCTTATCATCTTATGGCCTACTCTCAACAGTACTTGGATTCCTTCCTTTCCTTGTTTTATGTGATAAAATTTGTAATGATGGTCCCATTCTTTTTGCTTTGCTAGAAGGAAGTGCTATCTAACATAGCCTTAAAGAATGATAATAGGAAAAAAAGGAATAGGCGATCTTATCTAGTACTTTTCTCACTTTGCCTTGTAACACTTACAAACAGTAAAAGAGCAATAAAAAGTGTCTGAGAAAGTGTTTATAACCAATTTAAATGTCTGTGTTCTGTTTTGGGTGCAACGGCTTGGAACTTGTGGAATTAAACAATTCAGGACTTGTGGAATGTTTTGTTAATTAGCCAACATTAATATACTTCCTCTGATTTTACAGTGAAAAGGCACAGCTAAGTAAAAAAAAAAACCCTAGAGGTAGAAAAACCTTCAGTGCTAACACTACATGTTTTCACTAAGATGCTATCTTAAAACTCTGAAAAATTAATCAGAAGGACAATAGCACCTTGGAGATAAAATACATTTTAGATCAATCAGTTTGAATTAAAACCACAAAGCAAGATATACTTATTTGTTCTTTAAGGATTTTCTACAAAATGAAATTTATGAATTATGAGTTTTGATTGCCACAGGGCAAAGGGGGAGTTGCCCCCATGTGCAAAATGCCAACGCCTTCTGTGCTCAGGGCACACATCCAGTGCAGGACTTGAGTAACCTTGATGGTCTATAGGAATGTGCAGTTTGTAAGATTCATCCCAAATGTGGCACATTTACTGTGCATCAGCAGACTGATTGTACAACACAGATGCAGAGACTGGATACATCTGGTAAATATCACGCTTCCAATGCCTGAGCTGTTAAATTCAAAATACACAGGATAAAACCATCTTACTGCACACCCAGGTTTGAGTCAATCTGCACATGTGCAGTACCTATTTGTACAATCTGTCAAATATCAAGAAATTCTCAGCTGACAAAAGGCCTACATCTTCTGTTTATGCTCAGAGTTTCTAGGGAAACCTGGCACAAAATAGTCTCATGGAGAAGACTCTGGCTCCATACTGCTGCTGCATGAAGAACTGTAGGTGCAGATTCTGAACAGGACCTCTCCACACCACTGTGGGGACAGATGGCTGCAGTTCTGTCCCCCTTTCTTATGGCTGAGGCCATATGGACAATTTTCAAGACACTTAAATTGAAAAACATAACTTTAAGGAGCAACTAAATAATTCAAGAACACCTTCTTAAGTCACAGACTAAGTTGCTTTAGTCATCCATTAAACGTGAAACTTTGAGCTGTCAAGTCATTGCTTGCCAAACTTCCAACTTGCTTTACTTCTGTATGAGAGGGGAAGATGTTGGTTCAAGGGACATTCTGCACAAGATTGAAGAAATCCACTCACAGTGGGTCCCAAGTGATAAAGGATTGATCTGAAACACTCTGAAATAGCTTCAAAAGTTTTGGCTCTTGTAGTTACTTTTGTGCCCCTAGATGATTATTGAACCCCAATATCCCAAATAAAGAAGTAAGTTCGAAACATACTAAATAAGATGTAAAAATTAGAAACGTTACAAAAGAGGTAAACCAACATCTGAGACAGCTGCATTACAGTAAGCAGCTGAAGAAATATTTCTGATAGTAGAGAGATCTTTTGTTTAGTAAACAAAAGCATAGCAATGTCCAATGACTGGAAGCTGTAGCTGAACAAATTCAAACTAGCAATTAGGTTGTGCGATTAACCATTGGAATAATTTGTGCAGAGATCTGGTATATCCCTTATCATTGGCAGTCCTTAAATCAGGATTGGCTGTCTTTCTAAAATATGCTTCATTCAATCAGCAGCTCAGGCTTGATGCAGGGGTCTTATACAACAAGTTAAACTAGAAATGTATCTTGATCTGGATTTAATTTCTCTGAATATGTCCAATATTTCTGCTCAGACAAAAACCTCTGGCAGAAAAGTAGTAGCATCCTAAACCACTAGTAGTTGCTCTGGGAACAAGGATTGGAGACCTTTAGGATATTTTATGACTTTTTTTTCCCCTTTAAGGCTTTTTTTTGCAATATTTTTGAAGCTTGGTTTTGTTCCAGAAACCAACAGTGTTTCTGGTTTGTTCCCCCAACTCTCAAAAACCCTTGTGTGTGCAGAAACACCAGCTACAAAGCCATACCTTTCTCTTATGCGATTTGTATAAATTAAAGAAAGATGTGGGCTAACTGGAAGGAGTCCAGGTGAGAGTCAGTGAGAGTAATCACAAATCTAGAAAACATGGCCTTGTTCAGCCAAGAAAAGAGACATCAACTGCTGCGTTCCGTGGGTTTCTGGGCTTATATGAATCCAATCCGGCCAGCACAAATCCAAGCCCAGCACGGAACCAGCATAGACGAAGGACAAAAGACAAGGAGCGCTCTTCCTCCACGTGGGTGTAGGTATCTGTTTATTAGCTTGAGACAGGACGTGAGGTGATGCAGCCACCCAGGTGAAGCAAGAGACCCCAGACCGCCTGCTATGGGGTTTTGTCCAGGGGAGAGGGGGCGGGGAAAGAGGACCGTGGCCAATGGGGAGGGACCACCCATGGGACAGCCCACCGAACCAGGTATGGGAGGGGACAGCTAGATGCAATACAACAATCAACCTTTCAAATACATAAAAGGCTGTTGAAAAGAGCCTATCTTTCATGGACAGGATAAATAAAATAATCACAGGAAGAGGGATTGACTTTTGCTCTGAGGGAAAGCTTCCTCCAGGTACAGTAACCGATTGCCTGGGAAGTCGTGGAGTCTCCATTTGGAGATCCTGAAGATCTTCATCTAACAGATTAGGCTAATTTACTTTGGGATTAAGGTCTTTTCCAGTGTGAATTTCTGGGGTTGTATGAAATATGTCTAACTGCATTGTGCATCTGCAATATCCCTGGCTATCTAAAAATAAAAAATCCCTCTATAGTAACCATACAGTATTGTGGCAGTGATACATGTGACTGGAAAGTCACTGTACATAAATTAGTTCTGCACAACCAAAAATCCAGCAACATAAGTATTTTAAAATAAAGATCTAATTACAAATCAATTCACTGTCTTCCATTAATGAATATATTCTGTCTAGGGGATGTGAAAGTCATACAGTTTGTTTTCCTCATCAATAAAAGTACGGGTAGATTACTCAAACAGAAGGATCACCATGCGGGTTGTAAGGCTGATGGTTATTTTAGCAGAGTCACAGAAGTGGGAAGGCAGGCCTAGTGGTGGTCTTGTCCAGCCCCACAGTGCAGAGCAGGGTCAGTGGGAGCAGAGAGATCACGGATATGTCCAGCTGGGTTTTGAACATCTCCAAGGTTCTTCAAAATATCCTTGACATTCCAGGAGCTTTTATTTCTGTCCTATCAACCAGTCACAGCAGAAAAAGTCTGTTATGTTGAAATGGAATTTATTTTATTGCCATTTCTGTCCCCTGACTTTTTCTGGTCTGTGGCACAAGTGAGAACAGCCTACTGCCATCTGCTTTAATCTCTTTGTCAGGAAGTTACATACACTGGTAATATTCATACCAAACAAATATTCATATGAGAAACCCAATCATCTCATCATCTCAAACGCACGCAGGATGAGCGCCGCAAGGTGACAGTCATCCTTTATGTAAAGCACAGCGACTGTGGGGTGGGATCAGACCATAAATGCAACTTCTGTGATATCATTTCTTTAATAAGTGTTGGTATCAGATTCTCCAGTGTAGGAGGGAGGGGAAACACATTTTTTTACTAAGCTGCACAGACAAGAGGGGTCTTCTCTCTTTCTTGATGGCTGGCTGCAGGAGCTCTGTGCCATAGAGGGGGGAATGTGCTGCCCAGGCTTGTGAGGTGTCCTGTGATGAGTGCAAGGGCTAATGGGAGAGAACTACCTTCATTTAGACCCCAAACTAGTCCACATTTCTTATTTCTCCAGATATCTCTCTAAAGATTTTAACAGTATCAGCTGCTGGAGAAAATGTCTGCATGTGAAGTTATATATATACACGTATATTTTTGCTTATGATTAGAAGCATCTCTGCCTTTGTAAAATAACTGAATTCTTTGTTTCACTTTTTCCTGTGACAGGAAATTTGACATTTCTCCATATGCCAGAAGTATTTTGAATGTTAATATAGTTGTGTAGAAATTTAAGCTCTTGGTTTAGAGTTTTTCTCCCTTTTGTTCTGGTCTTTGGGGAAGAGCTACTTCTTTTTTGCTCATATAAAATTCTCTATGGATCAAAAAATTACTTGGTTTTGAAACTATATGAGTCTATCTGCCATAGAAATGAGCCTCAGATATTTGGAATTATGCAGAAACAATATGCCCATACTTCTCCCTGTGTTAGGTCCCAGGTTTTTATGCTGGGATGGATGTTCCCTCACAGTGCTTACTAACACTCCAATTACCTACTGATAAATGTGCTGTTCTGGTGGTAAAAGCACAGCACCTCTCTCCTTCCCTCTCTTTCCTAGTCCATGAATAAAGTATGGTTGTTTCAACTTACTCTCAAAGGGTTTTTTCCCACCTTTTTCATGAAACTTTATGGCATTTTTATTGAATCTATTCTTGAATTCTTATTGAATCTATCCCCTCAATTCCTACTCACAGTATTGCACAGTATTGAAACGTGGAACAGCTGCTATTTTTATTTACTACAGAATAAACTTTCCATCCTATTATACTGAAGAGCTGTATGTAATTTGTTATTTGCACTTGGAAACCCCTCTGTGAAGTTTACTAAATAACACCGTCATTTCACAGCTTGGAAAATATAACCCTATAAAGGTGGAGCAGCTTTCCTGAGATGGTGCTGAGGAGCAATGGCCCCAGAGCCCTGTGCGAGCTGCCCTTCATGTGTTCCCTGGTGGGCAGCTGAGCCTGTCCTGTGGGACCCGGCACAGGCCGGCTCTCTGCTCACGGCGTGCACGATGGGCCACTCTGAACAATCATGGCAGTAAATTTTCCAGACTTTCAGGTTACTTAGTTTTACTGGCCTTATTCACATTTGTCTCATAATCACAATAACAGGACAGGTGCACTGCTTTTCTCGGCAGCGATCCTGGTCCCCGACGGAGCCAACTCCCGGCCTTTGACCTCCAAGTTTATCCTCTCAGGAAACCGGTTTACTGCCTTGCAAAACAGCACACCCATACGATTAGCACTTAATTACAGTGAAGCCAGTAGCAGCTCTGCTAAAGTTAAGTTGACTTTTTGTACATGGACCTTATTTTTGCATGAGTTAAAGTTTCTGGCAATCAGGTTGCCTCATGTTGAGAGCCTATAGACAAATGCGTTTTATTGCCTGTTATATGCATCTGTGTATGTAGCTACACAGAAATCAGGGCAGCAATTCACTTTTTCTTTCTCCTTCCAGCATTTCAAAAAATATACAAGGCACCTCAACTCATAATCCTACCCAGGCATCACTCAGTGTGTGCTTTAATCTGAGAGTCAATTACCATGACTTTACAAACTTAATGCAAACTCACAGGAAAGCTACCAAGATGGGACCTTAAAGTAAATTAAATCTGAATAGTCTTAGTCTGACCTTTGAATCAGATACCCTTTGCTCAGTCCAGGACCTCAGTCAAGATATAAACATCCCCAAGTTAAAAAAAAAAAAAAAAACCAAAAAAAAACAACAAAAACCTGCTAGAAATTCTGAAAGTAGGACTCCTAGCAATATTTAAGGTGTTTTTGGAAATGTCTAACAGAAGTCATATAGAAAATGGGCATTTTCAAATCCATTTTCCCAAAGCATCAACTCTAGTTTCTGTTCTTTTGAAAGAACTTTGCTACATTATGAATTAACATCTGACAAAATATCTCAGGGGTAGCAATAAAATAATGATACTTTAGCCTCCGGTTTGTATTATATTACCAAAAATAATGAAAAAAATTGTTGCCCCAGAGAGACTTGGAAGATATTCAGATACAGTAGAGCTGGGTGTGACATGAGAAGATAGATAGATTACACAGATAGGACTGAACCAGTTAAGAAACTTTTGGGTATTCAGCTATCCAGTGTAATATTCACTCTGCTGAGTGAAGGCTCTACAACTCATTATGAGTTCATATCATAAGACTCATTCCACAGCATGATAACTTCTTAAAAGTTATTCCATTCTGTGGTAATTTTTAAGGAGAGATACTCAGTTGTTTAAGTGTTTCTGAAGTGAACAGATAACGTATCTGCATGTTTAGCAGATGCATATCTTTCCCCAGAATGAAAGAATCTTGAATGCAGAGTTACATCCCTTATAATCACTGTTCTTCTGTTGAAGAGCAACAGTATTTTTTAATCGTTGTTCCAGATTTCAGATACAGCCCATTCTGCCATCACTACAAGGTGAGTCAAGCTGTCTAATGGTTCTGTTATTTTCATACTACCCAGGCATGTACTGAGAGTCTGGTAGTTCAGTATCAATTCATCTCTTGGCTGAGACATCAAACTAAGATTCTGACCACTTATTGTAATTAAAAATCCCCATAAGCTTTTCACAAAGCATAGGTGCTCACCACAGTGTCCTGACAAAATTCCAGCTTTGCATAATTATATTCTATTCGTATATAATGTAATTATATGAAATAATTATATTCTGCCTGAAATCCCCATGAAGTTTCAACTCGATGTAGGAGCCTTCTTGTTTCCAGTCTCAAGCTGTTGTGCAATGCTGCTGTCTGCTCAGAAATGTGAATCACAGACAGTTGATGGTGTTTCCTGTTTGTTTGTATTTTATTTCAATGCACTAATTTTTGAAATTTTTAAAACATTGCAAAAGGGCTTAGTCAGTCTTCTTCAAAAGTTCATATGTTGTTTGCTAAAGACCAAGAAAACTAGCCATGTTTTGAGAAAACTGCAAAATAGTTTTGAAATCTTTGCATGCAGATTTTTTATGCCTTTCACCAACTGTGTTGTATTTGCATGGTAAGGTTTTTCATGGTAAAGGCTACAGGGTTTCTTCTGTAAGACACTGCCAGAAGCTTCCCCCACATTCAACAGTCAGCTGGCTCCAAGACAGACCTGACTCTGGCCTAGGTCAAACCATTCAGAGACAGTGCTAGTGCCTCTGGAATAATGTATTTAAAAAGGAGCAAAAACATTGTGCAATAACAGCCAAAGAGGGAAGAGTGAGAACATCTGAGAGAAACAGCCCTGCAGACACCAAGGTCAATGAGGAAGGAGGGGAAGGAGGTGCCTCAGGCACCAGAGGAGAGATTGCCCTGCAGCCCACAGGGAAGACCATGGTGAGGCGGCTGTGCCCCTGGAGGACCCACACTGGAGCAGGTGGGATGCCCAGAGGAGGCTGTGATCCCGTGGGAAGCCTGCACTGGAACAGGCTCTGTCAGGGCTTATGGCCCCATGGAGTGAAGAGCTCACACTGGAGCAGGTCTGCTGGCAGGACTTGTGACCCTGTTGGGGACCATGCTGGAGCCACCAGTGCTGCTGCAGTTTGTGAGGAACTGCAGCCCATGGGCAGGACTCACACTGGAGAACTTCATGGAGGGCTGAGTCCCATGGGATCCATACCAGAGCAGGGGAGGAGTGTGAGGAGTCCTCCCCCTGAACAGGAAGGAAAAGTAGAAATGTGTGATGAATTGACCACAGCACACTTCTCCTGATTGCCTGTGTTTCTGTGGGGACAGATGTAGAGAAAATTGGGGGTGAAGTCAAGCCCAGGAAAAAGGGAAGCAAGAGAAGAGGGGAAGTGTTTTTAAGATTTGGGTTTTATTTCTCATTACCCTATTCTGATTTGATTGGCAATTAATTAAGCCAATTTCCTCAAGTCAAATATCTTTTGCCTGTGTTGGTAACTGGTGAATTATCTCTCTCTGCCCTTGTCTTGATCCGTGAGCCTTTTGTTATATTTTATCTCCCCTACCCAGCTAAGAGGAAGATAGAGCAGCTTTGGACCTGCTGTCCAGACAGGGCCAAAACGCCACGCCAACTTTATCTTTTCCTCAGAGACAGAGTAACTTTATATCTGTTGTTATATCAGCATGAACAGATTTTGACAATAGTTTTAGGAATGATCCCTCAGGACTTTTATAAATGCTATGGCAATCCGCAATTTTATTTTCTCTGCCAATTCAGTGCACAGCAGAAAATAAGCTACACTAATTTAATTTCACCTTTCTCCACACTGTAGTTCCATTAGGCATTGTTTCATATCATTAATGCAAATACATGAAGGTCCACTTAAAATGGCAAGTGACTCAAGTGAAATATTGCCATGTCATTTCTGGAAATGGCAATACAATTTCAGGAAGAGACAGAGCAATACGTGAGAGTCAAATTGGATTGAAGAAAGAAGAACTTTGTGGGGCTTTACTGTGCTGCCACTCTGGCATCACAAGAGAAACAAAAACAGAACAAGCTGAGAAGGGAGAGAGGAAAGAACTTAAAGCTAAAAGCAAAACAAAATGGGACAACGCAAAACCAAGTAGATGAGTTCACAAGACAAAAATTCAAGAAAGTATTATTCGAAGTTATGTTAATCTTCAAACTACAGGGAAAAATATGAACAAAGCCTACTTGAGAGATTAACATTTTTGTTGCACATGTTAATATAGTTCTTATCACCAACCTCTTTTTTCTCATAGTGCTCTCAGTCATATCCATCATTACTGCACAACACTGTCCCCAGTATTAGCTCTTTGCAAAATCCTTGAAAAGATGCCATTTAAATGAGGACAGGGAGCTCATGGCAGTGGAAATCTTACTGGCACAGGCTAGACCAGGAGGCACCAGTGCAGGTGTTGTCATGTCCATGTCTATTAGCAGGAGAGGTCTCTGGAGCAAACTGTTCCTTCATTCCAACAGAAAGTACAAGTGAGGACACACCTTTCTGCCACACAGATAACCCAAATGCAAAATTCAATACAAATGTGAGATAAATGATTTAACATCAAACATATTTTTGTCCCGTGTTTCATGCTCTTGTACAACTTCTAGTCAGTTAGGAAAGTAGAAATGTGTATGAACTACCAGCTAGATAGCTTTTACTTTGTTTTATGCCTGGCTCTAATTCACATTCAGACATTGGATCTCTTTTTGTATCCCCTAGCCCTGTTATTGTCTGTTTATTTCTACTTATTTGGTCAAACAGTACAATAAGGGCTGGGACAATTGTGTCTTTCAAAAAATCTGCATCTTCCTCTAATTAGGGCATATAATTTCTACTTCCATTTGTGAAACCCTGGGAAGAGGAAAAGGATTGGTGGATTATTTTTAAGAAGTGTTACACACATACTTAATAAAAACTAACAACACAGTACTAAAAGATTCAAATTTCTTATGTAAGGTTCTGTGCTTTCCATGAAAATTTCTAGTGGTCTGAAGTACAAGACAAATTGAAATCTATGTGCACAACATGTGAAATAGGCTGTTACACTCTGCTCTATCCATATTTGTTTCCTGAATTTATGTTTTGGGTTTTTTTCCCCATTTTATTTTATTACTCTAGGCCTGATACAACTGCCTCGTAGAGTTTTGATTTTTGTGTTGCTGCTGATATATTTTCTCTCCTTTATTTAATTCACATAACTCCACTTGTGGCTTTCAGCCAGCAATGTTAGATTTTTCCTAAAATCCCAGCAGCTTTCTCCCTCAAGTACTGATATATTTGTGCATTCTATGTCATCTTTAATAGCCCCACATCTTAGCCCTACAGCTTAGACATCATCTGCCAGTTACGTGTCAAATTTGCAACAGCCTAACTAAAACACAGCATTTTGGTGCTACATAAATGACATTTCCAAAGGAATATAAAGGGAGATAAATAAATCAATCTTGTGCAAGTGCCATGATGAACAAAAATTCAAAATAAGTTCATGGTTACCGTGCTTTAAACAACATTAAAAATCATAAAACAACTGCACTTTTCTGCTTATTTTTCTGTATTGAATATCTCAGAAAGATTTAGTACATCTAATTACAGATAAAGTCTCTGTAACTTTTACTAAAAGAAAGAGAAATTAGTTTAATCAGCTTCAAAATACAGATAAACAATCCTATCATTGAATTATTCCATTTGATTTATCAGACTCTGAATTCTGAAGATTCCTATGAACATACATTTTTAATATTTGCTGCCTATTTTTTATACTGTAATTCATAAATTAAAAAAAATATTATGTATTTCATATTAAAGAGTTCCAATTTTCCAATAGGAAGCCAGTGTTCAAGATGTTTTGTTGTCAAATATTTAACTTTTCACAGACACAAGATTAAGGTTATTTTGAAATAGAAAGCTGGCAATGATGATAGAAGAAAGAAATTTTTTTTAACTTGTCAGAATAATAGCTTATTTTCTAAGAGCAGTAGTACTCTCTTTTTTTTTTTTCTTCCAGCTATGGTGTTAAAGAGCAGACATCCGGCAAATACAGGCTGACCACCTAAATATACCCCTTTATCTAGACTCACTTGTGCAAAAATTAAATCATGTGTGGAAAGAAATATCCTATTTAAGTTATTGGAAGTACAGAAATGATATATTTCCTTTAGGGATGTACACAGGTGCAGCACTACTGTGTTGGCTACTACTTGTTATGAAAAGTAAATTTTGAACTTTTGCATGTAAGTATTTGCATACAAGAGCTTAAATTTATTCATACAGTCAAGAAGTAGAAAAATGTTATATTGCCTTGGTATCTAAAAAACCTGAGCAACAGCACCAATCTTAGTACTCATGTCAAACTGGTCACACAGTCCACAAGCAAACCTTTTCTCATTAAAGGTTTCATAGAAGTTATCAAGCAAATGCTTTTGAAAAATGATTAAATTCAAGAATATCAAAACCAATTCCTGGACAACTAACAAACAAAGGAAAGTCTAAATTTGTTCAAATAAATTATTCACTGTGAATTATCTGATCAGGTCTAGTGCTAAAACAGAAGTATTTCTCAGCACATATGTGGCTGATAATAGAACCCCCTAAAGCAGATGGAAATGTTTCTGTATCTGTGCAGAATTTACAAAACAGAATAGATGAGCATAGCAAGGAAGATCCTTCATTTCCTTAGTACCAACTTCCACATTGTATATAAGAAGAAAGAGGTGCTGTGGAAGCAGAATAAGTCATGATATCATAGAATGGTAGAGTATTTTGAGTTTGAAAATATTCTTAAGATGATCGAGTCCAACAGTTTTCCCAAGACTGCGAAATTCACCACTAAACAATGTCCTCAAGCCCCACACCTACTGGTCTTTTCAATACTCAGGGATGGTGAACCAACTACTTCTGTGGGCAGCCTGTTCCAAAGCTTGACCACCCTTTTTGTGAAGCAGTTTTTCCTGATATCCATATCAATAAACTTCAGACAAAGTGATTTGGTTTGTTGTCATTCAAAGAGAAGTTCCTGTTCTCAAAAGGCTAATATTTAGAGTGAAGTTAAAGTAAGCAAATTTTATTTGATGAGAGAAGGATAAATTTGAGTGAAACCAGTTTGATTTAGTTCAGTATGACACATCACGAAAGTCAATATAAATACTCTTTTGAATGTGTAACTATTGAGTGATAAATAATTTTGATGCCTTAGGTTTTAGCTTTCATATTTTTCAGATTCTGTACTGCTTTAGTGTGTAGTTCTGAACTTCATATTAAGGGTGGTAAGCTCTCTTCCCATAGTAGCTAGAAAATTCCTTTTCTAGCTGAGGACCAAGGACAAATGATCCAAATTTCAGGCCCAAGAGCATAAACAACATGGACTGAAGAGAGAAAAACAAGAAGGATGGGACTTCATAAGCTAAAGGTATAATTGTACAATTAACTCCAATATTCTAATGGACCAGAACTTATAAAGGTGAGACACCTCATGACCGGTCATCCATTTTTTTGTGACCATTTTGGGCTCATCTGGGGTGTAGCCCTGGCTGGGCTCTTGTGCTGCCCAAGGTGTATCCATTGAGGCCTTTTACTAAATACCTACTTTATTCTTTAACTCCATTTAGCCTCTGTTCTAGGTCAGCCTTGGCAAGGTATCAGTTCAAGAAGGACCATCAATGGCATAAATTTTGCAAGTTAACCTCCCTTTTTGAACCCATGTGTGCATTACCTTTCACTTAATGAAGATTCATATTGGTAGGAGACAGTAAAGAACATGCACTGTAGCTGTGATAAATAGGACTTAAATAAATCTGAGCAGTTAGTTAGACCTAAGATAGTGTCTCTGAAAACTCCTTTTACATATCCCAGGAAGCATCTTAGATCCCTAACTGCTTTACTTTTTGCGTTTCTTAAGCAGTGAGACTTAAGGGCACTCCAAATTCCTTGCCTTGAGAGAACAGAACATCTCAGTACTTAATTCCTGTTAAAATCAAACCAAAATCCAAAATCAGGCATTTCTCAATTCCCCCCATCCTGCCACAGTTCTCTAGGGCTTAAATCTGAAGATGTTATCAAAGCATACCTAACGACACACCAGTTGTAGTAGACTGCATAAAAAGCAATTGCTGCTATTCTTTATATAGGATTCTTTGATTGGGAAGTGTGAGACCTGAGGGAGAAATAGTCTTGCTCCCTACTGATATTTTTAATTAGGTGACCTGGATTCAGCTAAAGGAGTGTTCAGCATCCATTTCTTCCTTCTTCCTGAAGATGAGAAGAATTTATTCATAATAATGGGAGGTAAGACACTCTTCCTAGAAGTAGCTGCATGATGAACAAAAATTCATGCATGTGTGTACAATAATTTAGAAGTCATTAGATGGAAAGAGGGAGCTGTCAGTTATGCCACATAGTACAGCCTAGTGACTGAAGTTCTTCCTACAAGAAAGAAAGCCTGTTTTTCTTGTGAGTGCCAGGGTCCTCCTTGGATTTTATCTTGTGACTCTTTCTTCCCTGACTTTTGTAATTAAAACAAAAAAAATGTGCTCACTTTTCTTTATCCCCTCTCAACACATCGTGTCTAAAATTTTTATTTTGTTGACTTTTTAAGATTATGACACAATTCAAACATATTTCGGGTGAATTCTTTTTGAACGAAATCTGCCTAATTCCTTTGTGAGAATGGATGGGAGCCCCTTTCATAGGATAAAAAATCCCATTCTGCCTTATAGATCCACACTGAACAGAGTGTGGATCATCTGGTTGGATTATTCAGGGCATGCAATGTTTTCTACATTCTTCAGCCATCCTTCTTTTCTCACTTCATAGGCTGGACATGTAAGTACTCTCTGTGGAAGTGGGGGACTTGAGTTTTCTTGACTTTAGGCTGAGGAAGAACTAACATGGTTGTCTGCCAAGTATCTGGGCACTTTTACAACCCATGGCATCAATGAGAATAGAACCAGCAGCATTTCAAAGGGAAAGCAAAGGACCATGGCTTATGGACTCCTGGTGAACAGCAGCATGTAGGAGGGGCTGATTCCTCATCTTTACTGTTCCATAAGTGGCTAGCATAGCCACCAAACACCTCAGCCTGCTGCCTTCAGGTGTTCCCCTACAGATGGCTGCAGGGAAATCTGCCACTCTGGAGGGCTTAACTCTAACCCAAACATCAGTATTCAGAACAAGGAAGACAATTCTTCTTACCTAAGGTAGGTGCCAGCTTATAAAAATACAAAATCAAGTCTTGTTTTTCCCTCTACAAAATCACAACCTTTTGGCTTGAAAAAGAATGGTAAGCTACATCTCTAGGCAAGACTCACTTCAGAGATGCTCTTGGCTGAAAGTCAGGTTCAGAATATACCTTTGAGTGGAATATATACATGTTCTCAACTCTATCCAATAATATTCCAGCCAATTTAACCTTTTGTGCCTTGAAAAAGTAGTCCATTGTACAGCACAAAGAATTTAAATATAAAACTGTGCATGACATCATGACTGAAAATGTTGCATACAAGCCATGCCTGCTTACAGCATTGACAATTTGGGTAGATAGTGCTGGAGTCTTGTCATACTGTGGGCCTTAGGGTATAAAGGCTGTTTTTCCACTATAATCTTTATGTTTAAAGAAGAGTCATGTTGTTAGGTTGTTTTGTTTTTTTTTTTAAATACATTGAATTTTTTTTTAATTTTGAACAAGCAACTCCCTACCCTGTGACTTCTTAAGTTTAGTCTCATCTGTCCCTCCCTCCATTTTCTTTATTCTGTAAGAAATCAGGGGAAAAAAATAATATTTCAGAGTTTTGTTAATAAGACCAGCTGTAGACCGTGGACATGTCATTACACATCTATGGACTTAAGAAAGTATGATAAGTAATCAGATCCTCACCTCTTTTTTTTTTCCTGATACCTATACTGAAGTTTACAGATCTTTTAACTTTATTTCACCTCAAATTATCATTTTAGCTAGCAGTGACCAGGCAGGGCTGCTGTGCCAAAAGCCCTTTATAAAAAACCCCTTCTCATATTTCCGCCTTTCCTTGTTTGCTTCAGTTTGGGAAAGCAATAATAGTAATGGGCTGGTCAGCTCTGAACCTCTCACATGAGAGGTGAGGCAGCAACACCAGCAGATCCTCTTCCCAGAGATAGCTGGGACAAGCTTGTTGCTATTTCAACAAACAGTGGTGATCTTCTGGTGGGAAGAGTTGATTTTCAAAGATCAGGTCTCCACCTCCTTCAGGGGTTTATCTTGTAGGCCACCCTGGGAACACAGAACATTAAGGTTTCCTCTAATCATGTGCAGCCTAGACAGTCTTTGTTGCAGGGATAGTATCTTGGTTTGTTTCCTTTTAAACAAAAACTAGACCTACTCCTGCAGGAGGCCAGCCGTACTCTAGGAAGTTTTCCTAGCTACTTATTTAAATCCCTTCTTCTCTTCTGATTTTTTGGCACCATAAATCTTGTGTGAATTTTCACACTGAGGAACAGATTCAATGGAAGCTCAGTGGAAGAGATTGTTCCTCCCAAGACCAGAGCACTGAATATTCTCCCAAAAAGCTGAAGTTTTTGATCTGAACTTCCCCCAAGCAGAAGTAAGCACTGTATTGACTCTCCCCTCAAAGTCATGGGGGACTGATCTAACCACCAGACCCTAAGCCATGAAAAAGAAATATTTATCTTCTTTAATTTGATGTAGTGGGAAGAAGTGGAAGGCTGTATTATATGAACTGTTTTCTAGAATTATTGCAGAAACAGAACACTCAGCTCCAGTATCATTAGTTAGTTTCCACTGGACTATGAAATTGTAGCAATTACATTAATTAATGTGGGATAAAAGGCGACCAGACAAAAGAACTGAGAAGGCACTTGGAAATGGTTTCATTCTACTGCCAGTGTGAAAAAAACAAACAAATATAAAAAGTCCCCACTCACAGCCTCACCAGTTTGCTGGTTCTGTTCCACAGCTGAGCACAAACACAGGCCCAACAAGGAAGACCAAGTTTAGCAGCTTGTTCGTGTGAGCAATTCCACTGAAGCCATGGCTGCAGTAAAACAGGAATAGGTGTTTCTAAACTTAGCAGCTCACAGTGATTATGCCCTGATGAAACAAAGAGAAGATTCAGCACTATGTCCCAATGATCCTTGCAGGGTCCTTTCCGACTTGAGACATTCTATTCTACTTTGTGAGAATCTGGAGAGTACAGCTACTCATAGAAGACTTACAGGCTCAGGCTTGGATTAGAATTGAACCTTCTGCATAGCTTCTCACAGTGCTGTAGTCTTTACTAATACTTCTCTCCACAGCATATGCTGCTCCCTTGTACTTCCTTCTGTGGTTCAGAACAGCTGGTGACCAGTTGATGACTGCAGATAATTAACGTTTAATTGTTTCCAGTTATGTTTTCACCTGTTCTACTTAGAAATCCTTTCATTGTGTCAAATCCAATTACTTCATTTGGATCCTTTTCTAGAATGAAATAGATTGGTAAAAAATTCTTTATCAGGAGGAAATAAACTCTTTGTACAGCAGCTTTCCAGGAACATTTCAACTTGTCTTAAACAACTACTGAAATCGCACACATGTACATAAATTAGTTGAGATCAACCTGGAGAAAATTCACATATTGGTTTAATAAACTTTGCATGATAACCACAGCCTTGATCACCTGTCTTTGAAGACAAATGATGACTTTTTTTCACCACTCTTGTACAATTCTGAGAACACATATTAAAGCTGTGATAACTTCTTTTCTTTTCTTACAGAATTTGCCAGCTGAGAATCCAACACTGCAATGAGCTCACAGTGGCTAGGGACACTACTGAGATTCAGTTTATTCATAAATAAACACAGTGGAATACTGTGATGCCTCTCCAGGTAAGTCTAGCAATGAGAAATGGTTAGGGCCTGTCTGCTGATCTAGATATGCAATATGTATTCAATGAGTTCAATTATTCCTCAATTATACAGCTATAAGAATCACATCAATGATGTTTCTGTGATCTTTTCAGATCACAGAAAATTTGCATACTCTAAGCTACAAAAAGACAAACATTGCACAATGGAGCAGTGGTAGGGCTAAAATATAGTTACGGACGAAGTGAGATTTTAGATGAAAATTCTGTAATACATTCACAGCTTGTTGGATACTAAATATGGAAATTGGTTCAAGTCCTAATTTTGAACAATACAAGAAATAAGAGTTTTCTAACATTTGAACATAGCATTGGTAATTGAAGCAAAATTTAAGAGTATACATCAATGAAAGTCAAGTTGTCATTGATTCTGATAAGCTGAGCAATTCTTAACAGCATATTCTAAGGTTTGCCTGGATGTCAGAACTACATCTTTCTTTTTCTGCCTTTTTTACTGCTTGTTCTTACATTTTTTAATTGCAGGAGGACAGTATTCAGGATTTATCATAAGCCAAATTCACAAAAATCAGAGCTGACCTGGAAAGCCTTGGTTTTTTTTCTAGAGGGATAAAATAGAATTTTCCTCAGTAGTGAAAATGAGCCCTTAGACAGGGAGCATGCAAATGTTCAATAAAGGAGAAAACAAATGAGACTTTCACTTCTTATTTTAGTCAATAGAGACTTGCAGTGTCAGACTCTGTAGAAACCCATTAGATGTAATAATAATTAGAGATTAATAAGTGCACCAAAATTTTGAGAGCTGATCAGTGTAGGTAATTATTTCTCATTTCTGTGAATTCTTTGAGTTTTGGAAGGAAGTGTCTCAAAGGTGTTTTAATTCATCTTATACTTTTAAGAATGCTTTTTCTCAATCACAATATATAGTAACTGCATAAGTTACTCATTACTGTTCAAGAACCAGAATACCCAAACCTATACCAAGTAAATCACATTTAATTTTGTCCAGTCATAACACTAAGTGATTTTTCAGTAAATATGAGACTTACTGGGAATAGAAGCATCAAAGCTCATAAAAAGTAGGATGCATCCTCACTGGGCTTCAACAAGAGGCCTGCAATACTATTTTTTTACTGCTCAAATAAAAGGACACATCTGGTTTGTGCTGCTGGGACGTGTATCTGGAATGCTGCAGAGAATGCAGGAGAAGCAAAGAGGCTGTTGGGAAGTTACTGCTGATTGCCTCAGTGACTGAGAGGCAGCAGTAGCACTTTGGGGGTTTTAAGCCTACTTATTTTGTTGTCACATCAGTTCAGGCTTCTGTTGAGTCTCAGCTCTCCCTTGTGTTGTTTTGCAACTTGGTCAAACCTGACTGAATCCAAATGGCTTTGTGTAAGGATATGGGATTAGCTCAAGTATGTGTGCCATACATTCCCTAGAATGAACTTTTCCATACATGTCTTGACCCAGATGTCTCCTATTCCTATTCTAAAGGGTAGGGATCTGTCCTCACACCTTATCCACTGCTGATTATCCTTGGTGTCCACCACAAGATGTGGCTGCTGGAAAGGAGCTCTCTTGTCTTGAGGCAGCTGTCCATGATGTGCAAAGGTAAAGTCCTGTGCACAGACACACAACATTTCAGGCTGTAGAGGGCTGTCCACCTGCAGAGCACCCTGACAGGAGAGGGCCTGAAAAGCAAGGAGTTGAATGTGAGCCTAAAACTGTGGCCTTCATCTACAGATAAAATCCAAGAGTTCACTGGGCTGTATCACAGCACCGTAGCCAACAGGTTGGAGTAAGAGATTATTCCTTTCTTCTTTGCCTTTTGAGACCACACTTCAAATTTTACTTGCCTTGCACTTCTGGCCTTCCAGTACAAGACTGACAGACAAATTGAATGAAATCTGGTGGAGGGTCAGAAAGATGTTTAAGGAGACTGAGAAAATAGTATATGTGGAGCCAGAGACATTCAAGGACATGGTAAATGAAAAGCTGTGTGGGCTTAGCTTGGAAATTAAAACATTCAGGGAGCATCTAACTGTTGTTTTTCAACTTCCTAATGAATAGCTGCAGGTTGAGAATCCTTTGACAGTGCACAGCTAAGGCTGAAAAGCACAAGTTGCAGCAAAGAAATTAAAAATGGTTCCCACTGACAGCAGTGGAACACTGAAACAGAGGCCCAGAAAGGTGGGAAAATCTCAATTTTTGGAAATACTACTAAGTCAGCTGGATGCAAAAAAGAGCAAGCTTCAGTAAGTTTGATGTTTTATCTGCTTTTGAAAAGTGTGGCAACAGCGACTCTCCGGAGATCTGCATTATGTGTTGAACTTCTTGTGCCCCACAGTCAAAGAAATACTCTTCAGGATACTAGGGCTTCTTCCAGAACTCCTCAGGACACCAGGCAGTCCATCTGCATCTGATGTTTGTCATCTGCATCTGGAGTATATGAGATACAAGTTTCTGAAGTTAACACCCATGAGTAACCTGGAATAGCCTTCCTGCTTTTGGTTGTGGACCTGTATAGGAAGAGATAAACAAGGAAGGAGAGAGTCAAACCATTCCTTGGCTCACTCTGTCCTTACATTACATCTACATGGTGACCTTGCTCAAAATGTAATAGAGTTGAGGCAAGTAAGGGAGTCAGTGCCATTACACTGCTGGAGAGCTTTGGGACATCTTACAACACCGAAGGGTGGGTTGAGGTGTGTGCTCCAGAGAGGCATGTCAAAACTGGATGTGGGGATGTCACGTAGGAGAGCTGATCAGCCCGAGCTCAGTCTTGCCAAAGCACTGGGTAGACGCAATTTGCGTGAATCAGAAACGATCTAAAGCCTGTCGCAGGAAAGCAGTTGGATTAATTCACTGTGCTCAGAAAGCACAAGCTTCAACTGAGCCACTGCTACAAAAAACAAGGCAAAACCAGCCAGAGTCAGTGCTCTGCACACCACCATTGTTTATTAGCTAATGTACAGATGTACATGCTTGCAGAGCTTTAGTCCTGCAGGTAATAATCTGCCAGCAGCTAAAGTATGGAGAGATGCTTGCAGTCTTTTGTTGATGGAAGTAACAGTCTTTGAGCAGCAGGCACTGCTGGTACTGCACTGGATTTTGGTACCTATATGTTGCAGAAGCAGCAGGTTGGTAGCACTGCCTAATCTTGGACAAAATGTAATCTCAGTTAAGCAGATGTTGCTAGGTTCTTATCTCTTGGGGGCTGTACCAGCAACCATCTCCAGAAACACAGAGCTACAGTGCACAGAGGATTTGCCATTCCTTGGGATTCCCAGTGGTGACTTGGCATCCTCTTCAGTCAGGCAGGAGGCCTGAGAGACATGGTATGGAAAGCTTCTGGGATAAGGTGTGTAATTTAGGGTACATTTGCTTGGAGGAACAGGAACAAATAGTTGGAAGGATAATGTCAAGAGTATGGTTTTGGAAGGCTGATTTGGAAACAAATGAGGAAAGTAACAGAGTGGGACAGTAATGCAGTAAAGTATGAGCAGAAAAATGGAAAGTAAGGAAATATGGTGTGTATGAGGGTGTGGTCTGAAAAGTGTTATTGGTGTGTTTGAAATTTGCAGCCCTACTTAAGGACTAGAGAAAGATGGTAGCAAGAATGGAAGAATGGTTGTAATAGTGGATGAATGGATATGTCCAGATTGTAAAAATGTGCTACAGGCCTCTGTGTGCCCAAGAAAGCTTTAAAATGAGAGCACAAGAAAAGCACAGTGATTAATCTGCCTAGCAAGCAAGCTGCTTACACAAGGAAAATCACAAAATCTGCAGCTGAGGAGGATAGTTTTATAGATCAGCACTGGAGTGGAACATAAGAGATTTGGTTGGCAAAATTGTTCAGTTCTTTTGTACCTTAGTTTTCTATCCCCAAAAAGTATAAATATTTGGTCACTAACCAAATAGTATATCATAAAAGAAAATTATGTTGGATTTTTCTTCTTTCTTTTTTCCCCCTTTTTTCCCTCTTTGGGAAAGAAAGTTATACTCCAAAGAGTATAACTTTCTTTCCCAAAGAGGGAAAAGAAAGAGTATAACTTTCTGCACAAAAGCAGTACTACTCAAAGTGCATGATTCAAGTTTTGGATTAAAAATGCTTCAAAGTGGAAGCTGTTCAGCAGCAAACACAATGAGGCTTTGATTTTACTTGGGGCCTCCAGACATTATCACAATAGCATTGTGAGCACTTGTCCTGGCTTGCTGGGGGAACCACAGTGGTACTTGTGACTCCACGAAGCAGTGGCACAGACTGTTGCCTCCCTTCTGAACTGTAGTGAGAAAAATGACTTGTACGTTCTATTTTCAGCTCTTCTCTGTTTTGCTGTATGTCTGTAATTGCAACAGAACACCCTACCACAGAGAACATGAATGAGCTCAAAAGGATCACTTAAGGGTAGCTTAGAAAAATATCCCAATAAAATTAAAACCCTTCCAATAAAGTCTTGTGTAAAGCCCCATGGGAAAAGATATAGAAAGAGAAAACTAAATTGGACTGGGTCTCCTGTCTCCTCACTTTATAAAAAGCAAATTCTTGAGAATAAATGTTTTATTGTGAATGGAAGAGTCCCCTGGACTTGCTGTTCCTGCAGTGGTTGCAGAGGGTTTCAGTCCTAGATCACAGGAACAGGCTCCAAAGGAAAGCAATTAATAGCCTCAAACAGCACCATATGAGCATCAGCACTCAGACTACATTTGTATCACACCAGGCTGAGCAGACACACAAGTTAATCCTCAGTGCAGCAGCTCTAGACCAAAAGCTGTGTACTCCAGTCACCAAGTACAGCACTGTGCTTGGGGCTCAGAGCTGGGCACACCTGAGCTCTTTGCACTGCATTACGCCTTGAAGATGTTTCAATAACTACCTCCCATGGAGTTATGATTGTGATGCTCTTCCTAGTGGTGCCTAGGAAAATATTGAGAGGGGATGTAAAGACAAAAGGAGTTAAAGTGTATTCTATACTAATGAGGCAGGGCAAGGTTAGGTTGATTCTTATCAGGGCTATTTTTAGGCCCTGATTTTCAGAAGCTTTGGCATCAGCATTTTGGTTATACAACTTGAGGCTTCTTTAGAGCTTTTTCTCCTGAGGAGCAACCAATTTGAAAATTCAAACTGGGCATATTCAGTTGGGATGTTTGCAACATCTGATCAACTTGGAAGTCTTGGTCCAGCTGAGCTTTTACAGAGTTGGTTTGGAATTTTTTTTTTAAAGCTGTGAATAATAATTCATGTATTTTAAACAAAGCATTCCTCAAGCATCCTTTCAATTACTTGAGTTTACAACCAACAAACCCTGCATTGCAGAAAAAGTATTTCAAGATCTTGGAGGTCGCTCATCTTTGTGTCTCTCAGCTTTCTCAGACATAAAACAGAGTAGGTAATCTCACCTCATAATGTGTGCCATAATCTTCTACCTCTGTACATGGCCACACTTGGAGAATTTCTGGCATCTAGTGATAAAGATCAATAGTTCATGTTGCTAAAAATATTACATAAAATGATAAAGACAAAACACAGTATAAAATAGCACTGTGGGCCTTGGAGCAGTTTCTCTCTCATAATATTCAGTTCAAAATGCGGATAGGCAGATGGGCAGATATGCTGTTTCTCAACAGAATCACTGACTATTAAAAGGGTGTTTCCTTGAAATTGTCTTTGGGTCATGCAGTGGTCAGCTATTACTATACAGGTTAGATTCTTCTTTACTCTTATAATGCTCTTCACACCTATTTCTGAGTGAGTCACAAACCTTCAATTCTCCCCAGTGCTGAGTTAACATGAAAGCCATGTTGTGTCTTCATAATTGGTTTGATGGTTTCCTGAAACATGCACTTTTGTGTTTGTGGAGAAAAAGGCTGATTAAGTAACTACGCCTGCCTAAAGTCAGAACCCTCAAAGACTTGTGGATCCCTACATTGTATTCTTGTTTCTGAAGACTGATGTGTTAGATCTCGAGTGAGTGGCCAAAGGCAGGTGTGTGTATGACCAGATGAAGTATTTTGGCAGGGGAAGTATAAAGACTAAGAAACAGCTGGTCAGTCTGTACTCTGGATTCTCCTTTGAATTCTGCTGAGAACACCACCCCATACTGCTGAGGCCATGAGATAAGCTAAACCCAAGACAACTTCTGACAGAGGTACAGAATTTCAGGACCCATGGCCCTCCAAGTTAGCCCATGCCTCTAGGGATGTGCAGCTCCACGCTGCATGTGCAGCACAGCTACCTGCAGCCAGTGTGCAGCACCTGGGGCTGTCTGTAGAATCTGGGTGACCTCGCTCTCAGCATCAATCATGGGATATTGCTACCAGGGCAGACAGGCTGGAATGGTGCATGGGCATGGGCAAAGCTTGTCTCAAACTTGTATCTGAGTGGAGGAGAGTTTGGCCTTGATTAAGACCCACAAGTGCAACAAAGGCAGAGAGACTGGTTTGTGAGATCAGGTTAGGGATCTCTTGTCCCCAGCTGTAATTATGATCATATTGTTCTATCCACTGACAGGTGCAGTGGCTATTCCCAGAAGTACACATGTACTTAGCAGCATGCTAGCTGGGATGGGACTTCGTAAAGGGGAGGAAGAAATTTAAAGGATCCATGGGCAGTTCTGTCAGAAATTCACGAGGACTGCAACCTTCAGCTCTTTTAATTGCTTGTGAAAGGAAAAGTCTCATGTGGTTAAAAATAAGACCCACAACATGAACTTTCACTTAATGTGGGTGACTTCCAATATCACTCTTTGCTCATACACTGGCCCAGCCTTCCATGTTAGACAGATCTTGCCCAACTCAGTCTTCTAAAGGAAGAAAATAAGTCAAGCGGGAAAATGCAGTTTATGTTTGCCGAAAGTAATTTAGTCTCTACACCTTTAGATTATATTTTTTCCTAAAAATGAAAGGGTTAAGGATGTCATCTCACCTAGGAGGGCAGGATAGCAGCCACTAACATTCCAATGTTAGCCAGGAATGAAAGGCAATTGTTTGGTGGGAATGGTGACAGTGGTGATGTTGAGAAGAGAAGGGCTCCTTCAGACTTAATTGAAAGTAAACTGAGGCAGGGACATATCTGTGAAGGAGAGTTGGAAAGGGCATGGGCAAGACATCTGGATAGTGGTTGTGGGTTGGAAATGATATCTGAGGAGTAACTCCTTTCCCTGAAAGAGATGCAAATTTGAAGCATGTTAAGCCAAATGATAAGGGCCTGCCACATTTGAAATAAAAATTACCTGACCCTGGAAAAGCTGATTTCACGATTTATTTTATTTTATTGCTGATGACGTACTTACAGTGGCAGAGCAGGCATCACACACAGGCATCAAAGGTCCTTCAGTGAAGCCTCAAAGGGTGGTTGGGGCACTGCTGTCTGTAAACCTAGAAAAGCCTTAGGCTTGTTCTCCTCCAGGATCAGGTCAGTGACTGGTGAGTCAGAGTTGACCGCAGGAGTCTTAGCCAACAGCTGAATTACAGGCCGCAAGATCCCCAGGGTCTCCCCCATACCTCACAGAGTACCTTATATTTACTAAGTCTAAGGTGGAACTTTTCAAAAGTTTGCATTTGTGCTGGCACAAACACTGCTTAATAGTCACTGATTTATCCTTTGTTGTCTATTATTCCCATTAGGTAAGGTTTATAAATAGCTCCTGCTTTATATTCTTCTTTTCCTACATCATCTTTGTCCATCAAAGCACCCAACACACCCATATTATTTTTATGTTATTAAGTTTTCCATTTTAATTTCAGTGACCTTCCTCAGATTGGCCGTCTCCCACAGGCAAAGTGATTATAAGGCAGACAGTGCTACCTCAGCACAATATTATTTATATGTGGTCACTAACCAAACCTCCAGATACCCACCTCAGCTCAATTCAGCATCCAAACCCAGAGCAATCATGAAATGGTCTGAATGTAGCCATCCAAACCTATTAGTACACAAATCTGAGGTAGATTTACTAAAAATCTTAGCCCAAATACATGGAATAAAAAATATTTTATTTTTCATTTTTAAAATACTACAGAGATTATTATGAAATACTACTGACTCAACTCTGTAATTTCCCAGGGTTTTTGCCATCTAGGTCAGGTGACCCATGAGATGCAACTCTTCTCTTGGTGGACAGTTGGTGGATGCTGCTGGGGCACTGGTACTGTCCACACCACACAACTGCTTTTAAGGATGTTTGAGATCATGGCAGCCTGTTCCCTTCAATTCTCTTTCTCCACTCTCATTCTTCCTGTGGAGGGGAATATCTTGTCTTGGATCTCATGTCAGATTTGTTCACAGCAGTGTGTATCCCAAAGGTAAATGCACATTCCTCTTATGGTTTGTTGGCTGTTGTCAAACACAGCCTTTCTTACAGATTCTGATACCAAAACCGTCTAGAAACAGTATCACTTCTTGAGCTTTATATTCTGTCCCTTCTTAACAGAGATAAGCATCCTTTTTTTTATTCTCCCCCCCTACCCTCCCAAAGGGAGGCATGAAATTTTCAACATTTTTTTTCCATAAATAATCTTCCCAGATAAATCTTTCCTCCAGCCTGCATGCTGATTCCCAATGGCTCTTTCTTAGCACACTTTCCCCAGAGGAGCACAGAAAACTTTATTAATGTTTTTAAACACAGTTATTTTGTATTCATGTTGGATTTCCATACAGTCAGTATTGCAAAAGATTATTCATTTAGTGCGGAGTGGCAGTGCAGAGGCAGAAGGATGTTGCCCACGGCCTGCATCCCTATAACTGTAGTCAGTGAGACTTGTGTTTCTGGGGTTTTCAGCAGCAAACTAGGTCAGTGGGGCCCTCTACATCAAAGCTTCTCCTTAGACACTGTAAATCGCATGCTTTTATACCATTCCTACTGTACACTGTGTTCTTCTGTAATTACAAATGTATGTTTCCCATCACCACAAAGACTTCTCATTGCTCAAAGGAAATCTCTCTTCAAAGGCTTTAAACTGTTGAAGGGCAGGCCCCCTTCTGAGAGCTACCATTGCTCGGGGTGATTCCTTCTTTAACTCATCCACAGTAGAACCACCACTCAATTCAACTGGCCTGCATCACACCGTGTCTGAACTGGCCTCAGGCTTGCATTTCAGCTTTGGAAAACAGGATTGCAGAATTTAAAAATGCAGACTTTAAAAAAAAAAGAAGGAGAAAAAAGGAAGAAAAAGCAATGAACTGCTTTATTCATACTCATCTGGTCCAAAAACCATGACACTACAGTAAATGTTCTTCACCAGCTCAAACTTATGATAAGAGGATGCAGCATTTTCATTTGCTAGTTGTACCTTGAAGTTATAATTAGGACGCATTGCAGAAAAAAAAACTCACAACTTAAAAAAGACAGCAAGGAATACATAGAAAGAAAATTGTTTGTAAAATTTATTTTGTGAAAATAAGTATATGTGCATATACATATAAAAATACAAGTATAATGGCCTATATATATATGTAGCTAAAATTAAAACTCTGAAAACATTCCCTTCTATGATAGCACTCAGCACCACAAGTAATTCCACTGAAGCTAATGTTTTCTTTTGAGCAATGACTTACTCATGACAGCAAGTGCTAATAAATATTTGCAGGATTGGATCTTAAAATTAAGGGGTATTTAATGCTAACACATGAAACATACCTGGGAAGCATTCATGAATTAAGATAATTAATCATATGGTAGTAGCTACACACTATATTAATTTTATAACTAATTATATATGAAAATGAGGAGTTATCTGCCTCACATTCTTTAGAAAACTGGGCCTGTGGATTGCTAAGGTCACACAGGAATGTTATGACACATCAATAAGCCAGTTTTTCATGTTCCTTGTAAGCATCTTAACCCTGAACACCCTGCTTCTCAGTTACCTTCCCTTTGGCCTACAACTTGGCTCCCCTAAGCTAAAGGATCTCTACTGTACACTGCCTCCTCATTTTAAACACAAAATATGTTTTTATATATCTTATCCTATTCCAATTGTTTCTTTGATTTCACTCCTGCTGCTGCTAGCATCTAGACAATCCTTAACACACTTCAACTGGTGTCAAAAGATGTTCTCCAAACATAAAGGAGTTTTCTATAATAAAATTTTTGACAAATATGATTAGATGTGGATAGATAAATAAATTATTATTATCATTACAGGCCCATTCCTAGGGATGAAATCTGCATTCCAAAAAAACAATGCGCAAGCAAGAAAAAGTATCCTTGTTCTGGATAAAGAGTGTCTTCACCAGGAGTTATACAATATGACAATGGTGTTTAAATTAATTTAAAAATTCAAGGCAAGCAAGTTTTCCTAAACTTTGGGGCATAACTTGTGAATTCTGCCTGCAAAAGGTGAAAGGATTACCTAACGGAAAGTAGCTGCGTGTCACAGCTTATCAAGGTGGCATCCTTTTCTTTGTAATCTCATAAAAAAAGCCCATTGAAGTGCAAGCTACCATTAACTGCTGCTTACAGCAACAGAAGTAACTGGTTTTGTATTGCCAGCTGCTTTTCTACAGGAGAACATCACTCACTTTGCTCAGTTAGTGAAAAGGAAAGGAAAAATACCAGCTTAATGTTTTCTATTCTTCATTTCAGGTAGTTTAATAATTCAACATTCTCTCCCTTTTCCTAACTTGCTTTGTTCTGATTGCGCAAGTGCCAAGCTTTTAACAGGAATTATCTCTTCCATGCCATCTGCATGTGACCAAGGTTTCCAGCCTCACTGGGAAGCCATCTTTATTACTTGTATTGCAGGAGCAGCCTGGGGGTTGTGTCAGAAACCAAGAGCCATAATGCAAAGTGCACAGCAGCTGCAGTCAGAATGTCCATTCTCTGAAGACTTTTGGCCTAAACCCAAAAACTCTGACTGTACTTCACACATATAACCAATAACAACAAAACATTTTCTACTGATACTAAATTTGGTTCAGGAGGTCCAGATACACATTTCTATACTTTCTGTATAGAAATGTTTTAAAGATGGGACTTTTCACTGTTCCCTTGCTAAACTGCAATGAAATAGGGCAGTAGAGGGATATAGTTTCAGTTTTCAACACTTTTTAAAATCGTCCCAGGTATTTTAAGCCGCTATGTCATATAATGTGTTCTAAATCCGTGTTCACATACTACAATGCAAACAAAATGTCTCTGTACACCTTCAGTGCACCTCTGAATGTATTACACAATTTCAGACACAGTTCATGTGGAAAAGTGTTGTGAATGTACTCCTGTTAACTCAGAATAAAGTTTAATAAGTGAAAACAGCATGGGAAGCATGAATGAAAATCTCCCTTCTACTTTCTGCTTTAATTTTACTTTTGATTCAATAAGAGCTGAATAAACCCCTAGTACAGAAACTCAGAACAATTCTTTCAGCCTTGAGACATTAGTTTTATATCTTTCTGTTTCTCTGCTTTTTATCCTGCTCTATTTCCAGATGGTATTTAATGCAATTCAGGAGAATGATCCTGATATTTTTGAGAATGTTCAGTTTATTTCAAAAATGTCCATAGCTGATCATGCCCAGGACATAAAACATTGTGGGTTTGTGGGAAGAAAGATGCTTCACAGCCTATGATGTTAGGATTAAAAAGTACAAGACTCAATTTTACAGAGTCTCCAATTATACTTCTGCTCAGCAGAATCCTTGCAAGAAGATATATGCAAACTAGAAGAGGAATTTCATCTTTAACTCATTAGTTTTCCATGGAGAAACCACATGGCTGGACATTAAAGCACAACTCTATCATTCAGTACAGGCTGTGCTTTCATATTTTTCTGAGCTAGAGCAGACAGCAAACTATTCTATGTGTGTTCTGATTTTAATAACAGAAGAAAAAGAAGTTAAAAATAATTGAAGTCAATAGGGAAAAAAAATCAGAGGCCCCAATCAAGTTCCAAATATTGTATTTTGGGTTTTCTGACTTTTCTCACAAGCAGTTTTTCTCTGCTGTGCCATGAATACAGTTGCTATACTTTCTTTATCATAATAAAGACTACAAAACATTAAAACTTACAAGGGCAGGAATAGTGACAAATGATAAAATTTCTGATTACAAATTCTTTGCACATTTACTATCCTTTATTTTATATCAAAAAATTGTCACAAAATCTCCTTCCTGTAAAGCCCAACCTAGTTAAACATAGACAGCAAATAAACAATAAATATGTGAATAAAGAGTTTCAATTTGATTATCTGACCTTTGTTAAGGTGACCAGCAGACTTGATAACATAAAAGACTATTATTTCAAAAAGTCATGACTACATACTGTGAGTTTTTCTCTCACCTGATATATATTCTGACATTTGAACATGACCTCTTGTCCTCTTTTTTAGCAGAACTTGTTTGTTGGGGTTTTCTTTGACATAAAAAAAAAATTGTTCTCCTCAAGGTGCTCTTACTCAAGATCCCATCTGTGGTTGCACTTGAGCTGCTGTCATTACTGGGTTGCAATACAGCAGTACCCTAGAGCATCTCCCATATGTTTAATAGTACCTGTCTGACATGTAATTTCATGAAATTCTGTGTTAGCTGCATTAGTCATTTTGGCATGCTATCATTCTGATGATAAACTATGGGACTCAAGCACTGCTAAATGCACATCATCAAGGCAAGCATCTCAAAAAGCATGTCAAAGTTTTCCCACGTAGGAAACTTCGCTAGTAGATAAGAAACTTATTCTGAAATATTTTGAAGTGGGTTGTTTTTTGCTTTTAAGCACATCCATAATTTTGTAATTCTATATATTCAATGATTCTTTAAAATAAAGGTGTATAAGAAAATTAAAAAGAAAATAAGAGAAAATACATTTGCCTCGGACTTTGGAAAAGTCTTTTTGACTGATGACTTTTTCTGGGCTGTTTAAGTCTTTGGGCATGCTGGGGGAAGTGCAGAAGAGATATCCTCCAGCTCCTCATCAGGCAGAACTCCTCTGGACAGAAAGCATCTGCCATCTAAGCAATGAAATGCTGCTCACTTGAAACTCCATATTCACTCCCTGATGGGATGAGTAAACCTGGGAGACAGAGGGCAGGACGACTAAGCCTGTGTTTGTAAACTGTGAGCCATGCACAGCTTCTGCTGTGGGAACACTCTCCTGGTGTGTTTGTTTGTTTGCTTTATTTTATTTGTTGTTCTGTTTGCATTTTAAATCAGATTTACTTCCTAAAATGCCAACAAACTCAGCCTAATGCTCATGCCAACAAAATGCTTCTGTGCCAAGAACATATGAAAGGGCACTAGAACATATACTTGTATCCAGTCAACAGATGTACAGAGACTGAGCTGAGAATTTAACTTGCTGAACAGTGCATTCATGTACCAAAGTGCTGATTCATTCCCCTGCCAGTGAGGCAAGGGTGAGAGGAGCCAGCAGCATGCACACAGCTCCCGCTGTTATCACCAGCGCTCGCCCACAGACACGAACCCAAGGCGCTGACCTTGGCAGGTTTGTTGGAGTTACTGTTCAAATAAATGCCTTGTGTGCTGCAGCAGAGTACAATCCTTGAATTGACAAAAAGTACATTTGAATCTTCCTCTACATTGAACTCTTGACAAATATGTAGAGATAGAACATCACAGCAGAGGAGCCATCAGTGGTTTTGCTGGGCCTCGTTAGCTTGGACCAGAGATCCATCATCCACCGGCCATCTAGGGAAAACAGGAGAAAACTGCATCTGCATCTCCCACCAGCATACAGCCAACCAGATGTAATGGGCCCCCTGCGTGTGCAGCAGTGAATAAGAAACAACTGACATATGGAGGTTAAGGGAACTGTTAACCCTCAGCACCTTGTGACATTGACAAATCCTTCGGGGATATTGTTGACAAATGGGCAACATATCAGTAACCTCCTCAAACACAAGAGTTATTGGAACATGGTGGAAAATTACACAATGCCAGAGAAATGGCTTAAGCTTTTCAAATTCCAAATTCAAGAAGAAGTTCAAATAAAATTAAAAACAAAAAAAATAGGGAATGGTTTGCATGAACAGGTCTTGAAAACAGCTCTCTTTCTGACCAAACTATTACTAGAGCTTCCTGCCCAGATATTTTCCATTCTTGTATTCCCAGGGTGTTTTGCAAGTCCTCTCCTTGAGTCAGTGAGCTTGCCCTGGCATGCCTCCCCTGGCTGGCCACACACCTCTGGGCACTTGGAGTCAAAAAAACATATCAGGGTGAGGTTTTTTTTAACATCTGCATGAAGAGGTGTACCCTGTTAAAAGGGAAACTGATGCAACTAATATCTCCTAATTACATTTTGGAGCCTTCTTTAGCCTTCTGAATCAGTCAAAGCCTCAGAAATATCCATCTCATTAGATAAAGCCAAGGTATCAGCTGTTCATTTGGAGGATTATTCTTTTCTGTGGGAACCAATTCACATCTCTATCTTGTCTGCTGAACACAGTTACAATCCATATATCAGCGTCATAAAATGTGTTTCATTGATTTGCCTTTGTGTGAAACATGAATTATTGACAAACACAGACCTTCATCAGATTCACAAATGCCATTTTTTGCCATTTAAAGCACATTTGTGAATCACACTTTGTTGACTATGAAATGAATGAGGCTGAGTATGTGTACACATCTATATATTCTTTTGTGACTGTTAGGGATGTCTGTCCTATTACTTGTCAGATTTAATTATTTTTAATTCTCCAGCTATTTACTTACCTTCTGTTTACTGCCAAAATGGAAGTGTGCTGTCCCAGTCCTCCCACCCCTGCCAGTTCACTGACAATATTAAGGATACAAGATCAAGTATTGAAAAAGTTAGGAAATTCCAGTTATATTAACTCAGCCCCATCTATATCCTGTGTATTTTTTGGCACATGTGAATAACAAAGTGTAATACAGTGAGGCCATTAAACTGGACATTCCCCACCTGCAGTAGTAAAATTTACCAGACTATTTGTGGTATTTCCCATTCTAAGTAAAAGGTGCACTATCAACAGGGTCATAAAGGTAATTACACTGGAGCAGAGTGTCAATAGCTTAATGATGCCAACTGCAAGATTTACTTTTAATGAGGAAAAAAATGAAATTATGACTATGTGCGGTGTAGGTCATTGTGGTTCATTCATTTTACTCTAAAATGCAACAAAAGCCATAAAAAAAAAGAAAATTGTGGTTCTGAGATTATATGTTTTGAAAGTTCTGCATTGTTTATTACAATTCAACCTCCACATTAGAAACGGATAGCTTTTATTGATACACACAGAAAAAGCACTCTGTTCAGCTGTACCTGGACACAATGAAACCTAAGGGGACACTTAATAGACTGGCCCTGCATGCATTCTTCACCTATGTGTTAATTAATTTTGTTTTCCAGGCCAAAGAGCTACTATCATTTTGGATCCCTTCCAGCATCTGGTCATTACTATAACATTGGGTTTATTCTAGCTCCATCCAGAAGGCAAAAATATTTCCTTGTAGTAGCCAAAAGCAGTAAACCGCAATTCTGCTGAGTGTAGACAGAGAGTTTGTGAAGGTCACAGCTTTAAGAAGACATATGTGTGCACATTGGGAAAGGAGACAGTGCTAAATCTGCAGCAAACTGTCAAATGCACTCCAGAGCTGCAGTGATATTTTCTTTAACTATAGCTACTTTACCTTCTTAAACTTATATTTTGAATTAGAACCCCTCTATTTCTGAAACCAATACTAAGATGTAGTTGTCCAGTTTGACCTAGAATCCTGAAAATGTCATGACATTGTTATCGGTAATTAAATTATTTGCTGACATTTTAATTTCATGGTACCAGTAGTACTTATCAGCAAATTTTTGACACACTGGTTAAAACAAAATGCAACCATGTAATAGAAGAAATAAAATTAGGACAAGGGAACATAGATAATGGAAAGAAAAAGAGACTCATGAATATAGGGAAAAAAAAACAGTAGTAGAATAGCAATGATCACAACAAAATTGCAAGATGATTCTTAGCCTTGTTCTATGGAGGAAAACTAGCTAAAAGAGCATCCTCTCTGCTGGGTGGTGTGTATGTCCTCTTGATGTTGGGTTTAAGTCCATTTAAAAAACCTATAGGGAATTTCTATACCTCACTAGGAGCTATGTCCATGGGTGGCTGAGTATTTAAAAGTGGATCTGAGTATTGCAGTCATCACGCTTTAAAGTCTAGCAGTATTAACATTTAAAAATATAGATGAGAATACAGCTAGATTTTGTTGATGTGGTCTCTCATCTGCTGTACTCTGCCTTAGCCAATAGGCCTATCATTAACCTGATTCTCATTTTAGTTTGAGTTTGCTTTAGCTTCAGTCTTTTGCTTGATTCTTCTTTCTTAATTGTGACAGCTATAGAAGAGAAACCATAATATGCTAATTTCCTGAAGAAACACATAGTTCATGTAAATTAAAGTATATTGGAACAGAGGGATAATTTTGATGAACAAGATAGGATAACTGGAGAATAAAATTAGATATTTCCTCAATTTTTTTTACCTAAAGCATTTCTATCTGTCAGAGCTAGTTTCCCCAGAATATGAACACACATGTAGAAAATATAAAAATACTTTGCTGTGGTTGGGTATTTAAATACAGTTTACTGCTAAACCTAGTAAGTAGCAAGAATGGCAAAGATGCCCAGAGCACAGGAGCCATCTGGGGTCACACTAACCAATGTTGCTACTACAGACATTAGGTGAAAACTGTGATTCAGCATCTCTTGTGAAAGCAGTTCTTAAGCCTTGCATCATCAGAGTTTTCTGCTGTTCAGTGTGGCTCTGGGGCTAGGGAAGGCTGTGTTCAGACTCTGCCCAGCAAGGCTGTGTCTGCAGGTTCCCACAATGAGAGCAAACTTGCTGCAGCTCCACCGGGGTCCCCTGAGCAGTCCCCACTGCTACATCACTGAAGGAGCTCTGCCTCGTCAAAGAGCATTTGAGGTCCCTCAACCCCTCCCTGTCAGCTGGCATTCAAAGCCTGACCTCTGTGCACTGTAATCATCCTGTGACTCCACCTTGGTGACCTACCTTTCACTGCCCTTCAGCATCCACACTAGTCCTACTGCATCAGCTTAATTAGACAAGTTTGTACTCATGAAACTGGCTGAGAGTTGCAGGAAGCTCAGAAGTGGTCACACAAAGAGGGTGACAAGCTGAGGTGACAGTCATGGCCTAGAGTCATGTCAGGCTGCCCCTCAATAGACTCAGGTTCACCTCTTCTCTAAATTACAGGGACTCTCAGAATCTCATGCAGGTTATCAATAGCTGGTACAGCTCAGGCATTTTCCCATATGGGGAAACATGGCCAAGCTGCTAATGGCTGCCACTTTCTTCCTTAGGTCCCTTTTTTTCCTCTTTCTGTCACTACTCTTCCATCCCTCTTGTGCAATCACAAAGCCCTTTTTTCTCCAACTAAAGAATGGCTGGCTGTGGGCTGTGGGTTTCAGGACATGCATTACCACCTTCATGCTCTGTGTGACAACCAGCACTAGCTCAGGAAGGGAGTGTTCTTGTTTCTGGATTCTCCCACCTTACTTTCTGAGACATGTTTGAAACAATGGTCAGCATTTCATAAAAGTTTATTCCATCATCGTGGTACAGAGGTTCAGCGTTGTTGAGTGTAGAGCCATGTGTGGCCATACACTTATTTTGAAGCTGAGCTCAAACTGAATGCTAATTGCCATTGTTGTTCTGATAATTACCCTGCTAAAGTGGAGCCACAACAGGTCAACTGAGGCTATGCCTGTCCCAAGCCCATGCAAGGCCTTCTGCTGGCTGGACTATCTGATGTGTTTGTGGTGCCTTGGACATGCTGACACCATTCAGAAACAATGGTTTGCCCAGCTGGGCCAAGCCCACTGGTGAAACAAAAATTTTAATTCACCAATATTTTGGTCCAGATCCCCGTAGTATCTCACAGATGTGTTGTTTTGGAATCACCTGTCTTTTAAAAAGAGGCATATCCCAAGATCAGTAGATGGTTTCCCACACCAGGGATAGAACACAGGAGGGGACATTTGCAATCTGCTGAGAAATTATTATGGCCTTTTTCAGACAATACTGAGTAGGTGGACCAGACCTTCACTGTTGAAAAAGAAATTAATTTGCTCTTAGTCAAAGCCAATCATTACTGAGATAAACAGTACAAACAAAATTTATTTTCCTCAAAGAAGAGGGCCAGTTGGCATAAAATAAAGCTAGAAAGCCACTCCACATCTAATGGAACTCAAGGGATTGTCTGTCTCATTCCAAGATTAAAAGAACAAGAAGAAATAATCCAAATGAAAATTTACATGCAAACTGTCCCTCCTTCAGGGACAAATGGTGTTAGTCCACCCCAAAGGTAAAAGTTACTCCCATAAAGGTCATTCTTGACTCTCTGAACAGCTTTTTAACACTACATATGAAAATTGTATGAACTGTACTAAGCTGATTAAGACATTAACTTTTTACACACATCTCCAAGTTTACCAAACCAGCTTTTTTTTTTTCCTGTGTGCTGTTTTCTTCTGAATTTCTGAATTATGCTTCTACTGTCCATTGCACTTAGTTCCTGGATCAGTAAAAATTTGCTACTGGGGATTGTCTCAACCAAGAAAAAAAAAAAGTTAGAGTAAGCAGATTGTCTTCCTTCTTTTGTGCAAAATATAGATTTGTTGGTTCTGTGGACCTGTTACTGGGAGTTGAGGGCTCCACCAGAGGCAGCAGTTTGACAGCCCTCTGTGGCACACATTCCCTGGAGCAGCTGAGCCAGCAGGACTAGAGACAAATGTAGAAATGTTGCAGTAAGTTTCAAACCTTAGAAAATAATTAAAATTTCACCATGCTTCTCTTTTAGTCTCAGTATTACATTTCCAAAATAGAAAGACACAAAAATCTGTCAGTAGAATTAATGTTTCTTAATCACTTTTGACAATCCCTTTCAGGGAGATTGGCCGTTTTAGAGTACAGTAGGTACAGTTCATACTCCAGACATTATATTGTTCTAGGTTTTCTTTATAAGAAATTCAAGATCTCTAGTTCTATTTACTTTGTCAACTGTCAAAGTTTTCATTTGCTTTGTCCTTTACATTTCTGTTCTGCCAGAGATGTCTCAAGGGGAGGTGTTTGCCATTGCTGCACTATTCAGTGAAAGTCTCCCAATTAAGGGGATTTTTCTTCTTTCTTGTAAACATCAGTTCCAGTCCACATCAGCCTTCCCCAGACCTGTGCTGCATGAACCTTACTCACTGATTCACCCTCTTCCACCCTCTTCTACTCAGAAACAGTTGAGGCAAAGAGTATCTCTGTGTTCAGTGTCAGCCCTGTGCACTGCTAGCACCAGCTCCTGCCTTTGTAAAGAGGAAAACCAAAAATATAAACAATGCCGCACAGATTTTTTTTTTCCAAATATTTCTCATGCGCATCCTTCTCCTAGGATTGGTTAAGTGGCTATGTGACAACACTTATCTCTGTTCTGCCACAGATGCAGAATGCCCTGCTTCCCTCAGGGCTTTCCATGAAGCGCCCCCCTTCCAGCTTCCACTGGACATTTGTTCTTCTAATACCCACTCCTGCTTCACGTGGAAAGGATTATTTCCAACAGCAATTAGCATACTCTTCTCTTTCTCTCTCTCTTTATCTCAGTCTCTCTTCAGAGAGCTGATGACTGAATCATCCTTTACACTGGGGATAAAAATAATTATGGAAGGGCTAGGAAGCTCCATGAGTTTCAACTTGCAGAGTTTCTGTTGGGTTTGCCCATCAAGGGGCGGGCGAGGGAGGACAGGGTGTGGTTTTATCCCTAAGCTAAAAATACAAAAGGCAAACAGTGGTTCCAATAAGTGTAAACTACACATTGTACCCAGTGTTATTATTCTGTATTGGTTTACAGCCTACCTTTCATGAGGATATGATAGTGATGACTTCACTTCACCCATCACTAATACCGTGGGAATCAGTAACCATTATACTGATGGCAAAGATAATTTGGGTCCAAGCAGAAAAGAGAAATTACTTATCCAGCCAAAAAGAATGGGGTTCCTTCTACTTCAGGACAAGATTAAAGCTTGGAATTGGAATCAAATCTTTGTGGTCAGGAAGAATCTGGACACAGCCATGACTGAAAGGCAAAGAAGCAGACAGCGTGGCCCAGCAGGTGCCAACCAGCCTGCTGGCTTAGGCTGGGCTGCAGACTTGGCAAGAACTTCAAGGGCTCAGGAGTAGAAGGAAGACAAAAGTCCAGACCTGGGGTGGGGGCTGTCAAAAGGAGCCTGAGAATCTCTCTGAGTGGGAGAGGAGGCTAAGGTGGAGAGATTGTCTTGGGGTGGAGGCTGTAACCATGAGATGCGACCATTCAGGGTGATAATGTAGTATTCTGTCATTTCCAGGAATTTTGAAGGATATTTTGAACTAGGACAATTAGTCCTTGGGAATGCATGTTTCTATTGCTTAGTTTTTTTCACATAGGGAAAAGAAATACTTCAACTCATTTTTAACACTGTTATGTAAGTCTTTGATGACTAAAAAAACCTGATAACATAGGGAACAGAAAATATTTGATTGGGTTGATCAAAAATTAAAAAAAAACAAGCTCACAAGTATATTTTTAGAACTCTGGTATATTACATAATTCGTTAGAGATCACCAATATCAAGTTTTAGTCCTGTGCTTCCCCCTGTACATAGTTTTTCCTGAAACATGATATTATATGGATTTTAAAAAGTAGCCGGGAAGATAAAAAAAAGTATCATGTTATTTTTTATATTGCTTTTAGGTTCCTTCTGTAAGAAATTTTATAATTAAATTGAACAAATACTCCTATTGTGAGAGACATAACCAATTTTTTAAAGTATTAATTTACACTTCTTCAATTAGTTCAGACTGCTGTCATCAAGATGATCTCTCCTACCTGGTCCTCTGAGTATGTCATCTCCCTTTTTATAGTCTCTGAGTCACTTAACTCAATCTCTTATTAGTTTCATCTCACATTCGTTTTTTCTTGTGATTGTTTTTAGGGTTATAAGCCACACAGTCTTTGCTTATGCTCTGTACTAATTCATTTTCACACTTACTCATTACAAGCCTGCCTGCTTTGCTGATGGCTCCAGCTTTTATCTCCAAATTCCCTTCCATTCTCATAAGTACTTCTATCATTTCTTCCACTCAACACCTAAGCTGAAAGAACTCTCACAACATAACTTTGCAAGCCTTCTCCCTTTTTCTTGTTTAAATTGCCACAGAATTCCAACTTCTGCATAATCACATGGAAATAGTAATATTTTCACAATTAAAAAACAGAAGTAATTCTTTTGTCACCAGATAAAACAGTGCCCACCTAATTATGTGCAGCACAAACCTTTGAATTGTCCTCCTTCTTTCTATCTTACAGTGCAGCCATATTCAAGTCCTGTGTACCAACAGCAACCTCTTCAGCGCAAATAGGAATGACTGATTTTTACAGGATGCTTTTAGATTAATACAGGACAAGCAACAGTAGTAGTGCGTTATATGCAGATATTTCATGCAAACTGGTAATTTGAAACCTAACAATAATTTGTTGTCAATGATGCTACAGGCAAAATCAGTACAAAAATCAGAGTCCTGCCCTACAATGTCCTGTGTTTTTGGAAAGTCTGTTATTTTGATTCTTTTAAAATAACAAATGCAAGTTAAAACTTAAAACATGAATTGATTTGAAATAGTTCTGTTTATAATCATCTGCCCATTCAGAGCTATTAAGTAGGTCAAGTGTGTCCTTTTTACATGGATTTTGAAAGCCACATGCTGTTAGAGGACAAAACAAATGAGTAAGATGCAAATCCCAAGTCCTTTATAGCACTATGTGAAAACATAGGCCATTTGCAAAAGAAGATGAGAAAATCACAAAATAAATAATAAATCAATTCAACAAAAAAGTTCTGAAAGGGAGCTTTAGAGAAACTTGGCAGACTGATATAGTAGCAAAAGAGAAAAAAAAAAAAAAGGAAAGAAAACATGGTAAGGTGGTTGGTTCTGGAAGCTCCTGGAGGTAGAATGAAATTGTACAATATTTCAAATACCCCAATTCTGACATATTGTGTGCACAGCCAAATATCTGGGATACTCATATGAGGAAGACTGTGAAAAATTAATGGCTGTTCTTCATATAAATTTTAAGCACATTCTGTAGCAGAATTTTTGAAGCTCTAAAAAAATGTTTTACTAAAAATATGAGAAAAATCCAGGCTCCATGGAAGTCAGTGCTTTCAAGTTCAAACAATAGTTCTAATTCTAATCAAATTGGATAGCAGTCTATTAATGTTGGGAATTGGGCTGTATTTCTGTTTCCTGAATGTTGTGCACAGAGGGCTTTTGAAACGCAAGATGAAATTCAAGAGCTAATTCAAGAATATGTGCTACCTTTATATTCAGAACCATGGAAAAGATTCTTGCACGTATTGTACCAGTATTTTTGCAAATTGATGAAAGATAAAATATATGTAGGATACGTTGGCTGATTGTTGCAGTTTGGGGAAAATGCTTTACAGAAGTGTGCTTTTTTTCCAAATAAAACATGTTTCAGGCTTTAGCTGCAGAAAAAATAATAGCTACGAAAAATAGCACCTGTTTTTAGCTTGAGCTTCCATTTGTTCCAGAACTGTTTACATAACAAGATATATAGCTTTAATTCCTTTTTTCCTTCTCTGTTGTTGCAAATGGATACAATAAGAATTTTATCTCATTTCATATGTTACTTGTGAAGCAGTCTTTCTTGATGAGCTTCTTAAGCTGCTCTTTGAAAAAGAATTAATGGAAAAAATAACTTCATCTTTGGAAAAATAGAGAAGTAGTTTGTATCACCATAGTCATAATCATAAAAAGGGTCAGAACACCAATCCTGTGACTGAGTCTTTCCAAAATAAACCAAACAAAATAAACCAAAGCAAAATAAAATAAAATAATATTAAATTAAATTTGAAGAGAACTTAAATACTGGAGGAAGAAAAATGTAGCAATAATCTGATATCACTAAAAATAATCATGCACTGTCTGTTTCTTTTTTATTAAGCTTTTTCCTACATATGCAGCTGAAAAATGCTGTAACTTTATTATTTTCACTGAACAGCATAAAGCAAAAAGGGTTAATCTAAAATCTTGGACGGGGGTCTGAACTGACCAGTCTAGGCTAAAGTTTTAATCAGAAATGCAAGGCTTTGCTGCAGATCCCGCCAAAGAAAGGATTTCCCATAAAAGAACTAGACATAATAAAAGAAAATTACTTCAAATTACCCTGATCTTCACTCTGACTCATTCTGGGATGCTTTCTAACAAGCCAGGACAAATCTGAAAGAAAACCCAAATAAATATTTCTTGTCAGATTTAATATCTAGTAGATATTATTTCTAAGGAAACTGAGTTATTTAAACATGAAGAAGACAGGTTTAAGACAAGAGGATGTAAAGGTAATGGTGTAAAATAAAATTAAACAAAAACAAATTAATAAGGAAAGTTACAGGGTTACATTTACAACTGGACCATCCAAATACCTTGGTGACTGGTAAGAATGGCAACCACATTTGCTAAGAAAGAATTCTTCTTCTCAAATTAAATAATGTCTCTTAAAAAGTAGTACTTTCCTATCTGACGAACATTAAAGCTTTTGAGCTAAAAGCTAGCCTTTAGACTCACAGACAAGTGTTTTTAAATAAGTTATTAATAGCAGAATATACTACTAAAATATCTCACTGTATTTATGTTAAATTTACTCAGAAAATCAAAATTAAACTTTTTTAAAAGCCTAAGTAAGACATGGAGGCCATCAAATATGAAAATCTAAACCTGTGGACACAAGCTGGGCTCCTTTGATGTAAATATTCTGCTGTTATACTGAATTAATTTATGATACTAAAAGAAAATACCAAGATCTTTTTTTTGTTTAGCTTTTTTCATATATTTTACAAAGAGACTTTCAGGCAATCCCTTTTGTTTTACTGCTGAGATAAAACACAGAAACCAGACGATCAAGTTAATGTTATTTTTTGACACAAGCATGAAAAATTTGGTAAAACATCCCCAAACCCTTGGCTTTTTCCTTTAAATATTTCAACAGCAAATATCACTGAATGTTAGCTCTAATGAAATTAGCTAAAGAGCTGAGACTAGCATAGTACCCAGTCATTAGATTCTGTTTCTACCTGAGACAGCGAGAGAACATGGGAACATATCTTGGGGAAAAAATTTGATTCGGGAATGAGACACAGAACACAGCTGAAAGATGCTGTTAAGATCTCCACTTATAATTCTCAACCTTTCACAGAGCCTTCAAGGGAAACCTATTATATCCATGATTTAATTGTCTAAGGAGAGAGTTGGGCTACTGAGCCAGTACAGACTTACTATAATAAACAGTGTTTAAAGAGGTCAGCTTGCTTGGTGATGTCTTGAGAGGAAATACTGACTCTGCATTTTTAAGAAACCATTCATTTGTAGGGAAGCCGAGTAAACCATCCAGGCATTGTATGTCCTCTGCCTCTGGGAAGGATGGCAATAGATTTTTAATAAATGCATAATATTTACTGAGCTGTATGAATATTCAGAAACTAAGGTGTTTAAATTCTGATTATCTTTTGTAACTGCTTACCAGCCCTGGAGTTTTAGGGTTTGTCAGCATTCCTCATTCACTGGGTGGGTAAAGACACTTAATCTAAAGAAAATCCTTCAACTGGTATTAGTCTATAATGAGTTTTTTTTTAAACTCTCAAGTATTTATAGAAGGGTAGTTGCCCAGACAATTCATTTCTATAGAGATATATGCACTGTTTTGTATGTTTATTAATGATCAGTGTACAACCCAGCACAAAATTCATTTGTAATACACCAGTTTGCCCTGAAATATGGAGAGCAGGCTGAAATCTGCACTGGGATGGCAGCAGCAGTGCTGTAGGAAGAGACCCTAGCTGTTATAGTGTGTAGCTCTCTCAAGGGCAAATAAATGCAGTTGCATCTTTCTCCCATGTTCTTGATGGAGCTCATTTTTGCCTTGACACTGTGGTCCCTCTAAGCCTCTTTTTTGATCTATATTCTTAAAATTATTCTTTCGGCCTTAAGACTGCAGGTTGAAATTTCCCAACCAGGTTGAAATTTCCCGATGGTGTCCAGGAGTCCCAGCATGTCCAGAGAAAACAAGCCAACTGGGTCTTGAGCTGGACTCCTGAGACCAGACAAGTTGGATGAAACCTGTGAGGATGGCAAGTGTGCAGCATCCCCAGCAGGCACAGAGTACAGGCTGGGAGAGCAGGGCTGGGAGAGCAGGGCTCTGAGCTCTGCAGTGCCAGCTGTCCACGCTTCAGGTGTGGGGTGACTCAGGAGTGCTGCCCGCCTGGTGCTTGGGCTTGAGCAGCCAGGGATTTCTAGGCATGGCACAGCACCATTCCTGTAAGAACTAGGGGAGTGGAACTGATGAAAAATTATTTAGGCACTGTAGGATTAAGGAAAAACTGGCAAAGAAATTATAAGTTCTGCCTTTTGGAGGTAGGCATGATGGAGAGGGGTCAAAATGATTTGGCGGTTCCAGCCCTTGGGGCCTGTCTAAAGTTGCTGTTCTATTAATTATGCAGTTTTTTACAGGTATACAGAAGATGAGAGAGTTTGGCATTTTCTTGCCTGCCCTGCCAGCATTTATTCTTTGACAAGACCAGCCTTGTGTAAACAGTCTGAACCCAATGGTATTTGCTTAACATTTTAATTGGGAAATGTTTTAAAGGGAGGGAGCTTGAGGTGTCCTTTGTTTTCTGCTTGGTGGTTTCCCATGTTTCCCATGAAGTGGAACAGGCTCAGCTCTTTTGTCTATTCTCTGTTTTCTTCTTGTGCTAGCATATTAATAAAACATCATAAGGCACTTGGCTATTTGTAACAGTCCAACTCATAGTCATCTTTGTGGCAAGGGCAGGCCTGCTGCCTCTTGCTCTAATCATGCTGTAACTGTGAAAGGCATTGCTAAAGCAGACAGCTATATTACCTACAAATCTGTCATTTTCTTAACAGGAAGGAATAATTGGGTACACTTATCTTTCCATTTTTGGGAAAATGGTGAGAAATTTGTCCTGTTACAACAAAATGGAGAACAATTGCAGTTTGATTTTTTTTAAATGCATAATTTTCATCTTCTATTTGGTATTTAAACACTTGCAAGGGGCATCTTCAAGTGGAATTGCTATTTTTGTGGATTGCTCCTGTCGCTAAGGCATTCTGCTTGTTGAGAGCACTGCTTCAGTGGGGCACTTGGCCTCTGCCTGTCCAGGAGGTGCTTGACAGCTTCAGAGCAGGGATCCCAACTTCTCAACAAGACATGAGCAGCTCCACTTCTGCTGGCTGGGCCACAGGAGAAGCTCCTTTCAGCAGACCCTGTTTGAGCTGTTGGAGAGAGCCAGCTGAGGCTGGGCTGGACCCTCAGCTGTGGGAGGGTCCCCGGCACCATTAATGAGGCAGGCCCAGGGCTTGTGTGGCTGCCAGCTGGCAGGCACAGAACATCCCTGATGTAAGGGCAGTTCCCCCAGAGCCAAGCAGGTGTTTGGTAGAAGGCTCTGTTGGGATTTCCTAAGAGCCCAGGCCATGCGTGCTTGGAGTGAGATCCATTAGGATTGTTGCTTGGGTCTGCAGAAGGGGAGTTTTCAATTTCTCACGCTCAGCCTCCTTTGAAGGGGCTGCAAAATCTTCAGACAAATTCTGCCTCATCCCTGGACAGTTCGACCTTGTGTGTGAGACTAGCAACAACACTGCTAACCATACAATTACAAATTATTCTTTGTTTTATCTTAAGCAGAACAATATATTCTATAGATATCTTTATTGCCTTTGATAAGAAAGATTATGTTTTCATGTGCAGTGTATTGCAAGTGTTTTATGATATGTAGGGTTTTACAAAGCACTCAGAAATAAAACCTGAGGGGAGCAAAAGTCCTCAGCGGATGTAAATCAATGCAGTTGCACCAAAACTAGCTGGGAATCTATCCCTCTATATCTTCATTGCTCAATCTCTCAGAATCTTTAGAGCTCACTGGACCTGCATAAAGGGCAAACAGTGAAATAAATACGTATCTTTGACTTGCAGAAAATAACTAGTAACTGTCAGAAGAAATTCTGTACAAGCTAAGAATTGAACTGAAGCTAGATAGGCATTTTAGATCAAGAACTGAGGAATTATTGACATTTATTTCTTGTAGCTGAAAAAATGTTCTGCTTTGCTTTGCTGCAGGAACTTTTATTTAACAGTTTGTATAAGAAGTGCCAGGAACATTTTCAAGTTCAGAAAGAGTTTGGAATAAAAGTTTTTCTAAACTTTTTGTGTTTTGATTTTTTTCTGGGGAAATGTTCATTAACAGTTCTGTTGCTCTTTGAAGGGCATTGCAAGTGTGTTTTATTCATTAGCTAGTATGCTAAGGAGTTGAGGTCTTGCTAGAGACTTATGCACCTTATATGAAAACTTTTTATGAAACAATCTTACTCATTTCCATCCAAAGCTCTTTGTACAGTAAACTTTACAATTCCAAATCCTGATCCTCCAGTGTCTAGCATTTTGGACCCCATGTTTAAATTATAGCTAAGTATATGTAAAAATGGCATAGAAGTTACTCATGCTAGTGTAAAAAAAGGACTGTATTTTACATCATCATGTATTTGACTTCTACAAATGCTAATGAATGGTTGTGAGGAAGATGTGAAGCAACAAACAACCAGAACTCTTATGTCGGATAGTCAGCTTTCTCCAGCATGATGCAACACTAAGTTTTGAAATTTCTCATGTAGGCAAGGGAAAACCGACTTCATAGCTAAGCAACAGAAACTACATGAAGGATCTTTCAAAAGTCAAAGTGCTTTACCTCAGCATGTACTTAAATGTTCTGTTTAAGGCTAAATACATTCTTGAAGGCATCATATTCAGAAAATAATGAGACACAATTATTAAAATAGAAACCTCTCTTTCTATTTTAAATAATTTTGTCTCATCATTTCAATGACGCACTTGAAAAGCAGTGAACTTTTGAGAGGTGTCTACTGGAAAGGTAGATGGAAACTCCCAAAATTTTTTTTCTCACATGTTTAAATAGTAATTGCCTTTCCATTTAGTATCCAAATGTTTCATTCTGCTACAGACTACATACAAAAAACATATGCATGTTCTTCTTGGATGGTCTTCTTTTCTGTTTTATCATAGTAGTTTGGCATTCCATCGATCTTCTTTTTTAACCAAGCTCAACACTGAGCTCCTTCAGTTCTACCCTGATTTGCTGATTAAAAAGCAAAGGTCATATTAAACTGACTCTCACATATCACTTTCTGGGAAAGGTAATTTGAGCAAAGCATGAGTTTATCTTCAGAGTAGAAAGATCCTCCCCACAGAACACTCAATTGTGGTATCCCATGTGCTTTGACATGTAAATGGAACACCACAGGCATTAAATAATTGGGTCAAATATCTACAAGATCTTTATTCTACTGTCAAACACAATTTAGATCAGATAATTTCCAAAGTTAAAAGAACTTGCTTCTGCTACCATTTAAGTCAAGAAAAAAATTCCCCATTGGTAACCGCCTGGGCAGACCGAAACCTGAAGACATTATTTCATATTCCATTGTTTGGTCTTCTCTCACACTTTTTTGACTGAATAAAATTTTATTTCCAAAATATTTTAAAATTCCCTGATGAATTTTTGAATTTGCCACTATCTGATTTCATTAATCTCCTAATTCCCTTTGGTGGCACATTTTGTTGCACATTTTACAAACTCCTAACACAAGCAATTGATCCTTTTAGTCCTATGGCGTATTGTTGGAAATTAGCAAGGCTTTTGGATAAATCAAAGGCAAGATCACAGTGTCCTACATGCTCATAAAGATCACTGCCCTGCAAACACATGTTTCGTGCATAGAGCGATTTCATTGAGTTCAGAGCTTTGATGCTGCAATTTACTTCAGGTACTGGAGCCACTTTGAATATATTGGGTTTCTTCACAAGTCCATGAATAATAAGGATTGGGGCATAAGATGACTTCTTAAGGAGTAATAAATCAGTGGCATTAAGTATGAGAAGTTTGCTCTTTGTAAAGCTCCTTTGAAGTGTAAATGTTAGGGCATCATTTTGTTACTAGCCTGTTTTGTTCTCTCAGGCTCAGCTGGTGAGATAACACAGTTTAGTAGAATGACTAAAGTGGAAAAAAACAGCAGATATTTCAACAAACTGAAAGTGATTTTCATGTCATTATGAATACTGACAATCATGTTGTTGGTTTTTGCCTTTTTTTTTAAACAAACGTGCCAAACCTAGAAAATTCAAAGAACTTCTGAAATATACTAACCTAAGCAATCAAATGGTGCATTGTAACAGTGTGGCAGTAACAGTGCTTTTCAAGAAGTCTGAGGAAATATTCTCAGCTGTATCTCAGAATAATTAGCAGTGACTTTCTATTTATTTTTTATTTCTATTTATTATGTATTAGGGATTCACAGAAAGACCTCTTTCAGAAAAAATATCAGATTATGAAGAAAACTCTTGCATGGGTAAAACTTAATACCATCTATAACCAGGGTTATGCCATTTTCTCACTATTATTTTATTCATATTCTTTGCTATAACTTCGATTTTTTGATTCAATGGGATGAATTAAATGTGTAATAACATGATGTAATTTTGTATCATTTCAGAAGAAGTGAATGAGAAAAACTATAAAAATAATTTATTATCCAAAATATTATGATAGACTACTTTTATTTTAAAACTGTTATTTTTCAAAATTTATTACTTTTAGCAATAATTTGATTTTTTCAGAAGAATTACTTGGATAAAAAATAATAGGATGAATATTGTGCCAAATTATATCAGATAAAACTCTCCTTGTGATTATCTAAGTTGAAGAATCAGCTCTGAATTTTGCACTAATATATGTCCATGAAATGTGCTCCAAAATTATTTCCCTTTGAAATTCAACCATATTTTAGCTTCTAATTTTTACAGCATTCACAGTACTGGTGAATACTTGTGCAGATTTTATACTCTGTTGAGGAAAAGTGCCAATTTTGTGTAAACTAAATTATGCATGTTAAGTTTTGGAACCATTTATTTTTTCTTTGAATGATACAATGCTCACATTAAATATAGATTGACCCTGGGAGGAAGTAGTATGAGCCAGTGATTTTTCTGTGTTGTGGGAACTAGAAGACCTGGGTCTGTTTCCAATTCTGCCACTTAATTGTTATATCACCTTGAGCAAAGTCCCTGTAACAAAGTCAAATTTAAGTGCTTCAAGTTATACATCCAGCTTCATATTCAAGAACATAAGTATGCAGATATTTATGAAAGAGGGAGTTAAATCATGCAGTGAGACAGGCTATTTATTTTTATTTCTTAATAGGAATTTTGGTAGACAATGTCAGGCTTATCAAATTTTAAAAGCTGCCACTGAAATTTTTTATGCCATCTGCAAAAGGAATAACTTAAGTTCTTACCTTCTTACCAAATGGGAAGGGGTTGTGGTAAAACAGGGGGCAATAAAAGGTGTGCATGAAGTATTTTCAGATCTTCAGAGAACAGCTACAACATATAGGAAAAATTCACTTTATGATTACTACGTATTAAGAGTGCAATGGTGTACTCTTTATGAAGTATTTCTTACCATGGCAGGATGAAGCAGTTTCCAATAAACTAGAAACATGAAGTTATCAGGAGAGAAGATCCTGCATGAGACTTTGCTTTGGAAGATGGCTCAGAAGCAATAGAGTATATGGTTGGAGCCATTGTGAGTAGGGGCTGGAGGAAGGTAAATATCAGGAGTAGTACTGGGACAGAAAAAAGGCTCGGTAAAAAACCTACATTTATTTAATGCCTATAAAAGCATTTACCCACAAGTTAAAAACCCTTATGAGCACAACAAGTTCTCTTTTTTCTCTTTTTTGTTACAACAAGGTAATGGCACACCCACTCTATTAAACCAGATCTTGCAAGAGACAAATTTCTGGACTAAATGGAAAAATCCAAATGCCTTGTGACAGAGGAAAAGGGAATCTGTGGAAGTATCTCCCAACAGCCAGGGCAACCTGGTGTTCTCCTGTCTCTAACTCAAAACTATGTTATGTATCACAGAGAGGATTCAGCCCTTAAGCATCTTGGTACAGAGGAAAGTGAAGTTATGGATTACAGGCAACTATTGGAATATGGTTCTAATTTGAAAAATCCCTTTCATTTGACTAGGCTGCACCAGGATAACAAAGCCATGTGGTTGTGCTACTATATGAGGATGAGAACAGATTGAACCTGTTAAACATATGATCGGTCCTTCTGTGAACAGAAAGTGTTGTTCTCCCAACCCCCAATTTGATTTCTGTGCTCACTATGTCCTGCTCTGCCCTAAACACATGTCAGCCCATGCTTGAATGCTCATTTCAACACTGGTATTGTGTGAGCAGCTGTGCTCACATCTGTTGACAATGAAGGGATTTGAGCTGTCGAGGTGCCATACTCCTTTGCTTTCGGTCTGCCTGTAATGAGGAACACAGCCAAGACGAATTCTCTTCTAGATCACTTTGTTTGGGAGCTAAACTCTGCAGCACTTTGTTACTGCTGTGCTATGCCATTTGTCTGTGTGTCTATGATTACTTGCTTCCACTCCCGTGAGTACATTGACCTGAATTTAAATTCCTGAATATTATACTGAATGCATTGCACTCTCCTATCATAAACTTGCAAGTCCTGGTACCATCAAGAGCAGAACCTACTTTCCATGATGCCTGGTTAGCTGGTGTGTACCCAGCTTTTCTCTCCTTTTTTGTTTACTTTAAGTTGCCTGTTCTCTGTGCATTTGTTTCCTTCTTCTGAAGGCCAGACAAGTAATCTAGGTCTGGATACAAATCCAGTAGGGCTTCTGTTTGCAATCAGCTGATGAGAAATTGATTCTTTCAGGGCCAGTAGTATTTAAATCATTGAAGTTATGGATTTCACACTTTATATAGTATGTGTTCAGCTCCTATCTTATTCTTCTGCAGCCAAGGGACCTCAATCCTAGTTGTGGGAAGCTGTCCATTTGAGTCAAACTCTACGTTCATGAGTCGTCAAATGCAGGCAAAACAGTAAAAGAATTTGAAACTTATCTATCTTGAAACAAAATCATTGGTTCAGTGTATCTAAATTTATATGTCTTTCACAAAGTACAATAAAGATTGGGTTCACACACCATCTTCTTCGACTGAACTGAATTTCCAATCTGTTAAACCATATTCATCTTCAGAATGGATATCAAGGAGATGATGCAAGGACGAAATGTGTTGACAGTTCAAAATTTCACTTTCTTGCATGACATAACACATTTAATCCAACTCTATAAAACTTAACAGTGGGCATCTGTTTGAATGTACAGCTCACTATCAAATATAAAAAATTAATTTTCTTAAAAAATATTCAAATGCCATCCAAGGCAAAATGCAAATTGTCAGAGCTACCTTTATTTTGTAGATTTAGAATGGACCTTGTATTCAATCCCCTCTCTGCCATCTCCTCCACCATAAACACAAACACACACCTGTTTCCTACCCTGGATATCATTCAAGAATATAAGAGTAGGAATAATAACTCATATTCTCCTTGTAACAGAGTTAAAATGATTAATTTATAGATTGCTTATTGTGCTGCTTTTTTCATAAGTGGGTGTGGTGTGACTTACAAAAGGAGGTGCTCAACCAATGCTAAGTCAAGGTGAATCACAGATATGATTTCGAAAGTGATGGGATTGTGGTCATTTGTGTCTCCTGATGCAATTCATTTCCTAGTTTGAGACACACCATGCTGTAAGAGTCAGGAAGCTGAGCTGGCTAATATGCTTGCCAAGGAGCAAGACCTGTTTTCTTGAGCAGGTTGGTCACTTGCATTTGCACCAATTTGTGGGTATTAGATAAATAATTATTTTTACGCATATTTATCTATTCCTCATTACTTAGCTTTTATATCTATGCATATTGTCTGAATCTTAGCCACAAACTGATAACAACCTTAAGGTCACTGTATTTTAAATGTGGTTCTGTAATGTTCTTGACTTCTTTCTTCCTGCAATGGGATCTTCATGTATGACTGGGTTCTCACACACAGTAAAACTAATTAATGAAATATTATTATCTGTTAGGCACATTGTTTTATCATTGTTTTATCATTGTTTTATCATTGTTTTATCATTTTTAAGAGACATGCTACACCATTTCAAGGTGGTGGGGCCTGGGACTATCTTCATGGTCTGTGTCAGCTCAGCACATATTGTCATGGGATCTGACTTTTTTCAGGTGGGATCATAACATAAAAGAAGGAGTGTTGATAAAATGGCAGCACTGAAAAATTCCAACTGCCAGTGATCGGAGCTGAAATTAACTCCAGAGCTCACTTACAAAGAAAAGCCTGGAGTTACAAAGTATAAATGAATAGGAGAGAATCAAGCTCTTAATTTGGGATGTATGAACAATGAAAATTTGATTAAATGAAAGCTCTTGCTACTAGGTTTCAGCTTTAAAATAATTGCTCCAGAGGGTTAGGGCATACAGGGTAGCTTATAATTAGTGTATTAGAAAAATAATGCAAATAAATAAACAACTTTTTCAAAGGCAAAAATCCTAGTGTTACATAACTGAGACTAAGGAATGACTGCTGGCTGGAAAGGTCTTTGAAAAATTCCATATTCATTATCCCTGAGGCAAAGAGAATTAAAATAAAGCAGAAAGTAGAGCCTCAAGAAGACTTCAGTGCAGACAGCACAGACTCAATTTCCATCTAAAGTAATGGTGTGAGCAATCTCACACCATTACTCCCAGCTCCAATAAGTTCATTGTGCCCACATTACTGACTAAAAGCTGCACACACAAAAGGAGAAACTGAAGTTTCTCTCTGTGCTCCATCTCATTTAGATAATGGAGTTCAGTATGATGGGAATTTTTATGCTATGGATGAACACTCTAAGTGATAGAGAAATGAAAGTTGTCAGCAGCCAAAGGCATATGTTGGACTGACACAGCATTACCAGAGATACTTACAGAAGGTAAGTAAGTAAAACATCCTACTTCTAGGACACATAGGTCCTGTAGGTATAGGCTGACAGGAAAAACAAAACGTTATTTCATTTGTGCATTTGCTGCTATAAGTCATCTACAGAGGCTAGAGGAACACCTATTTAAGGAAGATTTAAAGGGAAAAGAAAATCCAGACTATCAACACACTGTCTCATGTAAGTTTTAGCTGGTTCTTCTCTGCTTAAACCAAATCACGACCTATATAAACAGAGAAAGGTATATAAACATCCTATATGCAGTACATTCAGTTGAATAAACAGTTTGCATACTAATGTAAACGACTTAGGTGTTTTAATGTGCTGGTGCTATAGCACGTTCTTAGATACAGATTTTAGAACTCAAAAGGAACATGCATATTCAGGTTTTTCAATTAGAAATAAATATACTCAGGGACTGCAACTATTTACTGCCTTGATCTTGCAAATTCTTTTCTCAGTGCCATCAGTCAATTCCATAAAGTTATGCTTTTATTGGTAACCTTTTTTTTTCATCAAGAGGTGTCTGTAAATAGTGGTAATGTGGGTTTCCCCTCCAAATCTCTGCCCTTCCCCCCACCTCCCCATTCATGATCTGAAGCATGACTGTTTAAGGCTTATGACAGAGGCAATGTCACTGCCTGCTTTCTAGGAAAATTAAACAAAATAAAGAAAAATGTCTTAAGATATATTTGCGACTTGCCTAAAAAGGAAGAAGAAATTTTATAGAAAATTGGATCTGGTAATTGATTCTGTGGTGTTGCATATCAGCTGAGGCTGTGTTGACAAAATTCCATCACTGACTGCCTTTAAAGTCTGATGTTTAAACCTTGCTCTGTGGCTGGCTATATTAAATCCATTCTCTTCTTTATGCGCAATAAGAAGGGACTCCTAGAAGAGGCCTTCCCAAAGTCTGTCAACAGCTAAATTAGGAAATTAAAATTGATTTCTAGGAGTCATGTTACAAAAGTTATGGGTTCTTTTAAGAAATTCAGCATTCAAAATACTGACCCCATAAGCACAGACAACAGGGTATTTTGAAAAAGCTCAGTGCAGGGTAAGCCATGATGCTGCAGCATTTATTTCTCCCTCAGTCACAGGTGTTGATGTCTGTGCCATCTGGCCTGTCTCATGACAAAATCTCACCAGCCAAAGAGTGCAGAAATAAATAGACAATTACTTAAAATGCATTGACTGGATGCACTGCTGAGTAAGCAATTGTTGTCAACTAAAGCTGAGTTTCCTTGGCGTAGATCCTGGTGCAGTTTCTCCAATTGCTCTATTAACATGTGGGACTAGAATTTCCATTCTGTCAAAGAGGGAACCAAATGGGGCATTCAGGAGGGCATCATCAAGAAAAGTTCAAGCCCAGACTAGCAGAAAGATTGTCACTCTTTCAAGTGCTCAGATAAGCTTTATAGCTGGTTTAGACTGTTAATGTATAGTTCATTTTTTTTCAGCTTGGATACCCATACCTACAGTATATCTGCAGTTTTATCACTCCTTTGTACCTCATACTGGGGTAGAAAACTAATGTGGTAAACATTGTGTTCTAGATTCACACTGTCAAGTTTTAGGGTCCAAACTGTGATGACTTTGTTAATAATTTAGTTCCTTTCTCTCTCCCCAGAGCAGATGAAGGTGGCCAGGTGCCTTGAGAGGGGAATTCAGCTCAAATATAAGGTAAATCTCCTCTAGAAATAACTGCCTGTGAACATCGATCATCAAATCCCAGCTGGATGCCAAAAGTGTGTAGGGTGGATTCAGACAACCTGATTGTGCAGCTGGTGCTGTCTGTACCCACAGGTAACCCATTGAAATACAGGAAGGAAAAGAAGTATGGCTCATGAATCATAGAATCACTGAGCCTGGAAAAGAGCCCTAAGATCATTGAGTCCAGCCATTAACCCAGCACCAGTGGGTTTATCACTAAGCCATAGTCCCAAGAGCCACATCCACATGCTTTTTGAACACTTCCAGGGATGGTGATTCTACCACTTCCCTGTACAGCCTGTTCCAAGGCCTGACGCCCTTCCCTAATATCTAATCAAAACCTCCCCTGAAACAACAACAGAGGCTGTTTCCTCTGGTGCTACAGGTAGAACTGGTGGGCATCAGTTTATGAAAGTTTATGTGCTGACAAAAGCCCCATCTGCATCTCTATTGTACCAATGAGCAAAAGTGGCTTATCTGGAAGTTAGAATAACCAGAATATATGTGATTCTTATCCCCTCCAAGCTGTGTGCTGAAAGTATAGAAAAACAGGGGTTTTTTTATAAATCTGTTCTGACTTCTAAGTAAAAGGATAATGCTGGGAACTTAGAGGTGGCTGAAGTGAGACTGACAGTACTCAGGTCACTCCTATGAGCTCCAGTTTCTGGTTTCATCAACTTTGTTGGTTCATGTTTTCCCTTGCTGTGATAAAGGACATCATCTGTTTTCAGATATGCTCATGAAACTTCCATTGACATCATTGGGAGTTGTACATGAATAGCTGACACTAGGATTTGGGCCTTAAAAGTTTATGGTGCCCTGAGGAGTTGTTTTTATGTATTTTACTTGGTTTCATCTGTGAATATCCTGAGATACAGCTGCTCAACCAAACAACAAACATACTTTAGGAACTCAAACTGTTCATGAAACACTATCTAGTACAAATAAAGGTGTCCTCAGGGCATGAAGTAAATATATGGAATTTATGCAATATTCATGCATTTGCTTTACATTACTAATGTTTTTCCTGTGTATTCAGTGAATTACTCCATGATGGAATTTATTAATAAAAATATTACAGCCGAAATAAAGCATGGAATGAGGAAGGAGCAAAATATCAGTAAATAGATAAGAATCTTGATAAACTGTATAATAAACATTTCTAAAAAACATCTCAAGAGTTCAGAAAAACATCTACATATATCCTTACATTTATTTAAGATTTATTAAATGTACAATATTCAGAGAATATAATGAACATGACACCATATTCCTTTTAAGTGGAGCAATCTATTTTATGATAAATTATTGCAAAAAAAAAAAAGCATTAGACAGCTATTTAGTCCTGATAATAGATTAAAAGCTGTATGGTGTAACTAAAGCACTATCACTCCAGAGAAGAGCTGTATTGCAGTGGCAGTCACAGACGAGAAATGTGACACTGCAAGCCACTTTCTGGGGACACTGCTCCCTCAGCTGCTGCAGAGCTGGCAGCCACCGAGCTGTTTTCTTCCGTTCTTCTCTGGGATCATTAGGAATGTTTAGTCTCACTCAGTCTTGCAATTGGCTAAGATGAAACACTGTCATTTCATCTCCACTTGGTACAGGGGAACAAGGAAAAGGAAATATCAAAAGTTGACATTCTTGAAAAGATCCATAACTCTTACTGCCCAAGTCTATCTCCAAGAGAATTAAATACATTTTCTGCATTAAGTTCTCATCCCAGAAGTTAGAAATGTGAGTGGATCCCAAATCTTATTATTTCTTGGAGGGTTTTATGGAAAAATAAAAATTTTCTGTGGTCAGCTATCACAAGATTCAAAAGCAAAATGCACATTTCAGATGCTTTCTGAGCTGGCCATAAGCCTCATCATGATGTACACTGTCATTATATAGAGAAGGTTTTAGATCAGAGACTAATATATTTGTAGATATCAGAACTGGAATAAAACTATTGAGAAACTATGGCTGAACTGTAAAGCCAGCAGGTAGAAGACAATTTTACTACAAATGAAACACATATTTTTAATTGATTAGTCACTGAAGTGAGCTAATGAGGGAAGACATCTGCATGTCTGAATTCTTACAGTCAGAGCCTTTGATCCATGTTAGTGTCTTCCAGTTGATGCCTTTATGGAACATATACTTTAATTAATTACAAGATACTGGGTATATGCAGGTCTGTTAGGGTGGAAATCTAACATTTTGAGATGCATTAAAGCTTTCAATTGATTAAATAGCCCAAAAATTTTGTGGAACTCTTGCTTTTGAGTTGTTTGCCTTGTTTTCATGTTTGGGTTTTTTCCTATGGAAAATTAAGTTCATCCTTGTAAAAACTATTGGATAAGTGTTTTGAAGGGATTTTCTTTTCCTTTGGTGTGCAAATGTAGGCCGTGGAGTATTGTATCCTGAAGTGTATATAAGTTATCTCTGGGTTATCTGTAATGTCATGATTGTGACGGTATAGACAAGGTTATGAAAAATCAGCAGAAATTACTGTATTAATAGCTTTGCTTTTTCTGTTCGTGCTGCATTGTTTGGAACAGCTATGTCTACTGAAAAATATTTCTCACACATGAGTTTTGGGTTTTTTCCTAGTAACACTGTCCATAGCCTGCCAGAAAATGTGGGGCAAAAGAATGGGCTACCATAAAAATAGAGGGTTTTTAAACTTCCATCAGTAAGTTCTTCCCAAAGAAAGATTCATGGCTGAAGCTAAACTGACCACTGTGAACATCCATGCTGCCTTCTCAATAATACAAGCCCTTGCTCTAAGAATTTGTGCAGCAAACGCATTTCTCAGAGATACATTATGGACTGTGCTGGGGTTTTTTATCAAAGGACCTGATCTGACAAGAAAAAGAAAAAAAAAAAAACAAAAAAAAACCCAAAACAACCAAAACTTCAGGCAGCTTCTATCCAAACTTACTTACCCACACCATTAAGAAATAAAATAAAGAAGCTTTTATTGGTTTTTTTAAAAAAAATTATCTGCCTTCACATTGTAATTCACTGTGGCTTTGTCTGGGCCACTGAAGCTCTTGCTAGTATTATAGATAATGGTCAAAATATTTGTTTGTAATTTGTTTGTAATAAGTTTAAATCCCTGGTAAAAGCTATCTCCAGTGTCTCCTTATGTTGTTGTAGGCACCACGCTGGGGGAGCTGGTGCTTCTCTGGAGCCACTGACTGCAAAGATCTGCAATGACCAGGGGTGGCACAAGAGGAGGCAGAGGCGGGAGAACAGCATGAGAAGAGCATGAGCTCAGAGCCTCAGGTGGCAGGGACATCCCAGCAGAGTTACAAAGCTGTATGAATGGGAAATGGAAAAGCAAGAGAGGCAAGAGTTCAAACAATTGTACATGTTATGAGCCATATACAAATGTCAGGAAAAGTTACTCTGAAATGGATGATGCCAGCATTGCAAAGAAATCAGAAATGGAGCACAATACACTGACAAGGATATAAGTAAAATACTGCATGCTATCAATATCCTGCCCCGGCTGTATTGCTGAAAGGCCTGTTGCCATTATAGCACTCAGACATACACACACCTCCCTCTGCATCTGGTTTTGAAAATACTTCATTCTCAGTTCCCATATTCCTGACACGCTCACACCCTGGAGGAATCAGTAGATTGCACAGGGTGTAAAAGTCATCCCAGACTCCTGCCTTCAGCCTCTTTAATATTTGATGAAGAGTGTGGGTACACCCTGATGCTTATCACAGTATCACCCAGCGTGGTTTAAGAGCTGGTTGATTCTGTTATGTTAAGAGGGAAGGAATAAAAGAGATTGTAACCATAAGTGTTTGAATATAATGTATATGTTCATGTTAGAGGCAGACAAAGTTATTATACAGCTTATATCTTTCAGTAAATAAGGCTATTAACATTTCTTTGTTTTTCATACACAGGTCAATTAAAGTATACTCCTCCTACAGATAATGATATAATACAATTTCAGTGTTAATTCATTCTCATCCTCCCTCATCATAAACCTTTCTTGCACAACCAAATTCACTTCAGGCTGTTCAGCCCTACATGCATATCCTCAATTTCATTACAATTTTCAGTACAGAGCTCATCTAAGATGTGAAAGAAGATATTTCATAAAAAGTTCGGTGCATTCATGGTTATAAGAGTGCCATCTTACAATTATACCAACAGGCTATTCTGAGAGAACATTTTTTTTATATTCATACGAGACATTTATCAAACTCAAAGGAGGAGAAGCACAAGCTGGGTTTCAGCTGTAGCTGGGTAATAAGATAAAGAACTATTTTATTTTATTAAGGGTTTTGCATACATGAACAGAGTTCTCCATCCTTCACAGTGCCAGGTGGAAAGCTAATCTTTGCATCTTGCGCTATTATTCTCACTTCCCTTAACTACTACGTACAACCTGAACAGATGTAAGAAGCCTTAAGCAACCCAAAACAAATCAATGGTTTCAGTGAAAGTGGTGGCTATTTAACATTTCCCCAGAGATGATCAGCAGCACTTAAAACTGACTGCTGTGTTACTACACATCCCACATGTAATAGAGGAAACTTGTCCTTCATGATTTAATACTTGTAAGATTCAATGACCTTATTCTAAAATGCCTGCTTCACACTGAGAAAACAAAATTAATTTAAAATATTTAATATATTAATGGATAACAGCTGTTTTTATATTAAGTAGGTAGTTATATATACAGCACAGTATTATTTTTATCATCTTAATGCAATGAAGATTAAAAGAAGTAGTGATGTAACAAATAATTATAAAAACGTATTTCCAGGGAGTGCTAAATTCCCAGAGTGCTAGGCGTGAAGTGCAATGCTTGGTGCAATATAAAAGGGTAAACTAGAGGGCAGACTGCTCTGTTTTTCACCACTACATCACTTTTCATGCCCACAGCCCATTCTGTTGTACTAGTTGAAAATAAGAAAGGGAAACTAACCAAGGAGCTGTCCAGTCTCCAGAGCCACCATAACTTCAAAAAAGGGTTGTACTGAGCTGGAGGCAGCACCCTCTGGAGACAGTTACTTTATCACTTCATAAATATGCACTTTGATTACAATATCTATTTACTGCTTCAATCAGTACAATTATAGATTTATTGTTCCAGAGCTAAATATACTTTTGGCGTGAGGAAATAGAAGTGATTATGTTTCATTCAGAAGACCATTTGGACCACTTTCCTAGGCCATGTTACATTTTGGTCATAGAAAACACAGAATCAAAATAGCTAGAAATAAACAGCAAAACAGTGCATTGCATTTTTAGTTGTGTCCACTCATCACATCTTTCTCTTTCTGCACTACTACCACCAAAAATGCTTCTGCAAATAGCCATGTCAGCAGTTAGGATTTATGCTGTCTCTAAGGTCTCATTTGGACCGTGCCTACTGTCAGCAACCCCAGCTGCCTCTGGGTTGCAGCCTCCCTTTCTCCCGCAGAAGGGCTCTAGGTCAGTGGTGGTGTCTCCCTGTGGTGGGAGTCAAAGCAGTGGCCCTTTGTCAGAGAAGTTCACAGCCTATCTCTTGGTAAAATTTCAATTACCTTTAGGGAGATGTTTGTTGGGAGAGCATCCCAAACAGCCTTAGGCAGCTCAAGGACAGAGTTTTAGACCTCCAAAATTTGACAAGTATCAGAACACCAGTAACCTCTGCACCTGATATCCAGGGGTGGAAAACAGGAATTTCTGTGTTCATCTGCTTCTGTTATAACAGCCAGAGGAGTGTGGATTACCCAAGGTAAGTCAGCCTTTGAGTCACACCAGTGACTCAGGGCATCCAGGTCCTGCAGGTCTTGCAGGCACTTGAAATCCCTGCTTGCTTGGCCCGAGTTAGCAGATCCTGTCTCCCTCTGAGGATCCCTGGTCACCCCAGCTGCCGGAGGGACGGCACCGCCCGCAGCAGCCCTGCCGTGCCAGCCACCCCAGTTACTCACCTCAGCCTGCTGTGCTGAGCAGGAAAGTGCAGCAGGAACACCTGGGCACTCATGGAACCTGGTTGTGTATGAAGACATTCTTCAGAGCCCATGTGTTTTGAATTATCTCTGTATTTCTAAAAATATGATCCTTCGATGTATATATATAAATGGAGCAGTTATTCACAATTTTTAAAACTAAACCTAAAAATTATCAAAATTGCTTTCCTGGTAAAAAAATTAAATCCAATAAATTCAATTGACCCTTTAATTATCAGGTCAGGAAGTACTTGGCATTGGAACACAGTTTTATTCCAAATAGCTATGCCTATCAAAGCTTTCCATTTGGATTTAATGTAGGAAGCAGCCTGTGACTGATCATACTTGTAGGCAGTATTGATATTGTTCTATGAAATGTAAATTTCTTTAAAAGAAACCAATTCCCAGAAGTAGACAACATGATAATTTATAAAAAAATTGGAAATACAGATTTTGTTTACAGACAATATAGAAGAGCAATGTAATCAATAAATAGCACTGACAAAAATTTTAATAGGAATAATAATAACCTCTATGGCAACTAGTTCTAGAGTCAACGGGTTCAAAAAAGCAACAGCTTCTTTAGTGTCTCAGTAAATTATTACTTTTTATGAATAATTTTTCCAGTGTCTGGAAGAATTCTATATTGTTAATCCTTTATGCAATTTTAGTAAACCCTATTTGAAAGCCGGGTTGCAATTTTGACCTTTTCTGCCTGTGATATTTTTCTGTTTCTGAGCTGCTCTTTCATACACCTTTTGTTTGTCTTGCTGTCCTGTATACTTTGTCTCTAAGCTAGCACAGTGAAATACAATTTATTGGATAACATTTGGAATATCTTTAATACAGAAGTAACAGGACTCTTGAAGTTACAAATAACATAGAGACTGCACTAAAATGCCTATGACCTTTCAGTTCTCTGCATAGGCATCCAGTGAGCTTCTGTGAAATACCTCATAGCTTGAAAAGACTGTTGTTTCACAAAATTACATGTAATATTTGCAGGTAGAAAAGAGTAATTACCTGTAGACTGTGAATTCTTTGACATCTCCCACCATTAACAAGAACACTGCTGCTATGGTATACTATATCTATTGTTGAAAAGTCACTTTACATCCAAATTATGGGAAATAAGAAAAAAAAGAACTTCAGCCAACTAAAATAATTATGACAATCATTTTTCAAATAGAAGTTCCAATCCTCTGCTATTAAAGTAAATGGGATTTTTGCCATCAGATCTGAAGGAGACTGTGACTGCTTCCTGTATTTTCAATGAGTCAGAATACTGACATACATCTCATATACTGTCATTGATTATTCCTTAGACTTCCTAATGTTGTTCCTCTGTAGATTTGGTTTCTGGCTTTGGTGGCTACAACTGCTTTTAAAACATAGCAACTCTTTTGGCAGTCTTCACACCTTTTCATAATTTTCCTTTTTAACTGTAATATTATTTCACAGAAAAGACAAACAGAGGAGAGAAGGATGAAAGTAGAACCGGATCCCCTGTTTCTGTGTGTTTGAAGGTACCTCATGTTAACTCTCTTCTGGAACACATGCTATTTCATTCTTTTAGCCTAACAATCAAAAGGGAAAGTGTCAAAACCACAAAATAGAAGAATATCCTGTTCTTTCTCTAGACCTTTGTAAACAGTTTGAGAAAATACCAAATGATGCATCTCAGTTTATCTATTGTTTGGATCACAAGCTATCAAAATATTCCATGTTTCAAAAGTTTATTGAGCTGCGGAGAGTGTGAAACTGCTACCAGTCACATTCTGAATTTTTCTTATAAAACCAGATAATATCAACAACAACAAATGATTAAGCAAAACTGAGAATTTCACCCAGGGCAAAATTTCTCCACAAGTTCCCAAAAGAACAAAGATTTTTGTCATGGGCGACAACTCAGTCATTTTACCAGACAATGCAATTATTCTGTGGCAAAATCTGATAGAGCATTGCTCTGGAATGGAGAAAAGCTGGTTTTCTTTGGGGCTTAAAAAAAATAAATATGTAAATTACCTAACAATAGGATTTTTTTGTTCTATGTGCAGAGTTATGAGGCTGTGTAGCAAAGAGAGCTTTGAAATAAATCCCTTTTATCAGAAATACAGTAGTAGATCATCATAAAGTCCAACTATGGTAGCAAAAATGTGACCAGCTTTGGCTGGTCTCTGAATATTGAATAAATTAAGTAATGCAAATGGTCCTATTAATGAAATAGCACCGTGGTAATGTTAGATCTAAATAGATCACTTCACAGTGCTATTTACTTGCCATTTAGGACTAAAAACTTATTTGCATGGCATATAAAGAAATTCTTTTACCAAATTTTTACATGTTGAATTATTTAGAGGCAAAGAGGAGTTAGAAGGCCCTGGGAAAATCAAGAAAGCTTAAGATTTTTTTTTTCTCTACTGAAATAAAGATTCTGTGCCAGAGCAGGGAAGGAATCTCCACAGCCTTTATTTAGTGCCCTTATAGACTAGACAGTTCTAGTTTATATAAATGTTGACAGCACTTGTTGACAATAAATAATTGACAGCTTTCCTCAAAAACACAAATGTGCATTGCAGCATGCTTTACTCCACAAATGCATAAACACTAAGGAAGGAGGGGTACATTGAAGAATTATTCCTTCAACTGTTTATAACCTTTCCTGCAATAAAGAAATCCTGAGATGCCTCTGATAGTTCATGTTTTTTGTGGAGTTCTGCACGTCTCAGCCTTGCAGGAGATGAAGCTCAGCATAGAATCCACTCAGAGAGAGTCCTTAAATTTCCATCATTATGGGACAAGTTAAAGACTTTGCTGCTTTTCAGAAGAAAGAAGTCCGTTCTTCCAAGGCATGCTACTGAAAAGAGAAAGGAATATAAGTGTGGAGTCTTACATGATATTGTCAGAGGAATCTTTCCACGCAGAGCTCTTAACATTATTCAGCTACTCTTTACACTAGAGGAACTCCACTGAGGACATAAGCCTAGCCCAGATACAACAGCAGGAAAATTCCTGTGTTAATAATAGAGCAATTCTCTGAACCTGATGAAGTTCCTTGGCAGAGAACTGAGGAAGGTGAAAGTGTCATTGTGTTCTCTAGTCCTTCCTATACCTGAATGATAGTTGGTGAAATCAGAGTTTGTGGCTTTAGGTTGAATATTGAAGCCATGAGCAAGTGGTTCCTCTTTACTTGCTTATAGTACAAGCAGGTGTACCATACATTTGTTTATGGTCTTCACAAAACATTGTTTATACATACATATTCAAATTATTTATTCATGCACAGTATTATATAAGTATGTATATATATAGATAGATATATATATGTATGTATGTTTGTATATATACATATAAAATGCATACACATATATCACCAACACATACAAAAGCTCAGTCTAGCTCCTATTAAGTCTGTTGGAAATGGCATCAGACTTTGTGGAAAGAATAGCTACCTACATTTTCTTTTCAGTGACTTCATGTACACTATGATCTTCAGTTTTCAGATATTTTAATGATGATCAACACTTCAAATAATGTCTTTGTAAAGCTACTCTACCTGTTTGATAAAACACACTGTACAAACAAGTCTAGTTAATTGTTGCTGTGAATTAATCTTTATGCTTGCTCTAGTAAAAATCTGTCTTGTTCAAGCACAACAGTTGTGGATTTAATTAAATATGTTGCTTAGTGAAGCATCTGTTTAAAACATTAATAAATGGCAGTTCCTCTGAGACCTCTGTATGTAAAGGTTTTTCACTTCATAACCCAACCTTAAAATGTGCTTTAGAAGTTATAAACCATTAGTTCATCCTTTATTTTGGGCAGATTTTTCATAATTAAAAAGTACTCCTTCTCTTAGTCTGTGTTAATTGATCTTAATTTTTTAAATTAAATTTTAAAAAGTCAGGGATTCAAGTTTTAATCTCACCTATCAATAGTAATGCAGAGATACTCCAAAAAGTCAGAGGGCATTTTCCATTTTTGCTACATTTACTGAAGTGCAAATGAATAGTACTCCCTTACCATGCTTATATATCTCCCAAGAATATACATTGTAGGGGGCACCTCGCTTCCCAGACCACATCCTAGCAGAGTTAAACTGGGAGTGCACCAATATGAAGTTACAGTGAGGGAGAGTGAATTGCACTCCAGCATCTCCCTGCCATGGCACAAATGCAGCAGAATTACAAATGAGCTTCAGGAGATTCGCATCAAGACATGAGTTTGGTCCAAACCCAGAGCAGAGCCCAAATCCTGCATTGTAAATCTGCTCTTGATCAGTAAAGGGAATGGGGGGGAGGGAACCCCAAAATCATAGGAACCACTGAGTACTGTTTAATTTTAAGAGCAACCAAGTAGTGGTACAGACTGATGGACTTGGGAATACAGGAATTTTCTGGATTGTAGAAGCTACACACATCCACTACTTGCAGGATTGTCTAAAGATGACTTGACTGCAGACTAACCCAAAGAGATTCACAACTCAATTACCACTAAACCTGATTTTGTTTAGGAAGCCACTAAAAAATAAATGGATGTAAACCATATTCTGACACTACAAGGAGTGTTCCAGACCTAATTAGAGGTAAGAAACACAGGTATTCCAGGTCTTTGAAGCCCATTCAGAGGAGAAGTGAAGTTGTAATTATCCAGAGCCATTCACGTGCCCCAAGTTATGGTCCAAATGGTCTAAAACATAACAGTAGAAATGTCTGAGTGTGCCCCAAGTTATGGTCCAAATGGGTCCCTAAAACATAACAGTAGAAATGTCTGAGTAAAAAAGGGAAAATTCTTGAGCCTCACAGGCTAAATTTAGTAGCATATTTTGGTAAAAACATTCATGCTTAGCTTCAGCCAACACAGTACCCTTTCTACACTCAAGTCCGTCCAAACATCTGGATTTCCTAGAATGTCTAGCCTTCCAAGTGTTTACTTGTAATGCTCTTCAGGAGAAAGACTGTCTTTATTTGTGTTCAGTATAGCATTTGTGGCTGTCTTTCAAAAATAGGAAGGGGAAAAAGATATAAGAGGTGTTCAAACTCTGCTGACTCTAAAGCCAAAAGAGTCAAAGTGATAAATGAACCTGCTTTTGCTAAGCTCAGAGAAAAAATATTGGTGGGCAGCTCATACTCATAGGTGAAAAGAAACCCTCCTAACAGCTTAAATAGCAAGTGAGTAATCTCTTTTATGAGATTTTTTTCTGAGTACCCAAATTTGCCATGAAAATGTCATTCCACTAAATGTTACAATCAAAGTGGACGCCTGACCTCTCATTTCTTACAGAAAAGCTACAAACGTATTTAGGTCTTGTATCAGAAACATTCAGAGACAGCAAATTGCCTTCATTTGAACACTAGCCAATCTAGACAAGACTCTGCAAAAAGATTTTTCCACGTTTTCTCTGCTGTGGAAATAATGACAATAATTTAATTATTCAAAACAGGTAATAAATAGTTATTTACTCTGGAAATTATAAAACTACGTGACTGTCTGGACATATTTTTCTTTGTGTACTTTTTTATATTCATAAAATGGACCATAAAGCATGAATTTCAGATTCCTCTTAGTTAATTAATTAATAACATTCTATTTGAGGGTAAGATGGGGCTTTGAAAAAAGAAAATTTTAATTGTTCAGTGCTTTGGGGTTTTTTTCCATGCATGTCTTATAGAACTAGAATAATACCAAAACAAATGCCAAAAAAATACCTTGAAAAATTAATGTTTTCCATTCTCTTAGTAATACATACTATTTTGACTGGTAGATATCAAATGGCTCTACCAAGGAATGGAATACAATGAACTTTATTTTACAAACAGGAAAACTGAGGCAAAAGGATATTAAAACGGTTTACCTGCATGTTGCAGATGCTTTACAATTCTGACCTCAACAGACAAAGAACAGAAACTCAATTAGTGGTGAAAACCTTTGATTCCATTTTGGCATTTATGTTCTGGGAAGAAGGGAAATGTATATGCTTCCACTCTTTTATACATATAATCTTCCTATCCACTTTGTGACTGGAGTATCATCTTGGATTTTGATTCTCACTGGATATGTCTAGGCTAATCCAGGCTTAAAATTCAATTCTCTAGAGAATTTTGGGTTGTAATGCAACTATCTAGCACCATGTCTGCATCTAGCAGGCCTTCCCTGCCACTCATATAATGACTACAGGGAATGTGTGATCAACTGCCAGTGACAGAAGAGGGTGCCACTGAAGCCATCCCCTGGCACAGTGGAAGCAAGCCAGTAGGCTGCATGAGCACTTTGCTATGCACCCCTGCTGCCACCAAGAAAAAGCTAACTGAAAATATGAGATGGTTCTGTTGTAAAACTGGGGAAAAAACCTTCATCACTTGGAGGATATGCTAGCTCTGTGGCCAAGCAGATGGTATGGCTTTTCTTCTGAAGGCAAGAACATGCCATGGCACAGGCAAAGGAGAAGTCTCAAATTGCTAAAGAAATGTAGCTTTACCCTTGGGAAATGTAGGGTTTACTCTTGTACTTGGACAGCAATGAAAACTGCCCACTCAGCACTCCTAAATGCCACTGTTATGTCTGGCATTTGGATCTGTGATCTATGAGATTTAGGTCTTAGAGCTATGAGACCTATTGAGCAGGGCCTCCCTGGGCCCTTGGTACTGAGGATCAACATATCCCATTCCTAACCTGCACAACAAATCCTCTGGTCCCTACACAGACCCAAAGGGCTGAACAATTTGCTTGGACCTGTGAAACCCTGTGCTTTTAATAGTGACAGGAAAAAAGGGAGTCATTTTAAACTGAAGGAGAGGAGCTTCCGATTAGTTATTAGGCAGACTCTTTACTGTGAGGATGGTGAGGAACAGATTGCCCAGAGAAGCTGTGAATGCCCCATCCCTGGAAGTGTTCAAGGTCATGCTGGATGGAGCTGTGAGCAACCTGGTCTAATGAAAGGAGTCCATACTCATGATATTTGAGGTCCCTTCCAACCCAAGCCATTTTATGATTCTATGTGAGAAATATGTCTATTTTTTTTTTTGCCTGATTTAAAAGCTTCCATAGGCAGTGGAAGTGTGAGCATTCAGATCTCAAAAGTTTGTTTGCTTGCTTTATAATGATTCTCTAGAAGACTATTAAGGATCTAAGGTGTAGTTATAGACTACTTCTGTTTTCAATTGAAGAAACACAATGTCAAATCCTTCCCAAAGTAAGCTTTTTTTTCTATGTTAAACAAATGGAAAAGTCTGTTATTTAAGCCACAATTAAATATATACTTTTTCCTCACATATAATTAGATTCACAGCTTGGAATACTACTTTCACTTATCCATAAAGTTTTAGAAAAAGTAGAGTGCACAAAATCTGCTAAAAATACTCTAGAAGAAATAATTTTTAAATCTTCTTAAATAAACCTCAAAACGAACGCTGCAGAAACAATTTATCACTTTTGTGGGTAACTTTAAATTTGACTGTTAAGCTAAAATAAAGAAAATATTCTTTCATATTTGCCATACGGCAAAAAGGCGCACAGAACTGGTTGGAACCTGCATTTTGGTTCTTGCCCATCTATTACTGAAAATTTTCTGTGTTATTTTCAGTGGAAATAAAAACAGCTACTCTGTCACAGGAATTACATTTGTACGGAAAACTGCCAGGACTGATCTAATACTGATAAAAAACAAATATTGGTGTGAATTTATGGACTAAATTCACAGCACAATCTCACAGCATTTTATCCAAGACATAGTTTTATAATTCAGAGGAGACCAAGGCAGTGACTAAATAAATATTAAATGCACTGTATTTTACAGGTCACAACTAAAGTATGTTGGCAGACATGGTCAGTGATGCACCAACCAACTTTGTCTAAGCACTCATGCATGATTTGGGAATTAAACAGAAAGCAGCTTACTTTTCAGTTAGAAACTTCAGGAGGCCCTGTCATAGTCATTCATTCACACCTCAGTAGAAAAGTGTATGTCTGGTGAATTCAATGCCTTTCTGATTGTTGTTCTTTTACAAGTGCCAATGGATTGTTGGCTTCATATGAAGTTTTAGTGAAACAATTAATCTTTTTGGAGATTTCAGTTCACTTTCTGATATTTTCAGAAGTACTAGTGGTGAGGCATAATTTGGAAAACAAAATGAATTCTCTACCAGACTGGCTTTGTGCCCTACCTTCATTAGAGCACTGGGACCATTTTGCTTCCTAGAGTTGCACTTTGAGAACTGTGAGTATCTCATTACCCCGTTACCGTCTGGAACACCCTGTGTGCAGCGGAGGTTAGAGACAATGAGTTATGGTTCGAGGTGGAACACAGACCAAAGCAAGGGAGACAAAATTCAGTTTTAAGCCAGAATATCCCTTTCTCTGCCACATAATTTGATATACTATTTCTTTAATCCACATGTTGCCTCTATCATTCAGGAGGTAGAACAATGAACTATTGGTAGAAGGGATGGAGTCCTTTGAGGAAAAACTATTTGAGAAAGCCAAATAATTCTCAACTAATCAGAAAGAGTAGAATTCTGGCTAAAAGAAGAGCAAAAACTGTAAGAAAGAAAAATTGTCATTGGCATGGATACAAAGAAGAGTACTTGCATCACATTGTGTTCCTGGAGATTAGGACTGGAAGAGATTGCAGGGTTGTAACTTCTTGCAGAAGAATGGCCATAGAAATACATCTAGTTATTAAATTAATCTAAGTGACTGTTTTTCTTCACTGTGTGAAGTAAAATCAATGGTGTTTCATGTTTATTTGTGTTCAAGAAGGTTAACTATAGAAGTTATCGACAGTAAATATTGCATCCACAGAGACTTGATCACTGGATTCCATGTGTTCCATATAGAATGGAATAAATTAGGACTGTAATAACTGGGGCCATTTACTCCTGCTCAGTTCTCTTCCCACACAGATTTACACATGCACAGGCTCCTTTCACTAGCAATGCAGCTTTGATCATGTAGGCAAAAGTCCCCAAACATAGTGAAAGAGCAGAGGGAAAGACAGAAAAGATGGGGTTTTTCTGTGCTCTTTACTTCTTTAAGGGACTATCTATGTGATATGGTAATTGGCAAATCTTACTTCAGCAGG
>NW_005054321.1:2275085-2306330 GCF_000277835.1 Geospiza fortis
ACTGAGTAATCACCTTGAAACCCCTCTGCAAGAGGATACCAACCAATGCCATAACAGGTGTGGAAAACAGTATCAAAGAGGAGGTCACTGTGTCAGGGGGTTCCCTGCATTTGCCCTGTGGGGTTCCCGCCATGAAAAAGAATAAAGACTTATAGGCCAGAGAGGAAACATTACACCAAAGACTTGGTAAGTCAGATGACATATTTTTGCATTGATTGGGACTATCAAAGTAATATTCACATCACAGCTGAAATGCAAGAGATATGGTATTGAATATTTTTGACATTTATTTTGGATCATGGTGGTGAGCTTACTGCAGCCAAGGCTCCAGCAGCTCAGCTCCCAGCCAATTGACTTCTTCCCTGGCAGGATGGGGGAGAGAATTAGGGCAGAAGTGAGAAAAACTTGCAGTTTGAGATAAAGACACTTTAAAAAGCAAAAAAAAAATGAAAAAACCCAAAAAGTGATGCAAAGACAATTGCTCTCTACCTCCCATCATTAGAACAAGGCCCAGAAAGTCTTAGAGCAACAGTTTATTTGGAAAAACTCCCTCAGTTTCATTGCTGAACATGACCTTGTATAATAGGGAATGTCTCTACCTGGATCAGCAGTTGCGGCTGTGCCCCATCCCGATCTCTTGTTCACCACCAGCCCATTGGCTCATGAAAACCTTGATTCTGTGCAAGCACTGTTCAGAGTAGATAAAACATTTCTGTGTTATCATCAACACCGTTTTGATCACAAATCTAAAACACAACACTATACAGGCTACTATGAAGAAAATTAATTCCATCCCAACTACACCCAGTGCAATCACAAAAGATAAAAATTCAACCAAAATTCCTATTTTGCCACAGAACATCAAGCATCACACTTGATTAAGTGCAGCATCACACAGAGACCTTCAGATGCTGACAAGATTTTTCAGAATCATACTTTAAAAAAATAGCTTCTTATTACTTTTTTAAACTTATTTTACTATAGAATAAGTGGGATTCAAGTACTTGCTTCTTGTTCAGAGAAAGAGAATTGAAGGCTGGTAAGTTAATTCAATATATAAAGATATTCATGATCACCTAATCTTGTTGAACAAATGAAAACTGTGGAAAATCAGCAAATAACTTCATGCGCAGCTGCGCAGGGCTGAAGCAGTTACACAAAACTTCACAGCTAATATATCCTGTCTGATAAGCACAGAAAATGAAAATGAACTTCTCATGGTTAGGAAATCCTCCTCTATGATTGTCTTCCATTAAAAGCAGATGAAACAGAAATTACTCTCTTTTAGGAATGTACTCTTTCTTATTTGACGTCAATTACCCGTCTGTCTATGTATATGACCCCTACCACCAAGCGCTATTGTTACCAGATGTTGCTCTCAACACAGGTAGTGTTAGAGCACTTCTGCATTCATGACAGAAGTGGAGAAGTGAGGCACAAGTTGGAGTTAAAATCACAAAAATGAAAAAGATCAGTTTCTTTCCTACCCTAATAAGTTTCTTTCACTACTCTTACAGTGTCCTGTGCCTCTGTCAGCAGACAAGCCCAGCAGAGTAAGAGAACTGGCTGACAAAACTATTTCTGAGAAGCCAACATGATATCTAGGACTGTCAAAACCCAAAAGCACTTTTCTGTCTAGAGTTATGTCAATGCCAGGGCTTTTGTTTGTAAAGTTCTGACTTTTAGAAAACCCACCAGGCATCTAAAATCATGGTCTGCTGAGTCAGCACAAAATCAACTCATCAAACATCCTTTTCAGATGTACCTAAAGTGACAAAGGATTTCATTTAGAATACCTGAGGCCATTTCTTCATCATTCATCCCTGCATTGGGACCTCTTTCCTGAAGATTGTAACAGTCTAAAGGTGGGAGTCCTGGAGTAATGGGAAGGAGAGTGTTTCTAAATATGCCTCTAAAGTGAAATCTCCAAAAATCTTGTTGCAATTGGAAAGCTACTGTCCCGGCAGAAAGGCCCATCTTCTTACAGGGACTGGGTGACAGATAACATACCCTTGAAAAATATGAAATACTTGTCATGTTCACGTTAGGTTCCGACCTCTTCCACTAGAAGCAGAACACCTTAAGAATGGCCTTAACTAGCCTAAAAGCTATACCAGAATGAGGTCATGACCAAGCAGAAGTGGTGTTCCTCCTTGTGAGTAAACAGCTCTAGTATTTGTCCTATCCCAGCTGCCAAATTTGGCAGCTGTGCTGAATTGCAAGTTCCTATTCAGATCCTATCATCTCTGTTACTCCACACACCTTCCCTAGAAGTTGTTTCCTGAACTAGTCCAGGATCCTTCTGTGGAATCTCTTGCAAGAGCATCCAAGGAACAGGAGGAAAGTGCTGGTGAGCTCCTTTATTAATCCCTTCATATGACTAGATGGAGCACAGGTTTTGCGCAGGATGTCAAGACTGGTTGCAAACAGGAAAACAGAGAAAGAGCCCATTCGTGGGATCAAGCTTATCTTGAAGCTGCACCCTCACACCTTCATCCTTTGCTGACACAATCCTTGGACTACATAGCCCCAGACACAAGCTTAGAGTGAGACAGTTTCTGCTTGGTTTATTTACCGAACATGTGCAAAGGGAGAGCTGCAATCAAGAACCCACGCCATTTCTGAATCAACCATTCTGGTTGCTAAAGAGCACACAGACAATTTTAAGAGGTCATCTTTGGGGGAAGAGGGCATGGCTGGACCTATGTGCCTGGAAGCTGCTATGTCCTTAGGAGATGCCAGGGGCTGCTGGTGGCAGGGATCACAAGACCTGCGATTATTGGTCTGAACAGCATGAGCTCACTCCCCCATTTCTCTCCTGTCTTTCTTTCTTGTGGCCAGGCAGCCCCTGTCAGCACACAGACCTCCTCCTCCTGGTTTGATGGAGGTTGGCATCCATGGCACTGAGATATGCAGACAGGCATCTGGAGCAGAAACTCGAGAGAAAACAAACTTAGTGGGAAACCACTTCAGGCTGAATCATGAACTTGAGTGGAACAGGTGAGGGGGCAGAAGGAATTATTTGATAATGACCACCCTGGGAGTGAAAGCTGTGGGAAGGTAAGGGCTCTGTGAGAAAAACAGTGGTATTTCTTTCTTATTTATTACTGTTGAATTGTTGTATTTCTGGGGCAGAATGACCTCTGCTGTTCTACAGACTGCACTCAGGCAGAAGCAGGGAATGTAGGCTCCCATGAGAATTTCCTAAATAAACACCGTAATTACTTGGGGGAATAAAGATGAGGGCTGGTCAAAAAAAAAAAAAAAAAAAAAAAGAGTGGGAGATTAAATTGTTAAGTGGCAGATGAAATCCAGTGTAGGTAAAAGCAGAACACTACATGCAGTGAGAAACAATCCTACTTTTACATTCATTAAATAGTGGTTAGGGAGATTTTGAAGTTGTTACAGAGAGAGCTTTGAAAAAACAGCAACTCAGTGCTCAGGATCATGGCCTGCTGTCGATGCTCCTGTGATGTGCATGATCTGTCCTGTGCCCATAAACTCTACGTTTGGTGGCTACAGTCATTTCACTGTTAATTCTTGGTAATGGAATTGACAATGAGATATCACTAGCCCAAGCTTCAAAGACCAAGATTATTCTGATTTAAATGAAAATTGTCCTAACACAGCTACTAAACATATTGGAAATCAGCAGTCTTCAGAAGCCTCCATTTAAAACACAAAGCTCGGGTGTAGTGTCCATGCCAATGACACCTTCAATAGGATCAATAAAGAAGCAGAGAGTGAGGCTGTTCAAATGTCAATCATGCCTTTATTGTGATTGACTGGGAAATATCTAAAGTTTTTGATAAGTGTAGTAATTAATTTCTGATACTCTTAAAATTACATTAAATCCTCTCAAAGCAGAAAAGGTAGTATATTAATACATTTTGTTTTAAACACTTCCATTCTTTTCTTAGTTATGTAATATGAGACCTTGTAGCTAATCTTAAAGTATTTATGTAAGTAGGTACAAAAATTATAATTAAAATCACTTCTCAAAAGTCTAAATTATTATTGGTTTCAATCTTTTAAAGAGACAATTTAACAAAATAAATGAAGGTCTAGTCATTGCTGACTAAATCTGCTAGTGTCTGGCCAGTCTTCTTGCTCATTTTTCACCTTCTCCAATGCCCTGTTTGTTACTAATAGTTCATATATTTGCTGTCAGCAAAAGCTTGGTTGGATGCAGCCCTAACATTTTTTAGGACAAATGTTATTTTTAGTTATCAAATAATTTTCATGCCCACAAACTCCTCAAAACTTCCTCCTTCAAACACCCAGCACTGTCAGGGAATTTTGAAAAACAGAATTTTCCTTAATATTCTTTAGGTCTTGCTATGAAAAGTATGGAGCACTTACCAATGCAAATGCAAAATTTCCTTAAAAAAGTCATAAATTCAGCCATAGTATCAATCCCAAGTATTTTGAAAGTGAAATATTGAAGAGGCACAGCAAACAAAAGGAGTGAAGTGACAATTGACAATACTATAACACATTTACTTTTTTTTAACCTGTATCAGGCTACGTAATTCAGGTTCAATATAAGGGGAGCAATAGAGAGATTTCAGATATGATATTGATATTCAGACATGACATCTATATGTATTGCCTTGTTTTACTCTAATATGCCAGTTTTGGGGCAATAAACAGCAAGCACTCTGGCCTAAGCATTTAAGACACGGAATATCCACATTTATCTGTTGTTAGTGCACAGACGTTTGAGGTAGAAAAATCTGAGTTTTGGAGCAAGAACAAAGCAATAAGTAATTTTTTAATGGCCATACAGGAAACCAGTGGCAGAGAAGCAGTTATTCTCCTAAATATCTGCTTACTCAACCTTCCACTGTCGCCATATAGTTTTATTTCTCATGTTTTCCCCAAAGAAGACAAAATTGGAGAATAGCTCAGTTGAACTTTCAAAATATTGCATTTTCAACAGTACTCAAGTCTCTTTTCTTGACTTTTTTTTTCATATATATGTAACAAAATTATTTAAATATATCCTGAAATGCAAAGAATTATCGGTTTCAAATTTTTTCTTTTCAAGTTATCTTTGATGTCTGTGACCAGAACCCCAGTTGCTGCAGCCACGGCTTGAAGTACTTTCCCCAATACTTGTGCCATTTCAAACATTCCCTTAATATTAAAAGAAATGATAATCAGGAGGTATCTAATTGTCCTGGTTTTGATTTTGTTAACAAAATGTGAAAGGTTAAAATGGAGCAAACCGTTTGTTATAGCCATAGAAGTACCAAGGCTTCAAAGATGACTTGGAAATGAAAGGCTAAAAAAAGTTACATATGAAGAACAATATTTAAAATAATTTCAGGACGTCAGTTTCCACTGAACTTAAAGGGAGTTTAGTGATGACTTAACTCCTCATAAAATCTGGGCCAGTCTGAATAAAAGCATATGAGGATTCTGCAGCAAGGCCAATAACGAGTATGTGTTTTGTTGCAGTATGTATTTTGTAAAGGGATGATGCTTGGACAACAGCACTTGTACCAATTTTAATGCAGCCAGCAAGTCCAACAAATTTAAATTCACTGAAGACAATCTGAATATTTATTTACCTTGAATTATGTTCTTTGCTCATCCTGTAGGGGCAAGAATCAGTTATTTCAGTACTCTCTGTAACACCAGTGTCCATCCTTGCCCATTTCTACTCCCAGTCACAAACAGTCTGCAGGACTGTTTGACTGCCTCTGTTATTGCTCAGGGAAGCATCTGGTTCACTGAGGCAAGACTTCTTGAAAGGGAAATCTATTGTCACACATAAAAGGAGCTTGTTCATTAAAAACAAGAAAGATTAGTATCTTCTTTACAGGAATTAAAAGGAAAACAAGAACACTGCCTATCCTTTCCCTGGCCTGGTTGTCAGATGACTCCAATGCTTGATTGTATGCAACTTAATTCTGTTCACAAGAATCAAATTTAAAACTATGGAACAGAACCAAAATGTCAAGTTGTCACTACAGCTGCAGTTCGTATTTGAGTTGGTTCTGAGGGCCTTCCTCTCTTTGAAAGAATCAGTCAGAAAATAGACACTCAGTTCTACAAGGGGTTGATGATATTAGAAATATAAGGGAGATTTTGATGGGCAAAATCTGAAGGTTTAACTCTGCAGTGTGATAGTCTGGGCTTTTAGGAGCTGTGCTCTTAGGTTGGAAGTCTTAGTTCAGTGAAATAGATGAAGATTATTGAGACGAGGCCAGCTGGGACCCCTGCCATCTAGAGCCAACTGTACATTTAAGCAAGTGCTTCAGATAGGTATGTCCCCAAACATGGTGTGTTCTAAGGTACCAGATACATTATTAGTAACAAGGAAATTTTATTTTCCCAATCAGCTGTGGAAAATCTTACACGGACTAGCTTTTTGAGAATGAGAAAATAAGTATTTACAGGAAAAAATGTTCTTCTCAGGTGCTGTAGTCACTGACAGTGTGCTTGACTCATTATAAACAGCAAAACCCCCTTTAGGATATAGGCACCCATTTATTACAAAGGGGTGATTAAGTGGCTGAGGTAGTTCTGAGACAGGGCAAGGTTCAGGTATTGTGGAAGTGAAGTGGTAATTTCTTACTGGACAATCTGAGTCAACAAGGGCTTTTAAGCCCCGGTAGATAAATGCTATCATAGTGTTATTTTTATTGATTGCTACTTTGATGTTAAAATGGATTTTTTTAAAGCACACCATTTCACATTAGGAAAATCTGTTGTTTCTGTTGGTATCCATCTTTAACTATTTACATGGCTTTTTGTTGGGGTCTGAGTATCCCTGTCTGACTTTGCAATCAAATACTTGGTGTTGTCACTATATTGCAAAGGTTCCATATTGTTACCTCCTTATTGCAAGCGTTTCATACCTCCTTAATGTTTCTCATAGGCAGCTCCTCTAAGCACTGACTCTTCTATCTTCTCACAGTATCCAACTGACTCCAGCTCCCTCTCAAGCAACCGATCCACTCTTTTATAACACTCTGCTTATTGGCTACATCTGTGGCCTGTTAAGGTCAGGCCTGCTCCTAATCTTTAATTGGCCAGCTGCAACTTCTTAGGCGTAAGATTACTTTCTATACTATCTTTATTTTCTTATCTTCTATCCCCCTACACTTGGCACCATCTCTGAAAAGCCAGTGTGTTGGCAGCATCAATCATTTTCTACATGCAACATTTCTCATCTCATAATCAAGGTTGAGGTTTAGAAAGAGCAGTGACTGCAGGAAGAAAACCAAGTCTTCCTCATTAAGCAAAGACCCTGACTCAAAGTGTAATGGAAGAAATTATAATGTCTGAGTCCCAACAGAGGAACTGCATATTAGAGGAATAGCAAGCAGAGGTATTATCTACTTACCTTTTATCATTGAAGAAACGCTATTTAGTGCAAAGCTTGTTTTATTAGACCAAGTCAGAAACTCTAGAGAATAATTTTAAATACTTGCTATACCCTACAAGAACACCTAGCAAAATCTGTAGCAAGAAGCCAGATCTGTATATTATGTAGGATCTTTTACTGGTATATCAACAGAAATTGATAGAGATGCTGACATTGTTCATTGCTATATAATTTTCTATTAAACTAACCACTCTTTTTTTCATATCACTTTGTGATCTGCACCAGCATCAATAATTGTTTCCAGCTGGGATACATGCAGTTATTATGGAAAGCAAATAAATATTTCAAAGCTATTTCACTTGTTTAGTCCTTTTCTTTCCACTAGTGCAACTGTTAAATCATAGAGAGAAAAGGAATTAATCTCATCTAAGCTTTTCCTTCCTTGTTTGATAATAAAAGCCCTGTTATAGTTTTTGGTTTGTTCAGAGCTCTTAGAATTCGTAGAGTTCTGACAGAGGCTTTTAAGGTCAAGGCTTTTAAGGTCCTCCCATTTCTGTACTCTCTTTTAATAAAGTAGGGCACATGACTTCATGAAAGAAGCAGTTTTATGCATGAAGGTGGTCTTCTTTGGTAGCAGAAACCACTCAGGATTTACAAGAATTGATTTTTGAGAGACCCAGACAGCATTGGAACCCAGATTCAGTCTATATAGGATGAAGTGAACAGGAACTTCTCCACAGTGCACTAATGCTCTGTTTCGTTGGCACTTGGGGGGAGGGATCTTTATGGCAGAGCAAGACTCCACTTTGTAGTGGTAGATAGAAAGACAAATGCTGAAACTGTTCACAGGAGTTCCATTTAATGCCAGTGTTGATGGGTTTCATTGCCTGTGTGAGCTTCAGCTGATCAACTAAGCCCTTAAATGGGACACAGGGTTGCAAGTTATTAAACATTCTGTTGCATACTGCAAATACCTCCTTCTGTCTTCTCACCATAAATAAAGTGGGAAAATAAAAAGAGTTATTGAAGATTTTGCACTTCTCCTTACTGTGGGTACTGACCAAAGACCTTACAGGTAAAAGACTCCATATACTACCATCAATCTCTGGAGTCATCTGTGAAGAAGCACACAGGATGACCAATTTAAAACCACAGATTTACCTGTCAAAACCTCAGCAAATATATCATAATCACCAAACTGACTTTAGCATATTGGCAGCTGTTTGTTGTAAACAAGAGTGTTTGGGGTGGTCCTGAGGGACACCTGGCTTAAGTTTTGTGTTGTATTTAATCCAACAGCATGCTTCCTTGACGTACTTGCACTTGGAGGAAACATTTAGAATATTTGCTAAACAACACAAAGTCTGCATGGATTTCATGCACTGAAAGGTGAATCATCTGGAATTTGGTAAAAATATTGGATTTCCTTGATATTGCTAACAAATTTCTAATCATTTCATGATGTTTAAACATTTACAGGAATATCATATGTGAGTCTAATTGAGAAATCTAGCTCATTCAATTAAAGTTAATTGAGCTTCTTTTCTAAAGCCAGGTAGGTCAGGCCAAACACTAATAAAAGTTGACTATCGTTCCTGGCTATTATTGATTGTTTCAAACAGTGCTTGAGTTAGACAATTTTTCCTAGAAAGCATTCCTTTTTTTCCTGTTCATTAGTATAGTCCATGAATTTTATATCCATTGCCTGGGTAGATAGCTCTTTTCTACCTCTTACCTTTGGTACAATGCCTCAGAAGACCATGAAGTAAAATGTGGCACTTGCCACTACAGAAACCTACACTTGCTATAGAATTGAGTTCCTTGCTTGAAAAGCAATTAGGTTTCAATTCCTTGCTCTACTTTTGACTTCAAGAACAATGTGCTCTGTTTATCTGAGGAGAGATAGGGAATCCCCACCCCACCCGACAGCTATTTGTGCTCACAGCTCACTGCTGTGTACAGAGGTGGAGTAAATTCCTCTGCCCCAGGCACACATCTCTCATACTTAATCCACTCTCTTGTCTGGGCAAAGATGTATTTTGACCTTCCTCTGTCCTTCCATAACTGTCTGTGACAGCATATATAAAAGAGAAGATTTGTGGACAGATGGCTGGTAAAGGCTGTGGTCCCTGACACCTGACCCCATCCAGCCATCCCCTGCCCAGGTGAAGAGTCAAAGGAGAGGCTGAAGGAAGTTATTGGAGAGGCTCATGTTGGACAGACAGACAAAACCATATGTCCCCAATGTTTAACCTGCAAATGATTTCAGATTCTGAGCCAGGCTGCTGTCCAGCCCCACAGCATGGCAAGACTGGGGTACGTCCCATGCTCCCTGTCCTGCTGGCATGGGAAGGAAGTTCAGGTGAGGAGTCTGAAGGGAGCTGTGGTCTGCAGTGGGACAAGACTCCTGCTGGTGAACTGCTGGGAGCACCAAACCTCAGAGCAAGAAGCTTGTAGGCAAGTAAGAACTTGAAGTCTGCAGTATGCCAAGGGCCTTTGGTGGGAAGCTGAGCTCGTTGACTTATTTCAATAGATAAAACTCATTTCTCCTTTCTTTCCTCAGAAATAATTTGGCATCTTGTTTTGTTGGAATAGGCCAATGACACTTTGCTACCTCAAAGGGTGTTATGTGGGTGGACTTATGTTTGTAATTGAGGTGGGGCAAAATTTTTAATGAATACTAAATTTGCCAAAAAAAATTCTTGGAAACCAAAACCATGTAAAAAAAATTGACTGAAATTAAAATAAACATATATAACTGGGAATATTTTGAAGTGCCAAGAATTTTGCTTTGACATTTTTTATTAAAACATTTGTGTTTTGTGTCAGACAACATTTTAATTAAAGACAATACAAAAAATTTAAATCACTGAATGAAAAATACAGAATATAAATATTTTTGAAATATATAACAAAACAGAAATTATGGGCTGAATAAAACATATTTTGAATTCCAAAAATCCTAAAAGCGAAGGAGTCTCTACTCTTTACCCAAAAAGAACTGCTTTCATCATCACTGATTCCCTTATGTTTTGGCAGATATGTGAGGCACCAGACTGAAATAACCCATTATTTGCTCACCTATGCACATAAGGCACTTTGAAACAACCAGAGTATAACTGCCAAACTTAATTTATGTGTTATTAATCGCTTTGTTCATTCCATTTACAGGTGAAATTATCAAACATGAATTGCTATTATTCTTTATAGGAACAACTTCTTTTTCTAATAGCTTTTATTAGACACTCAAATATGGGGGATAAAATGCAATAAGTAATAATAATCAAATGGCAAGCTATTTGGTATTGATTTCAGTGCAAGTGTAAATATTCTTTTATACTTATAACATGGGAAAAAGTTTGAAGAAAGATGCTGCAAAAAGAGCCAAATTTTGAGTACAAATATCTGACATCATTACTATGTCAGAAGCCTCTCCACACAGCTTTATGACCCACAATAACTCTATTGTTTACTATAAAGACTCAGCAGTGGACAGAAATGTCCAGCTGAACGGTCATAAATGATTAGAGAGAAGTTCTTGGTCTGTGAGGTTTATTTTATGAATATAGTTCATAGTGCTAACAGTGATCCATAGAAGGAAATGAATGAAAAAATCACATAAAATTCTTGGCAGCTCATCTTTGCAGCGGGAAAATGCATTGAATGTAAGTTGAAGATGAGTAGGTAGGTGACTACTGGAGCAGAGAGAGAGCAGCTGCAGTGCTGGGTGGAGGGCCTGCCCATCAGAGGGATGCATTTGAAAAACCAGGGGGATATTTGTGAGACTGTCAAGAAGCAGTATGCATGTACCTTGGATTGGGGAATTTTGTCTTCTAGTTGGATCAACCACTGGCATGTGCCTATAGCTGGAAAGCTATGAGATATTTGTTCAGATGTATTTGTATCATTCAAATAAAAAATACATCAAAGTACCTATATCTTAATACCACTTACTTTATCTACACATGCCATGAATTCTCTCTCATGTTGGGGTATAATTCAGTCATAAATTCGCAGTTGAGGTTTTTTTTCCCTTGGGAGAAAATGCTCCCCCAGCCTCATTCCTCCAAAGCTTCACTTCTGTTAGAATAATCTGCTATCTTGCTCACTCTTCTCTTGGTGGAAGCAATCACCCTCAGCAGAATGAAGCTCTCTTCATCAATGATACTGGCTTTTAATGCTTAAGACAGTCTCCTCAGAAGCAGAAAGCAAAGGATTGAAACTTGCTTCACTCTGGAGTGAAGAGACCCAAGTGTTCACACCTCCTGTGTGCAATAACCTCTGGAGTCTGGCATGAACGATTCTTGTTTTGCTGAATTGTTTTTAAAAGATTTCCTTGAAACAAGTCCTGGACAGTTTTTGGATGTTTGTTGGGTTCTTAAAATTTGTTTTATTTTTTTCTTGTTCCTCTCCCTCAAAAAAAGTGCTTGTATGTCCTTGTGGGATCTGAGTAGAAGATTTAAAAATAGTATCAAATGTCTTTAAAAAAATGCTCTTTACCTGAAACACAATGAAAAATATTGTCTGATTTTTTTTGGTCTGGTTTACACCAGAAGTCAAAGAATCAGTGATGTAACTGGTGTTCAGATGTAAGAATTGAATGATACGGACAAGAAGTATACAATAAAAAATATTGTAATACTTCCCTTTTATATTCCCATAAGCAATAAAATAATTTTGAGAAATATCATCTAGTGTGATTCTGGCACACTTGGGCAGATCAAGATTTTGTGCTGGAAATATGTTCCCTTTTTTAAAACAAAACCAAACCAGAAAAACCCTCTTTATCTGAAGGATGAATGAGCTCCTTTAATACATTGTAAATGTTACCCTGGCTGTGATCCAAGGGTTGTGATGTGGAAGGAATAAGTTGCTTAATTTCTGTATTTGAAGCCTTTGTTAAAAAACGTTTTAATCTTTTCTTGACTCCACTATAGTTTAAAGTCTGGTTTAACATTCCAGCCAGGCCACAACAAAAAGCATCATTGTTTGACATGCTTTTCCTACAGAGCCTGTCAGATGTGCTGCATTATCTAAACAATGTTGGCAGCAAGTACACAAGTAGCAAGTGTGAATCAAATCAAAGATGTCCTCAAATCCAGACTCCAAGCTTGAATGTTCCCAGACTCCAAGGGTATAGCAGGAGTATCAATAAGCATAACCAAAAATAATCTAATCATTTAGAATTCAAATCCAAAACTTGATCGTTTCCTACTACGATCCTCACTCTGGGTTTTCATCCCACACTAGAACCACCAAATTAGGAACTATTTAAATTTGTTCTGTACCTCGAACACAAACTAAGGGGTTGTTCATAGGAGAATATTGTCTGACCCTTGCTGAGACGCATGAGTCATTCCCAGTGCACAGAACAAGCAGTGGAGCTGCAGCCGTGTCTGCTGATCCTCTTGCACTGCCTTCAGCCTCACCTTCCAGCCTACTCTGTCCTGCTTGGCATTCTCACAGTGCACTGACCAACTTGCTAAAATCTGCCTGCTCAGCTCTTTGGGCAAGGTTTTCCTCACCTATTTCCATCTAAATGAATTAAGCCAGCAAAAATGTCCTATTTAAACTTTGAAACTGGTCTGACTCACAATGAGTAATGTGCGTTTGGGAGTGATTGTATGAACAGTTCAGCCTGAAGGTCTGAGGAAAGCAGTAGAGACAAGCCAACTACATTAGGCCTGTGATGCTACGAACAAAGGCATCTTCCAAGTAAGGAAAAGTACTTATGAAAGAACTCAGAATGTCAGTAGCTTATTTTATTGCTGCATCATTCTTACTTACAGTGTAAGATATTTTGAAAGAGATTCTTATTTTTCACAAATATGATTTTGAAAGCATACCTTGATACAAGACACAGTACTCCTAAAATAAGTTTTAAAGAACATTTGCATCAGGGAAAGTTTCACTAAAAACCAAAATCAAGTGGTGAAAACAAGATTAAATATATTCAGTGTAATCAACTAATACTAGTAAATATGAGTTGTGGTTCCATATGTTTGACATGCAATAACAATTAGTCTGAGGTTCTGTGAGAATATTAGAACTCTTTCTGTGGGAGGTGCCACCATATAATACAGAGATTAAGGGACCAGGATGTGGTAGACGTTAACTGAAGATTCCGGTCTTTGCAATATGGTAAAATTAGGTTCAGCTGTGTGGCCTTACAAGGGATAGAACCTGCACTTGATTTCAGCACTCCAGCACAGGCCAAGCTGTGCCTCAACAGCCTCTGTGAAAGAAGGGGATCTTCCCTTTCCCACCTCATTACTCCATGTTGTCAAATATTTTACTTTCTGCACTCACAAAAGGAAACCCTAATTAATTGACTGCTATACAGCATTTTGCTACTATGACTAAATTTAGGCACAAGTATGAAAAGGTCTCATTTTGTACTGCCTTTTAGTATCATTCCTCAAAAGACATCTCTCACATTTATGTTTTGTATTTTCTTTTAAACAAATAAATACACTTAATATTGTGGATTTAAATCCACAACACTAAATTTAGCAAGATTCTATAACTTGATAGGTATTCACTAAAAATCAGAAACATGCCAAAGTCAGTTATTTTTCAATGTCAGGTATGCAGTCTTGTAAGGACCTAAAAATAAATTATAGAATAATTAATTACTCATTGTACCTATAAAACTATTTTTGTCATGTACGTTTAAAACAGCACAAAAATTTATATTACTTCACTGAAGTTTGATCAAATGAGGAAAAAATGTTTTCTTGCTCTTGTATGAAATTTGATTTTGTGCCTAACAACAACAAAAAAAGGAAATAAAAGGAAAAGAGATAATAATGACTTTTTTTGGTTTTTGAGGAATTGAAGGACTAAACTTCAAAATCTTGTCTGTTTCTTTGGTGAAAAAGCTGTCTTAGATAGCTAGGAGGAAAAGAAAATATTCTTATTAGCACTAAGAATAAGTTTTCACATTTAACACGGATTTTCTAATTCTTACTTATCTTCTTAAATTTTAACTCTATTTTGTTGTAACAGTTAAATGCATCAATAGAGATATAAAAATATCATAATGAAAATGGAGAAAGACACAAGAGAATCTCCAATATGATATAATGGAAAAAGATTACAGTGTGCCAACAGCTGTGTATGTATCATTTCATCTACTTTATGAGCCAGACAGCAAGGTTTATCTTTGCAAGAATTATTGGTTCTAAATTAAAACACTATGGTAGAACTAGATTCACTTATGGCTGAACCTCCTTATTTGATACTGTAATTATTAGTTTCAATGTTATAAAATATTTTAATTCTGATTTTCAGGGACTCTGTATTTCAAATGACTTTTAAATGACAAATTTTATGGGAATGAAATATTCCCTTAAGAGCAAATTCCACATGAATGAAGCAGGACAAGACAAAACTCAAATGAAAAACAAATTACCTGAAGAATAGAAATGAGACTTGTTAATGTTGTCAACCTGAATAGTTTTCTTTGAGGAAAAATTATGGTTGACCATTGAATATAGAAGAAAAAAAAATTATATCCAAGCTCTTATTCTACCTTTATGTCAACTCATAAAAAGAATAAAGGCATGCAACTTTGCTTTCCCCTAACTTTGAAATTTTAAAAAGGTTGTATTTCCAAGAATTTTCATAAAAATAGAAATGTGATTTTTCTTGTCTTCAGATCTGCTTTTCCTCCCTATTTTTTGCTAGAACTTTCCTTAACCTGGCATCATGAAAGAAAACCAAAACTAACCAGAATCTTTAGAGTCAATGACTAAACAAATGGGCTTCATTATGATGGATCTGGAAGAATATGTCACAGAATCACAGAAAAAGCTGAGTTGGAAGGAACCTATAAGGATAATCAAGTCCAACTCCTGGCCCTGCACAGCACCATCCCCAAGAGTCACACCATGTGCCTGAGACCATTGTCCAAACGCTTCTTGAGCTCTGTCAGGCTTGGTGCTGTGACCACTCCCCTGGGGAGCCTGTTCCAGTGCCCAGCCACCCTCTGGGTGAAGAACCTTTCTCCAATGTCCAACCTAATCTGCCCCTGACACAACTTCAGGCCATGCCCTCGGGTCCTGTCACTGCTGACCACAGAGATCAGTGCCTGCCCCTCCTCTTGCCCTCACAAGGAAGTTGTAACTGCAATGAGGTTTCTTCTCAGTCTCCTCCTCTCCAGACTGAATAGACCGAGTGATGATCTCAGCTGTTCCTCATACAGCTTCCCCTCAAGGCCTTTCAACAGCTTTTCTGTCCTCCTTTGGACACTCTCATAGCTTAATGTCTTTCTTATATTGCCCTGACCAGAACTGTACACAGAACTAAAGGTCCTTTTATCCCAGAACAGGGGACACCCTTCTAGGTCTAGAAACAACATTTTCCTACCGTGAGCTGTATGTCATCAAGTAAGGGCACACACAGTATGCAAGGACTGCAAATGCCAGTATTACATCTGTGGTACTTCATTCTCAGAGTTATGAAATTTTTATTTCAGGCTTCCTTTGCTCATCAGAAAAGGACTAAACAGATGAAGAATGCAGCATGATCAATACTTTAAGCATACATTGCCAACTGTGCCATCTGCACACAACAGTCATGAACAGAAAGTTGTCAGTGTTCTTCCAACCCTTCTGATTCTGGAAGAAAGACGGTGAAATCTTGTACCACTCAAACTCCTCTTCCTCCACATCACTACACATGTATTGAGCACATACCTAACACTCAGTCTCTCTCTGTGTCTGTCAGCCTGGGCAGAAGAGGAAAACAGCCTGCAAAGTCTCCTTTCTTCCTAGGCAAAAGTCAGCATGGGGGCTGATGACTAAGTACCTGGAGCATTCATGTCCAGCAACCATTAGAAGAATCTCCTGTTAATTGCTTGAGGCTGTTATGTGTGATTGCCAATCAATATTCCAGCTTCAAATTATATTAGTTAATTGTGACCAAAAGTTATTACTTTTTTACATGACTATAAAATACAGATAATACATCTGCTCTCTTAGATGGCATGTCTAACAATTGTCATTGAGCCGTAATCCTTTATTGAAAAGTCTGTTCAGAATTTAATGAAACCTGTGTAAATTTTTAAACTGTAATTATTTTAATCTTGCTTCCATGGCAGATTAATGAGGAGAATTTAATATCTTTTCTCACTGATCTCTTTTAATTTATTCCTACAATATTTATTCTCATTCTGTTTTAAGGCTGGCCAGAAATTATATTGGATTAATTCAGCAGATATAGAAGAAATCAGGTAACTGCTTTAATTCTTTTGATGTTGTGTTAAATTGCTTAATCACTGGCAGTGACCAGATGATGCTTTGTTCCTCAGGTACTGGCAAACTGGCAACATCTACATGTCTTCCCAAAGTCAGTTGTTTTTTTTTTGTTTGTTTTGTTGAGTCACAAACCACTTACACAGCATAATCTTGCCAGCAGAAGGTGGCACAGGCTTCCACAGCCTCTGAGTAATTTGCAGACTAGAGCCTTGATCTCTGTCAGCCAAAAACTTTCTTCTTCACTGAAATCAATTTTTTCCCTGCAGTTTGAAAGAGGCTAAAATTTCTAGAATAGGTCATTAAAAGCCATAAGTAAGGCTGCAATTTTAAAAGTGAAAAATACATCTAGAAATGTCACAAAAGAAACTCCTAGGCAGTAATGGCTTGAAAAAAAATTATCTTAGTCATAAGAGAGTTAAATAACTCACTTTAAAGTTAATCTTCTGTGATTTTAGTGGGAATTAACATATTTCAGGCTTTCTATCAGTACCTAGCACAGTAGAGAGGAGACATTCAGAGTCTCCCTCCACAGGGAAATGTTACAGAAAGGATGTGCAAAAGTCATACTTGTATTTTGAAGTGTATCAGGAGGGCAGCTTTGCCAGAAGTGAGGAACTCACCCACCTGTTTTGGGAGCTCACTGAAGCCCATCTGGTTTTCTGGGAATTTCTTCTACATGGGCCAGTTCTGGTCTGGCACCAAACAGGCAGACAATCAAGATTAACCTGATTTACCTCAGATAACATCACACTATCTATATGTATACGTATCTTTTAGTGCCTGTGCTTGTGAGGCCTGCTGTCTATCGGACTGTGTCCATAATTTTTGAACCTGTTGGCCAAACTCAGTCACTGAGAAAAGGGTGTCAGAGATAAAATTCCACAAGTTTACCAAAAAGACATTGCTGCCCAGAAGAAAAAGCGCTTCTTAGCATGCTCCGTTTAGGAACAGGCTTCAGCTGAGCTCACGCCGTGGGAGATGGATGGCCCAAATACCTGCAATGCAAGAAAAACTTTTAAATGGGGCTTACACTTTACTAGACACCGGAGAATCCAACTGTGAGGCACAAATCCATAGGAAACCAGGCTTCATTTATTCTGCTCACAGCACAGGGAGCTCCTTGTTTGTACTAAAAGCAAGGATGACTTTCAGTGTAGCTTCACTTTTGGCCAATATTATTTATTTATACCTCACTACAAATGTGAGTGGCATTTTGCCTTTCCTCCAATGTTTCTGTCTTGAAGAACTTGGCCTACAGGCCAAAATGTTGTCCTCAAATTCTCTTGCTCTAGCAATGGTTCACTGTTAACTTGATACAGGAGACAAGTCTTTCTATTGACGTCAGTCAGAATATGTGCCTTTCCCTGCCACAGTGTGATGAGAATTCATGATGAGGATGTGTGGGAGGAGATGTCTGATCCTCCAGGTTCTGAGCTTTGCACAGAGGACTCTGTGCAAGTCTGAAAGGTGACTATTTTGAAATCATAAACAATTTGTCTTTAAAGATATTCGGTTTTCTTGTTGCACAAAGCCCATCTTAAATACATATTTGCAGACTTTTAGACATTTTACAGAAGGAAAAAACCCTCCCAGAAGAAAGCAACACATCCACCACTATATTTGTAGATTCAAAATACCAAAGGAAGTGTGACAGTGCTCCACATGTTGACCTGAGTGCTTCCTTTCTGTGCAGGGGTCAATCCTGCCAGATGCTCGGGGCCCCTGATTCACTCAGGCTGAACACCCTTCTCCTCTTGTCTGATGCTCAGCACCTTCACCAGCACAGGCTTTCTGCATAGTTTTTGTCTAAGGTAAACAGACTTATTGACAAGACATTATGTATTTTCTCACTTAAGTAATAAAAAGGCTTGGTCATTTTGGAGAAGATTTGGAATTAGAACAGCTGATGTAACAGCGCTTCTGTGTTGTAATAAAAATGAAGGGTGTTATTATAAATACAACAGCATATTAATGAGTGCTTTTATGGTATTCATTTCAATTGCTCCATCTTTAAAATTGTATTTCCACAGTTACTTTGATACAGGAGGTAAATTTTTCAAGTTCTCACACTTCCATCTTCACATTGCTCTGTCTCTTACAACCATTTCAGGGCTCTTTTGTATGGAAAAGAGGATATACAATATTAATAAGTATGCCAGCCATAATGTTTCAGTTGTAGGAGCCCTTGCATGGAGTTGAATATTTAAATACATTCTAAATATACTGCTAAGAGGCTCCAATTAAGACGTGTGAGAAGCATAGTGTAGGTAGATCAGAATATTCCTAATGTGTTTTAAATTTACCAAGATGAGTTTCTCTCAGTGTTTACTTATTAGCCTGCTTAGCACAAAAGGCAAACTCCACTCCTCACTTAGATACACCACATATAATAATATGCCCAAGCTAGGGGGAAAAGGTGTGCTCTGACCACATACCACGTAAAAGAACATAGAGAATCCTAGTGAAGATACAGTTTTCACGTTTGAACAAACTGAGAACACTGAGAAGGAGTTAGGTATTACCTTAATTTATCAGAATTTATTTAAATTACACCTTCAGTCTTCAGTACAGGTTAATGGCTATAATCTTGGCCAATGTAGGACAAAAATGTCATTTTTATTCCTACTGGAGGCAAGGACTCAGAACAGCATAACAAGGTTGCTTAAGTAGCATAACTGTATCACTGTATACAAACTAAAGACCAAAATTTTTGTGTGTGGTGTCAGCTTAGCATCTAAAGCCAACTTTTGCTCATCACTCAGGTGTTTAAGAAATTCTTAATAAATTAGGCACCTGTACTTATGGACTGATCTTTCAGTTTTAGAAAACTAGCCAGTTTCACTAAGGAAGGTTATGTCATTTGTGAAGATAGAATATATGTATACAGACTTATATGTTTATAGCTATAATTAACTATGCTTATGGCCATAATTAACTGTAAGAAAAAGGTGAAGAGAGAAGAAAATGTAACACCCTTCAGTTCAGGAATTTCCTCTTCTGAGGCAAGCACCATGGAAAGCTCTGAGTTCCACTAGCTCTTCTCACCTCTCCCCTTTTTTCAGAGTGGGAAAAGGCAAGGCTGGTATTACTTCTTTTGTACTTATGGTTAATAGTGTAACAAAGCAGTTTTCCATTAAGGTTCATCTCCTTTAACCATAGACTTCACCTGGCTATCTAGACTCCTTCAAAGACATTTCTTTCATAAATATTTCTTTCCAATTTTATGGGCTCTTTCGAGCTCCTCAGCTTCCTTCAGTGTCTTCAGAGGAAGTCTGAGCAACAGACTTTGACTAAACCTTTAAAAAAATCAAAATTAAGTCAGATGAATTACTGCCCCAGAACCTGAGGAGCAGAGGTGAAGGTCCACTGACATAGATGGCTTATAGAGGTGTTCTCTAGGAAGTGCAAACAGTGTTTCCCAGTAAGAGGAGATCTAGCATCTTCCTTTCACTCACTGAACGTATCAATAATATAATGGTTGAGACATGCCTTGTGTAATTCATTTTTAGTATTTTAAAAATACTTATTTTGGTATTAACCCAAGAATATTATCTCAGTAGTATCACATCTTTCTTTTTTGATTTTGACTTTTTAAATATTTAGCTGAATTTTTATATATATTTAAAGATAATTAAATCTGTTACAAAAAAAAGTTTGTGGGTTTTTTTTGTTGTTGTTGTTGTTGTTTGGGGTTTTTTTGGTATGCTTCAATCATGAAACATTTCTGGTCATTCCTTATCCCCTCAAATTGCTTACTCCATTTTTCTTTTTTTAAACAAAATGTTGTAAAGAGTCGACATTTGTAAACATTTTGCCTTGAACCAAATAGTCATTTTCCTTCAGGGAATGGTTTTCATTATAACTTGAAAGACACACAAGTCAATTGGACACTGGGAGCAGAGGGAAAAAGTGCAAGTTTTCCCGTGGCACTTACTTGGTTGTTACTACAAAACAATGCAAGGACTATTATATCAGAATTGAGAGATGTCCTACTTCTTTCAAAGAGCAGGTATTAAGGGAAGCTCATCTCTGTCTTTACAGGCCACTGTCATGTGCTGCTACTTGGAGAAAAAAGGGGGCAGAAAAGCAGGAGAGAAAACCTTCTCAAACCAAACTGTAAAGGAGTGCCACAAGGAAGCCCCCAGCAACACCCAGCTGGTGGCATCTCAGACCTCTGGAAGGCTCAGTGAATTATAAAGGGATGATGCTGCAGTGCAAGCACTGCCTCAGACTCTCCTTCAGAAATCCAGCAAGAAATGAGGGACTGGGGCCAGAGGGCTGGAAGGATCCAACCAAAATGTAACAATAACTTGTCCAAGCACAGATCAGCACTAAAAATTAAGAAAGCTAAAGGTTTACATAATTAAAGGTGTGGCTGCTCTAGGAAAGTACTTCAGCCCACGGGGATTAAGACTGGCCTAGACCAAAAAGGGTTACTTGGTGATAAATAACCCTTAGAAATGGTAATTATGTTATGCCCTAATGTTATTTACTGCCTAATATTGTTCACTGTGACTCCTTTAATTAATCTACCTGACATTCTCACTAACTCTTTCCTTTTATCCTTTGCTGAGATTAAAGGTCCTTTTTATCTTATTGCTTTTATGTTCATTCTTGGGTGAATCCAGTATTAAATTAGATGCCTGTGTGCATTTTGAGCACCCATGGCACTCACTTTTGGGGTTCACAGGAACCTTATTGCCCCTTCTAAAATGATTAAAAGTTCTTGACAATCGAACTTTCCTGGTCACTTTGAAAGCAGTTTACCCAAGAAAGAAGAGAAGTTCCCAAAAGTATAACATTTCCCAGCTAACAAAATCCTTAAAAGTGACTGTGTCTTTTTAGACTCACAGAAAACCTCCATGTTTTTTTTCAAATCAAGATTTCTCACTAGGCTCTAAGTCGCTCTGAGAAGCTATCTAGCTAAATTACCCAGTAATTTTCTTTTGCTAGTTTGCCCAAAAACCTGACGAACCTCCCACATTATTATCTCCCAAGACTGTGTTTTTCTCTCTCACGATATCTTTGAACTGCTTTTAATTACTCTGACTGGTCAAGGTCTCTACTGAAAATGCTCCAGTTCCCTGAAGCAGATCTTCCTGATGACTTAGGCAAGAAATAAATATTATTATTTCACCTTGTAGTAAATTGCCCATGATCAGCTCTATGCTGCAAAGCCTCATCTCATGGCCTTTAATAATTGTGGTGGCTACTTCGCCAGCAACATTTTATCCTGTAACACATATTCTCCAAGCCAGATTAAACAGAGTACTTGTTTACAAACAGTTTAATGAGGAGTAGCAATGACACGCACACCAGTTTCCTTTCCCCCTGACAGAAGCACACTTCCTGTTTTTGTTATACAGATGGCCCCAGCAGATGCCTCAGCCAAGGTTTTCAGTGTGACCTCGCAGCCACAGGACCTCGTGCCCGTTCTGCACTTGCCAGAGACTCCTCAGTGAGGGTGGGATCCCAGTCCTCACCTGAAGTCTCCTCTGACTTCAGCCTGTCCCCTGCAGCTGGGGGTGAGCTCCCTGCTCCCAGCAGCTCCAGCGCTGTGCTCAGGGGAGGGTTTTCCTGCAACCCCACTCCGAGCTCAGGGAAAGCTCTCCAAGAGCATCCAGACTCATGTCTCTGCTCTCCACTCCTGTGAGCACTCTTTCTGCAGCCCTGGAAAATCCATTTGATTCCACCATCACTCAGAAAATAACTCTCCTTCTCTCACATAATTTAGTTATCATTTCCCTCCTCTTAACCTGTAATGGTATTTTATGCCTGTGTGGTACTTTAAACATTTTAAACCAAATATAATAATTTCTCAGTGGTTTCTTCATAAAATGTGATGGTGAGCCAGAATGTTGCTCATTCTTTTTCCTGGCTTGTCTACCAAAGTAGTCTTGTTCTTTGATTTCTAAGCTTTTGGCCGGGATACCTTTTTAGTTCTGAGTTAATACAGCACTGGGCGCAAAGGGAGATTTGCCCAGGGGTAGAATGGTTAGACACAGACTCTCTAGAAGTACTACTAACAGTAATAATAATAGTACTACTACTAATAATAATTATAGTCAAATTTCTTCAAGGATACCACACATGGGGAGTGAGATTGAGGTCAAAATATAAGTGTTATTAATTTTTTGATGAAATAGTGAGATGCTATAGTGAAAAAAAAATTAAGGAATTTTGTTTTGCTCAATTTCTGTTTTATCAAATGTAATGAAAATACACATTCATTTAAATTTATATTTTGTTATTACTTTTGCCATTCCTGTGAGAGTTGTCTGCAATAACTCTTCAACTGAGCTGAATTTTTTAGCTTACTTAAATGATAGTATTTCTGCTATGTATTATCAAATTGTTGAACTAAAATATGCAGACCCATCCAGAATTTTGATGTAAAACTGCAGCTGTTTGAAAATGTGCAGTGAATGTCATCTTTAGAGCATATTTTGTCATCACCCTGCTGGGCACTTAGGTATCTTCTGTTTTCCATATTACACATATTTAAAATATATAAAGCAGAATAAAATATAGCAAATATAGATATCAAGCTACTTGCATGGCATTACAACTCAACATTACTACTGCCATAATATTACTGAATACCCAAGGCTATGGGTAGAGATAATCATATTAAGCCTAGCATAGATTCTCACTAAGATGATGATCTCTGTTCTGATGCCTACTGATATTAAATACCAATAAAATTTGGGCCCTTGTTGGGAAATACTAATCAAACATATGTTCTGCTGTACTGATCTATCTCTACTGTTATCATGTGATAATGTTGCTCTGCAAGGTGCAGAGAGCAGAGCACAGCTTGATTCATTTCCCATTATCAGGTAATACACAAACAGAGCTGACTGTAACATGAAATTTCCATGCATGAAAAGGGAAAGTAAGAAGTACACCAGTGTAAAAAAAAGAAAGAACAAATGAAGAAAATGTATGCTTGCCAGGGTGAGAACTGTGAGCTTACAACCATTAGCTTAGCAAAGAATGAGAGTCTACAGCTAAACTTTATTGCTTGTATTTACTACCACTATGTAAGATGACTGCTGACAAGGTGAAGGTGATGAATAGAAAAGGCAGCTGCATAGCAGAGCTGTATTTCACTGATGTTTACTTATGGTTTTGTAAAAAAATAGACTAAAGCCTGAACAATTTGCATGTAATTCAGAAATCAGAATGGCAAGGTTAATCTAGAAAGATACTTGGAGTTGCTCTTACCTGATTCCCACCTCATTTTTCCCATTATTCTCTTACACTACAGGTCCTTGAGTCTCCTGGCTGCAGGCAGGGACAGCTGCAGACATAGAAGCTGCATGATTAATGTGCAGTGAAGATCAGTTTCATTGAATGCTGCTAGTTGTTATCAGTTTGTTAAAGAGATGGTTCTGTTACATTTGTGAGAGGAAAAATGTGACACATACCTCTACACAAAAACTGAAATAAAGAAAAGTACATTTTTAAATATCTTTTAATTCTGCTGGTTGGGCATTGCACTTTGTACAGTACCATCAGCAAATAATATTGTACAAGTCAGTGTTTTGATAGGCTATATGAATATGGTTCTCATTTTGTCTTTTGTTAGCTTGAAAAGAATAAATAGCTCTTATTTTTAGCTTTTTGACCCAGTGTTATTCTACATGACTTGGCGATTTTGTCCATTTTTGGAGTCTTAGTCTTTACTAACCACTGCATTTTAGTTGTTAACATGGCTAGAAAATGTAAACAGCTATGGCCTTGAAAAGCTGAATTAAAAATTGCCCAAGTTTGTGGCTGCAGCTCCTCCAGGGGCCACAGGTGCTTGTCTTAGTTTCGGCACTTTTTATGGAAGGAGAGACTAAAGATGCTAAGCCAGGCAGAAAACAGCAGTTGCAACAAGCCCAGACAGAAAGGATGAGGGGACATGACAAGCCTCAGCAAACCCTCAGCTGCCACGGGCACCAGTTCAGCAAGCCTGGGCACAGATTGGAGCAAGGGCAGCCTCTCTGTGCACATCCTGTAGGGTCCAATGTCAGCCATGGAAAACATCTGCATTTGGTATCCACACTTCAGCCACGGCTGGTGCAGGAGAACTGGCCCTTTCAGGATATGATTCACTGCTTTTGATGACCCAAGCACCAAGCAGGCACTCCCACAGTTCATACCTTTTTATTTCCTCTTTTTTTCCCCGTTTTTCTCCTTTGATACCGTCATTTATATTTAAATAATGTATAGGTCCATATACAGAACTTCCTAATTTTTCTGGTTGCAGAGTTTTGAGGGAGACCATGTGTTCTTCACATAGAGATGTTTCAGAAGTGTTTCATATTCTGAGGTTAACAGCTAGGTAATGTTAGATTCACTATTATATCTATTTGCAGTAAGCATTGTGGAGCCAAATACCTGATGCAGGCATCTGGACTTAGTCTTTAGGTACCCTCATGAACTTCCATGGAAAGAAACTAGGAGCATCCACTTTGCAAGGTACTCTCTGCAGCAGTTCTGTGCAAAGAGGGGGCAAATTCAGCATCACCTTTGTGTTGTCCACAAGTGCTCACGAAAAGAAAAGAAAAGAAAAGAAAAGAAAAGAAAAGAAAAGAAAAGAAAAGAAAAGAAAAGAAAAGAAAAGAAAAGAGCTTTAAAAATCATGCAAGTTCAAACATTTGTTAAAATAACTATATTAATGTTGTTATTTGAACTCATATATTCACTCACAGAATGCTCCTCATTGTAAATGAAAATAGTTATCTGTCCTCCCACAATAATTTTTCAAAGAAGTTGGATTCTCTTTGGTAAAGATTGAGTCCTGGAAAATATTTATTTTTAATACTGAAACCCCCAGTTTGAAAAATATAATCAATATTTGAAAACTGACTATTTTCCTGTTTTCACTTATGGGAAATGTCAGCATAAAAAAGAAATTTAAAACAACCATTTTTTTCTCCTTTCTCAACTTTCCCGTGAAAAACAAATGGTGTTTTCCTTCAGCTCTACTGGCAACAGAAATGTCAATATAGAAAGCTTTCAGGCATCAGACTGGGTTTCTCTTCAAAAGCACAAGGTTGATGAGTGTATTGAGAATCATCAGGAACTCACAAGTCTGAAGGAACCTCAGATCCATCTGCTGGACTATTTGCTCCATGACTCACAGGAGAATGAAAAGTTGAATTACCAGCCCTTCCCTTTAAGAGGATAGATAACACTTGCAAAGCTTCTGAAGACTGATCCCTCCAGAACCGGATCTTGCAGCTGGCTTCCAAGATGTCAGTAATTCCCTGCAGGATACATATATAATCTCATTGTTAAAAGGCTTCACTTATCTACTGGCCAGATTTTGGTTTTTTTTATTGGTAGTAAATAAAACAAGATATCAGAATTGAGAGCCTTTGAAAATGTGTCTTTAAAAATCTTATGCTGAAGTATAATCGTAAGAAATACTGCCAGTTTAAAACAGAGGCAGTAACTTTCTTCACCACCACCCTTTATTCAGAACAATTATTAGCTTTTCAAAACACTATTTTAAAAACCCAAAACAAAATAAAACAAAAAACCAACTGCAATACATATAATTCCACATGCTGATGGATATAGACAGCCTTGTTTGTGGGAAATGTTAAAAATGACTGATTTTCAGAACATGCTCTGAAGTAAGATGTTGATCTGCCTGTTTTGTAGACTGTGAGATGTTTCTCATTACCCCATTCCCACTAAGGAATATATGTTCTCCAGGTACCACATTTGAATAACTGCAAAAGTAGTAGTTGTAAATGTAGAAAAAGATACCATTCATTCTGCATAAAAGTGTCACTGCCTGACTCAGTGACAGAACACAGCCAATGTTAGAGCCTGGATCAAAACAAAATTAAGGAGTGTTTTTAAAAATTCTACTATATACTTGCATTAATGGATTTTAAACTTCTTTGGAAAATATGGAATGTTTAACATATAAATTTTGACTTTAAAAAATTTTTTTCCTCATGTTATATGAGTGGCTACAATGTTCAATAGAACATGAGTGCATAGAAATATGCTATTTAGTGCACTTAGAACAAAGTTATATTTGAATCACAGTTTAGCATTTCTCTTTTCTTTCCTAGCTGAATATTAAAATAAGAACCTGTCTTTGTCTTAAATCACATTGTAAAGCTGCTGTGCTAATCAATAAATAACATTTATGATCATCAGGCAAATTGTTTTTGTTACACTGATTTTTATCATGATCATTGTTCTGTATGTGTACCTGATTATTATCAGCCTGCAGGACATGTCTGTGCAGAGGCTGGGGCAATGCAGAGTAGATCCTTGCAGACTGCAGTAACTGAATTGAAAGCTCTAGGCACTGCCAGAGCACCACCCACAGAATAGAAACCAGCTAAAATGTCATGCTAAAATTCCTTCATCTAATCTTAAATTCTCCAGAAACTTATGTATCTGCACAAACAGACAGAGTGAAAATCTCAGCAACTAGTAATTTTCTGGATTTGTCAGGAGCATCAGGTGGTAAGTTAAATAATGCAAGACACAGAAATTGAGTAAAAATCTTCCTGTGAGCCTGCTCATCACAGACATGTGAGCAGCTGCTTCCCATTGCAATCTCTTCTAAGCCTCCCCAGCTGGGACAAGTGAAAGCTTTATCATGGTCACTGACAATCTGACAGCCTATCTGAGATAGGCTGTGAGTCAGTCCCCCATGCACCAGGAGGAACAGAAACTTCCTCATGAAGCATTGGCAGGCAGCAGCACCTTTCCTGCTTTGGTTCTCATTTCAGGGCACTGCACCTGCTCAGGGAGTGCTGCACCTCAGCATGGACAGCAAGGGAAGGTTCCACAGGCAGCTCTCACACACCTAGTAAAGGTTAACATGTAAAGCCTGAGTCTGTGATCCTTCTCAGAGCAGAGCAGCTTTTCACAGGAAAGGCAGAGGGATGTTCTTAAAAGATAAGGGATCAAACAGTTCAAGACTCACACTATCTCTGTGAAGGCTGGTGGTGGCATTGCCATATGCCACTCCATCTGTAATGATGGGATGCAGAGGAGATGGTCTGGGTTTGGGCATGTCAGTGGCCTGCTGCACCAGTGCTCAGCACCTTCTTGAGGGGGCTGGGTTTGTGAGCTGGATCAGCAGTGAGAGACTCATACTGGCCAGCAGGCACCTGGGGGTGCCACCCCCACCCTGCAAGGTACTCAGTTCTGGGTGCTGGATCCTTCCAAATGTAAAATGTTTACCCCATGAAAGAATAGATTGAAAAAATATTTTTCTGGTAGATTAAAAAATTCCAAGAGTAGAAAGAGGAATGGCTTACAGTGGAGAAGAGAAAGATACCTGTGCAAGTAGAATTAATTTTTCTATAATTATTTATTATTAGCGCCAAGAAAATTGGGTGGGGAGGGGGCAGGGGAGGGGAGGGAGGGGCTGAGTGGAACAAGCAAAAACAAAGCCAAGAGAGCATTCCCAGTAAATGGAACAGTCTCTGTTTGAGAGGCAGAGATACCTACTTATTTTACAGGTTGATGAGACATTTAAATGAGACGTTAAAAATTTCATGCAAAGACCGATGTGGCAGCCCCACTGTGTAAAGATGCTCAGTGATGAGCCTGGCAGGTAATCGATGGAGATTTGCTAAGGCCCGTGCTCAGCAGGCATTTAATGCCTCTGTAATCACAGCTCAAATGAAGCTCACCTCCAAACCCTGCTGTATTTTTCAGAATCTGACAGGATCCCTACATACATAAGAGATATAAAGATACCAGGGTACATCTGGACAAGAAGCTGACCCTCCTTTAATTCATGTTAGTTGCAGAAATCCATGGGTGTTCACGAAATACAGGATTGGATTCAAAAAATGGTTTCCTAAATCATACCAAGTGGAATATCCTGTGTGGCTGAACTAAATAGTCCAGAGAGTCTCCTGTGAAAATGCATAACTTGCCAATTTTGTGGCATGAAAGATAACATGTACCCGTGTGTGCATGCCTGTGTGTGCTTGCGTGCATGGGGGAATGTTAGAATTGGTTTATACTAGTGCATATTTAAGCAGGAAACATAAGACAGTTATTACAACTAATGTGAGCTTAGATCTGTGAATTGGAAAAAACCCATTATGTTTCTTTAAAAGTCATAACCTAATACAGAGTTTTGTCAAAAACATGGAGTCAAGTACTAGAATCCTTTTTCCCTGGTAATATTAGTATAATTTATGTCTCCATAACAAAAAAGTTGGAAGTCTGTTCATCAAGCAGATTGTGTCTGGGTGAGATTTTATGCTAATAAGTTAGAACTCTATGTTTGATTTACTTGATGGATAATATAAAGAGAGTAACAGTGAAAAAGAAATACATTTTTAATATACTATTCTGCACTCTCTGTAGTAAACCAGCGGATGAACTATGAAATTTATTTTTTAGATTTCATTAAGATTGTATTAAGATGTATGAAAGATTATTATCCATATAGGTAAAATAAAAAAAAGATCCGTCTATTGTGACAATTACAATTTTTTAAAAAATCCTTTGAGGTTGGAGTTTCCTGTCATGTTAGACAAGCTGGCTCGACTTAGTCTCAAACTACAGTAGATGCAATAATTCATAGCATCTGAATGGTAAAAATGTATTCCAGTATTTAAATTAGCCTTTAATAGATGGCATTAATCATTTTTGTACTCAAGCTTTTGCACATAGGATTGCACTGCCAGAAATGCAATGTTTTTGGTGACATTGTTTAAGGGTTTAATCTCATATTGCTGCTTCAGTAAGATTCCAAGGGCTGCAGAAAATGTGATGGGGTACACTGAACAAACTTATTACAAATAAAGCACTCCTCAGCTGTTTAGATAGCTCTTCCAGAAGAAAATTTTGAGTTACATTTTTATACAGCAGCAGTATACCAAAAAATATTTTTAATGAAATGTAAAAGCAGATGACAAATTGTATCCAAATCCAAGCTAGTAAGTTCCTGCAAAACAGTAGGTTTGAGCCATGACTATTTGTAATGTGATAAAGTTAATGTGAATTTAATGGCTTTCAAGACACATGCTATTAAATACCATACAAACCTGGTAAATCTATTTGAAAAGCCAGTTGCAAGGCTTCTAGATCTTACTACAGTTTCAGAAATTGCAAGTTTAATTTCCAGCACCCCCAGCTGAGATTCAGAATTACAGCAAAAACAATGACTTTCTTTAAGGTTTTACATACCAGTCAGGAGAATGAGTCACTATTCCAGGAGATTGCCAATATATGCAGAGACAGATAAAATGCAAGGAGGGAAAGCCCCATGGAGGGAGGGATGAAGGGCTGCCTCACCCCTGCTAACCTCCTGCACCTCAGCCTGCAGCCAGCCCTGCTGCCATCCTGGGCTCTGAGGAACCTTGCCTGAAGTCATTCCCCAGCCATTGGCTGGAGTGACACTGAACTGAAAGCAGGTAAAAATACACAGTGTAGGAAAAATATCAAACCTTTCTTCACGGGGAGCAATGAAAAAAACCCAGCAGACAATAGCACCAATAAACCAAGTGATCCATAAGTACATTTCTACTGGGCAAACAAAAAAAAATGTGTGGAGGGGAGAATTAACTGGAGAACATTTTATCATGCTGAGCAAAATGCAGACTTCTGCAGGTTGTAATAAAGCCGTCACGGCATACTTTTCTCACTGGCTTTGCTCTCACTGAGCTATCTCCCAGGTCTCAGGGATTAATTTCCCTAAGCATCAGCAACTGAATTTTTTCTGCACATTCAGCTGATTTTTTTATGAATTTTTAAGTTTTTGTGCTTAGCATATTCATGATGAAAATTCTTGAACTAATAATAAAATACAAGAGAGAGTCGATGACCATTCCATGAAAAGCCACCAAGGTCCCACAGACCTGACAAAAGTACATCCCTTGGTATGTAGCTTCTCTCATGCAGATATTGGGTTTGAATGAGCAGAGTAAGGTCATCACCTCCTCTCCCATCAAAGGTGCTTCATTGCCTGGTTCAAAAAAAAAAGCAGAATCAGCAGCAAACACAGCGCTGGCATACTCCGGTAGTTGCTACTGTACAGTGCAATCCTGCCTTTAGGCTTCCTGCCCATTGCCTGGAATTTATGACACAGGATGCCTGTCCCTATCTGACTCTGATGTTTTAGCCCTGGACCCTTTCTGAAAACACTGCATCTCTGAAATTATGTTTCAAATCTGCAAAGATCTCCTAGAGAGGTTATATATTTTTGTCCTGTGATATCATCAAACAGAAGGGTTGTGAAGCTACAATTTAAGCTGGATGCTGAATAAAAAGTCCATTTAAAATACTCTTCTCTGTCAGTGACAACAAAGCCTTGGAGTTTAAAGGTGGCTTCAGAATAAAATATTTAAGCTATGTCTGTGGAATCTAATCCATATGCTGATTATTTGGGTGTGTGCCTGGCTAACAGACCCTACTTTCACTTGACTACCATTCTTTATCCACAGATGAGTAAGAATGTCCAAGAATTTCAAGACTGATGTCATATGTCTTTTTTTTCTGTAACAGTATTTTATATAACCAACACAATATAAATCAAGACTGTCAAGCCAAAACAAGAAAAAATCCCTGTGAGAGTAGTTTCTTCTAACAGAGAAACAGCATTTTTATTGTCAAATAAAATAAATGCCATTTTCACTTCAAAGCTTCTGTGCTTTG
>NW_005054321.1:2306372-2354373 GCF_000277835.1 Geospiza fortis
AGAAACACATCCAAACAAAAATTCAACCTGTAAAAATCAATAACTCCTGCATTGGCTGTGATAGTCCAGGATGAGTAATGACCAGCTATTTTGCAAAGGCAAAGGTTTCCATTCTTTTCCCCCGCTATACTGCGGATGTGGGGTACACAATTATTTTAGAAAAGAGGATAAAAAGTTGAGTTTTCTTACATGAGATGAAGATTCCTGTCAGTATATTGTTATTTCTGAATTTATGTCTCCTAGAGTAAGAAGACATATACCTCCCTAAGAGCAAAGAAAGATTTAGCATATTTTTAATATGTGCCATTATCAGTAAAGTAAATAGTTAAGAATGAAATTAATTGAACCAGTGGAACAAAAGTTTGGATTAAAGTCTTTGCACTTGGGTCCTTAATTTAAGGTATTAATTCAATAGAATAGAATCATTTGCACATACCTTAAGTAATCAGCAAATATATACAGCAAATTTGAAAATCGCATTTCTGCCTAAATATACGGAAGGAATTAAGAGTTTTAAGTAAAATTAAAGCTTCAGTTTAGAAATACCTATTCTCCATTTTCCTGCAGTAATCCCATTGAAATGGACTCAAACTATTTTCAAATTTGCCAAGTAATGCTCTTTCTGACTTCAGCAGAAAAAGAAAAAAAACCTCAGAACATATTGCTGTATTGAGCTTCTACTATGAAATTGAAGCTATTACAATTCCAGCTGACCATGACTAGAATAAATATTTTCTTGAAGTTTTCCAAGACCAAATAAATGAAGCAGTCTTTAGAAGTGCCTAACCAGATCCTCCTTGAAGAACTGCAAAGGTTTGCCAATTGTTAAAAATATCTTCTCAAGCAAAGTCTGCTTAGAAAAGTAGGCAGTGAGACCAATTGATTTAAGTGGGGAAAACAAATAGACTTTGGGATACAAAGATATTTTTTGAATACAGAGAATTTACATACATTATTTACAACTGCTGTGTGACCATTAAAGAATATTTACTTAGAGATAGCACCTAACACTGAAAAAAATTAATATTTTTTCACACAGCACTGTTGGACATGGGCAGTAAGATGATCTTTTTTATATAACAATGCCTTATATATGTAGGTATGTTTTCTGAGACTAAGAAAACCCCTAAGAAAAAAAGCCAAGACTGACTTGTAAAGGAAATATTTAATTCCCTATCCTCCTGTGAATAGGGGATACTACAGTAGAGTGTATTTTTTGTTGTATTTGCAATTCAGTAAGAATGAAAAAAATACTGGAAATCTCCCAGTAAAGGAAGGCTGTACTAGGCAAAAAATACAGGAAAACATTAAAGTTTGTTCTGCACAAACAAAAACTCTGTCTTCTGTCCCTCTATCTAGAAACATTAATAACTCCAGAAAGTGCCCAGTTGACTTTGTGATGAGGTGGCTCCTGACTGCAGTGAAAACTCATTTCCCAAGTCCTCAATTAACTGAGGCAGAAATCATGTATTTTACTTTATTTTTAATTCCTAAAATTGGCTTCCTTACTGCAAATAGCCTTGCAGAGGATGTATAATTTTGTGTGTCAGTGCTAGGCAGAGTTTTAGGCTGGAACTAGATGTCTCTTACTCAGTGCCTTTTTTTGAGGGAGAGTACATCTCTGCAGCTCCTCACGGAGAAGCTTTATGGCTCTGAATACTTAAAATTTCCTCTACCAGAAGAAAGCTTTTCCAAAACCAGATAAACATCAAATGTTCAACAACACAATTCTGAAGAGTTGCTTTTTGAAACAGCTTTTCTTTTAGAAGAAAACATGGTTAACCAACTTTTACGAGTGCTCTGCAAAGAAAATTTTACCTTGTATGATCTTAAGCCACAGTTTCTGTAACTCCTGTTAATGTTTAAAGGCTAATAAATCACCTTATGTCTTTCTACCTTCCTTTTTCTGCTGTCAATTGGTACAAAAATGACCAATCTTCTAAAAAGGAAAGAGTTTTCATGAAAATTTGTTTGGTTGGTTGTTTTTTGTTTGGTTTTTTTTTTTTTCTGGAGCACTAATGCACATTTTGAATGTGAAAAAACATTACAGGGTAACCAGTGCAAAGTTTTGTTTCTATGTGGGTTGCCATAAAGATCTACTGATGAGTTTGATTCAATACATTACTTATGGAACCAATGTTTCACTGAACAGTCACACAAATTAAATGCTCTAGATATTTGTTTCAACCTCAAAGTCTTTCTCAGAGCACACCCTAGACCCATGGCCTATTAGATACTGGCAATCAGCCATGAAAATCTTGATTGTTAAGAGCAACACTTATCATATTTTTCATATCCCTCCTGTGTAGCAGTCTCACTTTGCATCATGGAATAAAAATCTCAATGTGTTTCAGGTAAGATTGCAGTAACACTTCCCTGGATGGTGTCTCTAATTCAGGCACAACTTCTGGCAAGTGCAATACAGTCAATAACAACTCTTTCCATTAAGAGGATGTTAAAATGGTATTATTAAAATATATTCTGTTATATTAATTATATTTTATTGTTATAATACAAAGAATATTTCTTGAACTAAAATCTGAAAAATTATACCATCATGTAAAAGAAAGCCCTTAGAAACTTTTAAAGAAGTCATTTAAAAGATGGTATTTATGCCCTTTTAAGAGAGATGGACATTTCTAATTTGAAAATCTTGATGAGGAAGCCAAATCCCTTTTTTCTGCTCAATGTAACATATTACACCAAGCACACACTTAACTATAAGACCTTAGTGCCACATAGGACAGTTCTTAATAAAATACTTACTTAATGGCTCTGAGGCAATATGCTGCAACACACACAATTTTGAGCTGTACAACCAAGCTAACACAAGTATGATCAAGCATTGGTCTCCCTTTTCTCCCCATGGCATTCAGAACAGCTCAGAGCTAAACACAAAGAACAGAGGCTTTTCTTTCTCCTTAGCACATGAATTATTATATTTTCAGGACAGAGAATAATGTTTATGAACTCTGGCTAGCTGTTGGGATTACTAATGGTGCATCTGTATGAGTGCCTCATGACTGTCTAACTTTACACAATTCTCTTCCCCACTTCCAGGCCACCAATATTAAGCCAATCATTGCTGTCAGGTCATTTGAATTCTGTCAGAGCTATGGCTGAAAGGTCTGTATGCATCTTTGTCATAGTGACCATAACCTAGTTTCTACCCGCAGAGACTGGTGGGAGTGGGCCTGCCTTTCTCTTCTCCCAGGTGACATGCGCCTTCTGGGGTCTCTCTAGCTTCTCCATTTGGGGATAGGAGGAGCCCAATATGAAGAAGCCAATGCCAATACTACAGGCAAGATTTCAAAAATGTTTGTTTGATATGAGACCACCAGCTGCTGCGGAGAACCTCAGCTAGGTGAGAAGGCAGAGCAAAATCACCCACAAACAGTCTCAGACCATAGCCAAATGCCCTGGAGAAAACAAATTACCAAAGAAGCACGAGCTAGCTCAGCCTTTTATGGCAATGCCATATTTCTTTTCCTTCTCTCTACATTGAAAAGGACAGCTTGGCCTGAGTCACAACATAAATGTAGCACAGCAAGACAAACTTGACTGATGAGCATAAGAATACAGCAGTGGTTCATTTAATCAAAAGCTTTTATAAGCAACTAATGTAAATTAAAATGCTGAAAGGAAAAATCAAAGTTACCCAGGCTGCTTGAACCTGCTTTAAAAGCATACCAACACCCATATCCACACCCTTTTTTTACTTCTTTAGTTCCTTCTAGAACTATAATATATAGTTTTTTATAATTAAATAAAAACCACAAACCAGAACTTTCAAGCAGGATTGTACTTTAACAAAATGCTCCCTCACGAGTGAGTCAGTCTGCGATGCCCATTAATGGCTAACAGCTCCGTTAAAAAGGGTGAGCAAAAAAGCCCTAAAATGTTTTATTGTTTAACGTGAAAGCGCTCAGAACAATGGATGGGCATTTTTTTCTGTGAATCAAAATAATCACATTTAATTAATTAAATGCACATAGCATCTGATTCTGTAGCTGTTCTGTGCATGGAAGTCAAGTGGGTTTAATAAGATGCAACACAATAGAGTCAATTAGTGCATTTGTCTCTAACCTAAAAAATGAGGGCAGTTGGTTTACTTGCATATAAGCTTACTCCTTGATGAGTATCTATTTTCTCCAGTAGCGTCTACTCCAGACAGATTTGGTTTTTATAGAAGTGGCTACCAATTATGGCTTTAAGGCCAGACCAGAAACAAAGCAGGAAATCACTCCAAAAGCCAGTTGAATTCAGTAGTATCAAGGGTTCATTTTTATCTTTGAAAAACAAGATACTGTCAAAAGCCAGATACCTGAAAACAGAAAATCTATTTCTGAAATACCTATCTTTAGGCTGTGTCATGTTTATTCTACGTTCAGCCAGGAATTTTCAAGAAATTGGAGTATCTATGTTGAGTAGTAATACAAGCAGAACAGTATAGATGTGAAGCCAGATGAACATCTGAGGAAAGAAAAAAGTGGTTTAGGAACATATTTATTCATCTAGTCAATATGATTGCCTCCTTGCTGAAAAAACCCCAGAGCATTATAATACCAATTTCCTGGTGATGCAGTAGACTCACTGGGAGGTCTATTAATTGTGTGTTAGTCTCTTGGATATACCTGTCTGCAGTAAAAGGGCAGGGATTGATTTTTAGCGTCCTGTTTGAAAAGAAAACAATCAGATCATTCAAAGACAAGAATACATTGGCAACACTCTCCCATTCCTCCCCAAATAAATCCAAGATGTAGCTCTTATTTTATCTTGAAAGAGAGGATGATTTAATTCAGAAGATAAGGTAGGTAGTCAGACAGTAAATACCTTGCAGAGTATCTGCTGCCATTTGGAGTTAGGGCATGGCAACCAAATCCTTACAGGGGAAATAAATCTACTCTGGGACCAAGCTTTTGCAAACGACCACTTCTTGAGACAATCAAACCTCTCTTCCTTTAGAACTAAAATGGTGACTTAAAAGGCAAAATCCATTCTGGCAGCAGTTTAGGCTTTGACAAAACTCAGCTGAGCAAGGAAGATCAGAGCAGACTGTAAGACATCATTCCTCCAAGTCATTTGCATGAGGAAGCGAGTTTATACGGTACCCCAGACCTGCTAAAAGGAAGATGGATCATGGCAAGGGGTGTTAGAGAAGAATCAAGTGCTGAGCTGCCTTTCAGGAACAAAGCAGTTATGAACTACTGAATATGTGTGTGTGTGCATGTACCCAAGGCAAACATGGGAAGTAGTGGGCCCAGTTGGTTTTCCATCCTCATCCTGAAAAATCAGAGTCTTATCAAATGTGTCCATAACAAGACCCAGTAAACTGATCTTGCAGCAGTGAGTAGAAGGTTGTTGGTTCATCTTGCTTTGCAATCACATCAGTTTGTCTCATGCTAGTTTTTATATTTCTTGTTAGAAGCAAAAAGGTTAATAAAGGAAGTATCAACCTGGTGTAAGTCGATCATGCGCTATGTTTGGCCAGACAGTCTCCAGAGGACCCCCCCAAGCCAGATAATCCATTGGTTCTCTCACCCAAAAATTTGGTCAATGCTGGTAAGTAGTGAATTAGGTCAGTCATTTTCAAAGGAATTATATAAAATATATATAGCATTTAATTCAGTCATCTATTCACAAGAAATGTTACACATTCTCAAGTATATAACACAACATGTCTACTTGCACATTTTTTTTCTTTCTGAAAAATTGTATATACAGTATGTCTCTGCACAGATACCCAGATGTTTTGATTTCCATAACTTTCTTTTTACAAATGCTAAATGGCCACTGTTGTCATTGAACCTTTGAAAGCTCAGGTAGGGTCCCATAGACCATTACAGATTAACCTTAGTTTGTCTAAAACACATCTTATTGGGTGTAGGGGTTTTGAACATAGGACCCTCCAGGGCTGAAAGAGATACCAACCTTCTGCAACATAAACAATTTTATTGACCTCAGAAAGAAATAAAAGTTGGGAACTGAAATCCTTTCATGACAGAATTCTAGTTTTACACACAGACACCAATCGTTGTTTGAGATGCTGTTTCGACTTGGCATGATTAAGTGCCAATGTTTCCTAAATAAAGAAGACAGAAGAGATAACTGTCTGATTAACACTTAGAGAAATTAAAATAGTTTGGTAAACATAAATGTTTGCAAAGTGTGAGGGAAATATATGAGTGGGCTGAGGGCAGCTGAAGTGTAGAAAGGTAAAGCATAATTATTCTTAGCACAGAGTTTTAAAAATTATCAAATATATGATAATTTTTATTATACAAAAAATGTCCTTCTTTGTACCTTTGACTGAATTTCATCCCTACAGACATTAATGAAGTATGTGGGCCATTTCCTGGAGACCTGTTGTTGACCCTGGCTTGACCATGAAGTTAAACTACACAGCCCCTTCTATAATCCACGGTCCCATGATTCTAGTTGAGTACAGCCAGGCAACTGTGAGAGTTTTTGCTTATCTTCATACATTTTATGGTCATCTCCCTCACCTGCTAACACTTGTTTTCTCAATAGCATTTGAGTGTGGCCCACGAGCCACACTACACTAAATTTTCTTGGGTTCAATAAATCGAGCAGCCTTGACTGAGATTTTTATTTGTCAATATTCTTCAGTTTATCTTATTACACTGTGCATTGCTGATGGCTCTAAGAGGCCCTTAGAGCATAGAGGGATGTTTGTGTGGGAGTTTCAAAATTACAGTGCAACGATAGCTACTGAACAGTTTCCTTAGTAAGTGCCCAGCATGCATGGGCTAAAGCCTTGGGCTGGGCAAGAGTGTGACACTTGAGTTTACTCTCAGTTATCTAAAAATTGAAGAGATATGTCATGATCATTGAATAGGCACTTAAAGGGAGGCTAAGAGAAAAAAGTTGTTGGCCTGAGATGGGAGCATAAATGTTAAGTTTTGATAATGTAGGTTATTTTCTACTCTGTTTGTAGAGCACAGACATCTTGTCTGACCACTGAGTAAATTTTTTTTCCTGTTTACATATTTTATCTGCCAGAACCTCACTTCTCACAAAAAATTAGTGAATCTCCTGAATTTGCCTCTATTTTTTTTTTTATTTCAAAAGACCTGGGTTTTTTAAAATGTACATATTTTGTTTTGCTATGTCCAAACTCAAATTTTATTTCTCATTTTTGACTTTTAATTAAGAAATAAAGCTACTCCTTAAACTATGGAGAATAAGGGATTGCAAATGACAAGTTTTGGCTTGAACCAAAGCAAATTGTTTTTCATTCAGTAAAAGAATTTTAAAAATTCAGGTCTATATAAGATAAACTTTTCTTTCTCTAGTTCAAAAGTTATCTGCAAAAACAATTATTCATGCCACTCTATTTAACCTATTCTGATTTCATGGACCCTTTGGCTTTGTTGAGACTCCTGAACACAAAATTCATAAACTGTCTTTCAAAACAATTTAAGGAAACCAAGAATCAGTGCTATAAGGGAGATCTGCAATCTAAATGCCCTGTTTGAGTGGTCAATGGTACATATAGAAAAATGAGATTATTTTGAATAGGAGTTATTATCCTGCTTGTTTATGTCTGCTTTGAATACTCCTAGAGAAAGCACATTTTTGGCACACTCAAGCACCAAAGTGTTACTAGTTCATGACCTTACTCATTCATTATTGAAAAACATCACCCCAAACACCTGGTTAAAATAACTTAGCCTCATGTCCTGAAGTTAATTTAACTATTAAGGTATCAAAGAATTTGGCACTGAGTTAATAAATCATTCTAGTGATCATTATTATGAAGTAGGGCGCAGAAAGAAGCAAATAACCCCATGGAAATCAATCTGTCAAGGGCTGAAAATAAATTATTGTAAAATGGAGTGTGTTTTAACCACTTCTCAGCTGTTTGACTGTTGAGCCATAAAAATACAGACCTTCTCTGTGTGCCGCAGAGCAGATAGTGTCAATGTGTCTGACTTCAGGACCAAGTATTTACAACAGAACAAAGCAGTACCAAAAGATGTGCTTGTGGGACGGACAAGCAAATTGAAAAATTGAATAAGTTCCTCAATAGTATTGTAAGAAACGTGTATTAGAAATATTAAAGATAAAAGATAGTTCTAGCTGGGTTAGAATTAGTCGGCATTGTTGGAGCAAGGCATGGAATACTTTCATCTTAGACTTTCTAATGGAAGGCATAACATCAGCAAACTGAATACAAATGTGGAAAGCCAGGAAGGTTAATTATCAAATTAAACATAGGGGAGATTCAAACCACACTCTCTACATACATGTTGATAATGGGTGATGGCCCTGTTTCCCCATGCAGGGTGAGCATAAAGCTTGTGCAAGGACTAACTTCATTACATAGACTTAATATTAATAGTTGAAGGAGCTATCATCAGGGTCATTGACCTCCTGTCTGCTCTGACTGCAGAGGCATCCTCCTGTTGAATTATGCATAGCTATATTTATGTTCTTATTTAAATATCATTTAATATTTAGCTTGTATACGGGTTTTTTTGCATAGTTAAATAAATAGTCATCTGCTGTTTACCAAGCCTGCAGGTTTCAGGGCCACATAACAGAGCCTATGAACTGCCTACCTCGACTTGTAGGAGCTTAGTTTTCCAAACCTGAAAAAAAGATTAAATCATCTTCACATCTGGGAAAAAAAAAGAAGAGAGTCTAATGTTCTGTCTGCCAAGGACCCAAAGGCACCCTTTTCTTTGGAAGCGCAAATTAAAGAAATGCATTTAGTTTTCTTAGCTTATTTAAAACTTCAATCATTTGGATGTTTATTAGATGCAGGAAAGACATTGTGAGGATTTATATTTTATGCCTAGCATTTTGTTCTGCAGGATGTTGAATCAACTACTTGAGTAGAAAAACAAAAAAATTCATATGGGTAGAAAAACAAAAAAATTCGACATGGATAATCCACAGTATGTCTTGTTCTAGTAGAGATCTGTGGGGAAGAAAGAGAAGCTTGCAGACCTCCTCTTTCTGTTACATCCTTCCTATAGATGAGACAGAGAAGAAAATATTTTTCCTCTGGCAAACAAAGTCTATACCTACAGTGCTCAGTGCAGAGCCAGTTTACGGTGGGCTGAGCCCCCAGACAGGCAGGCTGCCCACAGCATGCTGTTTGACTGCAGCTGAGGCTCCAATATTAACCCTTGCCAAGGACTCCGAACCTCAGGAAATCATGACCTGTAGCAGGACTGGCCTAACTCATGGCCACTACCTCCAGCCTGAGTCAGCAGGGGGCTGTGTCTATGCTGGACAAGCCCTACAAGTGAGCTGTGGCTATTTTGTGCAACGTGGATAACGGGCAAGTCCTGTCCTGAGAGCAGATTTGCTCTCTCTTGTCTTCCCAAGTTACCCCAGAGGAGTGAAAAAGAGCCAGACCATTAATCCACTTACCCTTGCACCAGCCTGCAGAACTGGCTGAATGCACCCGAGGAATGGTGCAGCCTGCGTGCCCAAACCTGTGTGCTGGAGATCTGCATGCAGGATTTTGCCTCGGGGTCACAGTCCCTCCTCAGCTCTTCCAGAGCCTGTCTGGCTCCTAACCACTCCTCAAAGGCCCTGGGCTCATGTGCGCACAGGAGTCACATGAACCCCCACCAAAACTTTTAGGATTCTTCAGGCCAAGATCAGCAGCCTCCAACCCCACATGTACCCTACAGCCAGGAACCAAGGAAACCTGGGGTGAGGGTGAGATGTGGGATACAACACAGGGTAATGCACTTAGACTAAGCCTCAGCAGTCCTGCTGCAAAACTCTTGGCCAGGCTGAAGCTAGCTGAGTACAGTTCAATACATCCTTAATATCATCAGCTTTAGAACTGAGGCAGGGATAGCACAAATTGTGCATTTTTTAGAAGATCTGAACCCTAATCTAAAATTACTGACAGAAGCAAATAAATAATTATCCAGCTGAAAATGTCTCCAAAAAGAACTATTTTTTGACTTTGAATTTTTTGACTTTGACAAATAAGCTCTCTATTTATGCTACAAGATGAGCAATACAGTAGGGCATACCCTTCCCCTAATGGACCTTCATACTTTCAAAATTAATTACTCCAACAAGACTATGAATTGTAAAAAAAACATGTTTTGCCTTTTTTAGTCCTACCTGAAAAAAATACTATATTTGTAGGGAGTTTTTAATTAAAAAATAAAATCCCTCTCATTTGTCTTTGTATTTTAATTAGATGTTATACAAGTAGAAGGAGGTTTGTTTTGTCACTTTTGAAAACAAAATAGGGTTATCAAACTCAGGTTGTGTAATGACTTTCCTGCAATACCTGATTAATATGGTTTTCTGAAGTAGATGCTGATATTTTCATCTCATTTGCCAAGTTGGACGTCCTAAGGTTCCTGTTTCCCTGTTTGGGTTTTTTGCTATATTTTGTTTTAAGCTGCTCAAGTTCAGCTATGCATCCATGGAGGTGTATTTACAATTTAAGAGAGCAGCCTACAGAGGTAGATAAGCTGTATCTGAACAAGATGTGCTGTATCTGAACAAGATGTACTGTATCACACCTCAAAGGGCCACGCAGGCTCATGCTCCCAAAGCAGTGGCTAAGCAGACTGGTAGTCAGATCCCCTTTTTATCCATTAATTGAGCAAATGAGGCCAGCTAGGAATTCTCTTACTATCATTGTTATTTTTTTTAAGGCCAGGATTGGAAAAGGGGGCTATCAAAAAAGGCTGAGGAGTCAACCCACCATAGGAAATGCCATTATGACATAAAGAGGAGATAAGCCCATTAGGAGAGCCAGGGAGTAGTTGGTGAAGGCATCCTGTGGTCATTTGTGTTATTAGCTGTATCAGTAATATTCAAACAGGACAGATCCCAGCCTTAGGGTAAGTCTTGTTTCAACACCAGACATTGCATAGCACAGATATTTTCAGTATGCATTTAAATATAAACTGTTATTAAACCTGATATGGTGACTTGGAAACTCCTGAAGTGCCAAGTAAATACAATTTGGCTATCATTTTGTGGAAAGAAATGTACCATTTGCTTGGGAATAAGTAAACTCATGGGAATTCATAATAGCAAAGTGAGAGAGAAACATGCTTCCTTTTTCTAACTTACAGAATGGACATTTCAGCACTTTGGTGTAGTGAATCCCAAAATACAAAAGTGTATGGGATTAATTCTAGATTTAAAAAAAAAAAAGTAAGGATAGGAAATCTATAGAAATTCAGAATTTGGTATGTAAGCTGCTTACCTGATTGTTTACACCAGACTTTTCACCAAGACAACTAAGAAAGAATGATTTTTCTTGTAAAAGTCCCCATTTCAGATCAGAACCTCTCTGGTTCCCACCTGGGTTTTGATTCAGCCCTATGCTTGAGCCTATCTGACTCTTTCTGCCACTGTCAGTGTCTACTTATCTTGCTTTTTCAAGCATTTGCAGATTATAATAACTAGCAAAGAAATTGCTAAGCTTACACTGAGCAGCGATTATCTATATCCTGCAAATATTCAGATCCCATTGTCAAGCTGACTTGACTCCTGCTGGTATTAATGGAAATTAATTCTGGGAACTAATTATGAAGCCATACACACTGTGACCAACATGTGCAAACAGTTTGGCACAGCCCAGTGAGAGAGATCCAGGTCAGTCTTGTTTACCCACTTTCCCCAACCCTGAACTGCACCGCACCTTCCAGCTTCCTATCCAGACCATCCCAGGAAATTAACCCAATCAAAACCTTAACTTACTGTGATGTCCCACCCTGAAGTGTAAGAGAGCACCCAAGATTCATAGATGCTCATGGGTGAAAATAATGACAAAAGTCAGGGGCTCCTCTTTTCTTATAAAGCTTACAAAGTTTTATTGGCAAATTGCATACTTGGAATGGAAATTGGTATATTAGTTCCTGACCTGCTATATAAGCACATGGCAGTAGATTTTAGGTAAAGGGGGAGGGAGGGAGGGGGGAGGGAGTTAAAAAATAGATATGCTTTCCCCACCCTGGATGTAAGTTTCTCACTTTCTATGCAAAATAGCTATCATATACAGTCTGTTCTTTGAGAGTTGGAGGGTTTCAGCAGTCTTGGGTGGTTTTGATCTCCCTCTCCAATCCATACCTACTTCTTGATCTCATTCCTATGCACTGTACTGTGCTCTGCTTATCTCTAGGATCTAGAACAAGGATGTTTGTCCCAGAAAAGTGCTGCCCTGCCTTGACACTGCCCCCTTCTCCTGCCACAACTTGCTCTTTTCCCAGTGTTATTATCAACAACCTTTGGTTGTTGCCAATAGTTCTCGGCTGGCTCTGCAAACATCTGGCTATTGGTGTCTAAGAGACACATATTAGCCCCTTCTGGATTTCCACACTTATAGAAAACAAACCCACCTAAAGAAAGCCACCAGAAAAAAACAATAGTTAAATAGTTTGTGAGTTTACTTGGTGAACAGAGCTGCCTTTTCAAAGATGAGAAGATTGTTAGGGTCAAAGTAAAGTAAGTGACTGTAGACCAGTGCAGTAAAGAGGGTTGACTGGAAGAGAATGAAAGAGCAAGTGAGATCCCTCCTTTTCAGCAGTGGGTTGTTATGAATATTCACCCTCAATACAAAATATTATCCTGTGTTTATAAAGAATGTGAAGGTTTTTGCAAGATCCTGGCCTAAGACCCACTTTTAGTCTGTGTAAAAATAACTGAAATCAATCAAGATACCAATTTAATAAAAAGAAGAAAACCTAAAATGGTGTGCGGGCAGAATTATTGTGTGCTATTATTAAGCTAATGGAATTTAAATAATTAATTCTGGGATGTAAAGAATATCATTTATCAATGACAAGGTGTAACTTCCTTGGAAGAAGGACAAAGCAGCTCCAAAAGCAGGTCAATGGAAATCTCTCCATGTCTCCACTCTGCTTAAATGACAGTTTGCCAACAGATGTGAAGTTCTCTCTATTAATTGATCTCTGCTACTGTCAGTACACAACAGGGTTATATGACTTCACAAAACCACAGCAGTTTGTAGTGGGTAATGGCAAAAATGTAAGAGCTGTGTCTAGGTCACCACAGAGGGCAAGGTGGACTGGTGTGGTGGATCCTGCTCTGTACTTGTTTAATTCAGCCACAAGAGCCTCAGCCATCAGCTACAGGAATCACTAGAAATGCAAAAGCACTCTCTTTTGCTTCCACATTATCCACAGACTTGCAGGCTTTGGTTGTGTTCAAGCCATAAATGTAGATATTATTTGACATTTCATTTCTAATTTCTGTTCCAGCCTGAGCAGGTCATGGAGCAGGTCAAACTGTAGCTCTGCAGTGGAGCACTGGAGAAACACATTCCTCTAGCATGTAAACATGCAGGAAGGAAAAGACACTCTGACAATTAAACATGAAATAATATTTAGGGATACACCTATCAGTGATACTCAGTATTCCTGGTGAGCATTTGTTTTTTCCTACCTGTTGCTATTCAGCCACAGTTAGCTGTTGAGTGCTGGAAAAGGGCTGGCAAGAGAGAGGCACAAAATTATCTGATGAACAGTGGCTCGTAGGAGCAATTGCGTCAATGCCTCTCGGCGTGGGGGACCCCTGCGTCAGCCGCCATCTGTGGAGCAATGGATTTGCACCGATCCTTCCACCACAGGTTGTCAGCAATAGGTGAAGCACAGAAAACACAATGAACCAGAACACCTCCTTGGACTGTCAAAATAATGTGTAACACCATAGAACATGAATCAGCCAACTCCCTGACTTTTCCCTCAGTGGAAGTACAGCCAAACACCTGGCCATAAAGTAAGGACATTTGTTTATGGAAAAAAAATTCCAATCAGACCAAATCTCCCTCAAATTATATGATTTCTTAATAATCTGATTTTAAAGATGACCATCAAAGCACTAAACAAACTTACTCATCCTTATAACTTTACTTTCTTTTATTTTCTTTTTTTTCCCCTTCTTTTATGTTCTTACCTACCCTCACAAAAAACTAATGACTCATTCTGGTTGGTTAGATCTTACTTAGAGTGCCTGGCTCATGGAATTTCTCTCAATTGCACAAAGACCAATCCCTAATTTGATAGCACGTCTCCAAGCACTTGCTTAATTTCAGTCCAATGATTTGACCCCCAGAGCTAAAAGACTCCATTCTTAGACCATACAGTAAAATAAGCCTGCCCACACCAAGACCAGTGTAACTCTTAAAAATTAAGTGGACATCATACTGCCTCCAAATTTTGGCATAGGTGCACTTCTGTGGGTAGGTGAGAAATTTTAAAACCTCTTTTTATGTTCTTGAAAATGGGGTGCAACTACAGAAGCCAGAGAAGCTTCAGGTGTTGGTCTATGCAGTATCCATGCTGTAAACACAACAGCAGCTATAAAGACAGTTTGGCTGGGAGGTGGCATTGATAAGGCCTAGATGGTGGCATGTTCTCAGCAGGGGGAGAAGTGCTCCTGAGAGGTAAACATGTATAAAGAATGCATTAAATTAAAAGCATTATTTCCTTTGATTATTTCAGACTTACTTTTGACTCAGCAAGTAGAGACCAACATACAGTCATCTGTGCTGATTGTTTTGTCTTTCTCTGATTCTACTTCAAAATTCCTAGTTTCTGCTCCTCCACCCTCTTTTTTTTTTTCATATTTCCTGACATTTAAGCCTCAAGTCACACCCAAACCAGAAATAATCATATTTTGAATGAGATCAAACCACATGATCTCATTCTGAACGTGACCAAATGAGTCTGACAGTTCCAATGCCCCCAGTGCTTATGAACAATCCCCATTTCCCAGCGGCTCAGATGAATGGCTGAATGGCAGTGAACTCACATGCTCAAAAGAGACTATTTGTCAATGTCTAAACCTTTGGCAGATGTCTCACTGTGCTTTTCAAAATATTTCTGGAGTTACAGGAGATATCCAGACTATTGGATAATTTTTATGTATTTGGAAACATCTGTATTTAAGAAGCTCCCATCACCTCCATCAATATCTGTTCTACAAGCCACTGGTTAATACGTAATCCAAGCCTGGGAAGTTTGTTACACCTTCTCGCAGGCAAAGCTGCTGTGGAGTCCATAGTACATCAGATATTAACATTTGAGCAGATTACTCGGCAAACCAAATTTGAACAGTGCCAAACACAGTTTAGTAAGATATAACATAACATCCTAACTGGATTTTATAATTTAAATTATTTCCTAATCAGTGTATATATTTAAGGCAGAAACTAAACACTAAGGAAATCAGCAATTTTCTTTTCATTCACAATTTAAAACTCAGAAAGTTGAGGAAGAGATTTGTTGTTTCTTGTGTGTATACTGTACAATGTGTTTCACTAGTGGTTGACTAATAACATGATGCAATGTCCACTCTAGGTTGGAGTTTGCTGATGTACTTCAGGCTGTGTAGAGGAGAGCTCATTTTCTATCAAGAAACTCTTAACACGAAAGTTTATGGTGCATCTTTCTCCATAAAAACTTACCATAAAATACAGTAAGTTTAAAGATAGATTTTTTGGAAGAGTTTTTAGCCAAAAATAATGACAAATTTGATATGATAATTGTCCTCAAAACATTTTGTATTATTGTGAGTTGGAGATTCTTTCCAGTTTTATTTTTTTTTGTGAAGATATTTCAGATTTTAGCAATGATGTTTGATCACCCACCTGTTTCTCAGACAACTATTTTTTATATGTCAAAAAAAGTGCATTTTACTTGATATTTAAAAAGCATATGGCAGATACATTATCCTGTCTGTGTGCTCACTGCCAAAGAAATCAACTGTCATGTGAAAAGCTTTCCTGAAGGGAAGAAGACAGACTTGTACCTGTGCCAGGAGCATCTTTGTTTGAAGTCAAAGCAACTCCTATGCTCCACTGGTGAACATTTAGAAAGGCAAGTTCTAACCCAGGGGCATTTGTCACCCTTCATTCAGGCTGAAGTTTTCTGCTGAAGCCAAAGATGATTACTATCCTCATTTCATAGTACAGAAGTTGAATACTCTGTCTTTAAATTTAAAGTATTTTTACTCTATTTGAGAAAGATGGGTCTATATTTTTACCCAAAAATAATTTTAGTCTGCTTATCCCTAAATCAGAGATTTTTTTTTCTGAATATCATTGTCTTGCTATTATACTTTAAGCTTTTGTCAGGTTTGTGTTCTATGTTTATGCAATACCTCCTATGAGTGCAGGCCTGAGACACATTTTTCTTTAGTCCCGTTTTGGTGCTTGATAGCACCTGAAGTAACGCTAATGCCGAAGAAGAAATGAAGGATAATATAATTCAAGAGGGATCCTTTTAACACTTATCTCTTATAAAGACTGATTAAGATATATAAAAACACTTCAGTATTGTGTTCTGATCTCAAACCACTGCTCATTTTCCTCATCATTTTTAATGGAATGTTTCCTTCTTTGCAGACATGTAAGTGAAAACAGTCAGACACAATTTATTTCCTCTTATATTGAAAATACCTCCTGGATTGACTGGGACCACAGGTCATCACAGTTTACTAACAGCAATTAGTATGTGTGCTGAGCTTTTCTCTTATGATCAGATTAATTCGTGTGTTGTATTCTCATTACTCTCTATTTGATAAATAACTTTTCGTATTCTTGTAACATTAATTTTCTACATTCATCTGCTGTATTTAATAAATTTTATTAGACTAGTATTAGAAACAAACATTTTTAACTTTCAAATTGATGCCTGATCCTGTGCCAGTACTCAGAGGACTGGTATGGAGAGCAGCTCTAGCATGTGCTGTCAAATGCGCTCCTTAGTGAGCTGACACCAGCTGAAGGACTCTCATGACCAAAGGACTCTGATACCTATGTCTACTCAACATAAAACACACTCAGTTTTAATTCTCTCTGCACAGATATTTGGCCAATGAGACACCAAGTCTGTAGGTACTTTAGTGCAATATTGAAATACCTGTGTAGACGTTGAATTGCACAAGCCCTGGGCAGCTATTCACAAAATCCAACAGGGATCAACCTGCAAGGTCTGCAGCCAAGATAGTCCCAAAGAATACATATTATTTAGACTTTAAAAAACCCAAACAAACAAAAAAAAAGAAAACAAAGAAAAAAGTCTGGGGTTTAATAGTTTAATATTAAGTTATAGAGTAGGTTAGTGGCAATGATTCTTCTTAACATGTGAAAGATGTGAGTTCAGTGATTTCACTTGCCCAGAAAAACTTCTAACTGCATTTCCTGTCTTCCCAGGGAATACGTAAGTGACCAAGATATCCTCAGTCCTCTTCTGCTCAAAGTCTTTAAACTTGCATGGAATAATTAAATATTCACTGCTACAGAGTAGAGAAATGCATGATTATGGCTCTATTAGACTAGTGGATGCCTAAGGAAACTCACTTGACAAGGCAGAGATCTGTTTTCCAGTCTTTGTTTCAATTTATATTCAAGTTTTCTAAATTAAGATTTGGATTAATGGGTAATGCTCATGCATCTTAAACAACAGAGTGTATTTTGGTGCTCACAGTCTTGTCAAATAATTGGTCATTACAGTTTCAAAAAGAGGGATTGGAGGAGCTGTTTGAAATGCACTCTGTTGCCTCCTACTTCAAGCAGTTGTATAAAATGGGAAACTGGCAGGTTCAGATAAAAGAAGGGATTTAATCTTGCTCTTCTACATGTCAAGTTCATGCTCGGAAGGAAGGAAGGAAGGAAGGAAGGAAGGAAGGAAGGAAGGAAGGAAGGAAGGAAGGAAGGAAGGTGGGAGAGTGTCTCCACTCCAAGACAGGCTCTCAGGTTACCATTTTTGATTGAAGACAGACCCACCTGGGCCACAACTGCCTCCATCTGCCAAGGGTCTCAACACAGCTGGCAGAACTGCACTGTCTCTTGACCACTGATAATTTAGTGGAGACACAGCACAGTGCTGACGTATCCACACCATTTGCGTGTTCAGGTCACCCTGCTGTGCTGTCTGTCTGGTGTGTCTGTTCAGGGAGTCCCACTCTTTCTGTTTCAAGTGTCAGCATACGTGGGGTGAGCTCAGATATTTTGGGACCCACATGTCAGACTTAGTTCTAGGTGTCTGCTTCTCCTAAAGCAGTTTTTAGGCAAAATAAAGTTAGAGCTCTGGCTTTCCTTGAATGATTGGGTCCACAAAGCACTCCAGGCACTCCTGCACTTTGTAATTGTCATCCACAGTTTTTGGCTGTCTCAATGCCACAGTATATTTTTGGTGTCTGATTTTCAGAGCTTCAGGGTTTGCATGAGTCCTACCTACAGACAATACAGACCTGAAAATCAGACCAGCTTGTTAGGAAAAGCTGACGATAACTGAACTTATATGTAATATTGTGGCTTCATTTACAATTAAGCAGTCCATAAAAACCTTTAATGTCAGGAAGGAAAAAAAGCCATATCATCAATTCGTCTTGTCATTCTTAAGCATAACATAATGAGTAAATTATTTGTAACACAGACATATTACATCACTTTTAAATCAATTCTTTATTTCATTAGAATTTGTTAAAATGGTCAATATTTAGTTGCATTCAGCTAATAATTATGTTTTATTTAAGTTGATTTTTCACAATGCTACCAATTAGTTGTGTTATTTTAATTTGTTGTCTACATGCCCTTGATATCCTTGCTCATTTACTCTCAACTCTATGGTTCAATTACTGCTTTTTTTTTCTTGTTGGGAAGATAATCTCAATGATGTGTTTAGTTGTTTGGTGGTCTTTGATGGCTTCTCAAAAATTTTGTGGACAGCTGCTGAGCCTGCTGATGCCTTGCAAAGTAAAAATTAAAGAAATCTATAACCAGTTACTATGAAACCTATGAATTTTGACTATTTCTCTCCAATCATTCTCCTCTGACACTTCCTGATGAGTAACTTTCTAAAAATATAACTTGACACTCTCTTATATATTCCAGATACATCCTTTTCATGGATACCTTATCCTTGAAAATTGGACATAATGAGGTCCTGTTACATTTGTCTAACCACTAAGGAATTAAATTTCAGTATGAAATAAAGGGAGTAAAATAAGAAGAAATATGTGTTGCAATGAAATCACAAACACTGGGGAGTTGCAGGCATATATATATGGCTGTTGTGCCTAAGTAAGGTTGTAAGTTTCACTAAACTTCTTGATAGTCACTATACTAAAGAAAAATGGTTTGTAACACCCACAAGATAAAAGTGTTTCTCTGTTGGCTACAGGAGGACTAGAGAAATGAGACAAAACCTGGATGCAAATATTTTTAGTTATGTTAATTGCTGCAAATGGAGTCTATAAAGATAAAAACGTTCAGCTGAGAGTAGACTAAACCAGTTTTGCCTTCTTTGGTAGAAGCCATTTTCTCTAGTTTTGAATAAAGAATTGAAGCTGTAGTATGAGCAAAGAGATAATTTTGCAGTTTTGTCAGCAGGTTCAGCTCCCTTTTAAAATAGGATTTACAAAATACCTGCATTTTTACAAAAAACACACACACATGAATTTTGCTTATTGAAGGCACATAGGCATATTTTTTCAATTATTTTCAATATCCTGGGTGAAGAATTCTTAGTCTGGCACAAAGCAAAGCACACAGAGAACTTAACAACACTAGGACAAACAGTACCACAAACCAGATTGTTCAGGTGTTTGTGTATTTGTGTGTGCATATAAATGGCAAATTGATTTTTCAAAGCTCAAAATATGCTGACCTGTTAGAGTCTTTGAAAAGTCACAATGGAGGGTTGAATGTCATTTGTTGTGTCATAGACAGACTCAAAGTTTCTTTTTCAAAAGTATTGTCTTCTTTCAGAATGTCAGGATCCTGCCTGGTTATAAAAGTTTGTCTTCTGTCCAAGGAATGTCTGCTCAACTTAATCATGCTTGTGTCTGTTGGAAAACAAACTAGAAAAACTGCATATTAACATCCAAACTTTTTGTTCTGCTGGTTTTTATCCTTCTTTTCTTTCCCACAAAGTACTTTCTCTGGTTTTGATGAAGGCGGCAGCATACACTAGAAATATTCAACTAGAATTGCTAGTACTCTCACTTTGTTATTTTCCTAGCAAGTTAAGTATCATGTTCCTAACAGTCAATAATTCTGTTCATCTGTGGCGCTTCTAAGATGATTTGGGAAATTACTATTTTGGAAGAGTTTTTAAAAGAAATTTGGAAATCTTCAGACAAAAGACAGTACTACCTCTGCTCTCTGGATCCTGTCCCAACAGAGAAGGAATGACAGCCTAAAATTCTACAGTGATAGTTCCCAGTATTATATTTTAGTAATCCATGTGTCTTCCTGATGTTTGACCCTCAAATGGGGAAGTGGTGTCCATCATGACAGCACCTTTTTACTGTGTGCTCTTTAGTTAAAAATTGCTCTATATTTCTGTTGCTTCACATCAGGAGCAAATTAGCCACTTTCCTCCTAAATTCTGTTTAATGCATGCAAGCAAGTAATCAAGTCTACATCTCCTACAGTGTAGCAATACCATACCAAATTAGCATGGTCTTAACCTATATCCAGGGATGGAAAAGAAGTAGAGTGACACATTCTGAAGTGTGGCAACATCAGGATGCCAAAATTAGTGCAAATGTTAGGAATTAGCCTGCTAGGAAGGAAAATGCATTTTAAAGACATTTTGACATCTATAATGAACGTATAGATATAAATGATCTAAAGGTGACTTAGGACACCTTAGATGACTGACAAGAGGTTGAAAATCAAGTCATTGGATGTGTAGGAAACTAAATACAACCCATTTCCAGAGTCCAAAGTAGCTAACCCAATTACCAGATCATTTGCTCTCTTTGCTTTTGTCATCTGTTTTGAGAGATATTAAGCTAGAGTGAACCTTTGGTTTTGCAATTTCTGCATGAAAACTATACCAAGAGTTTACAGCCCCCTTACATCAGCTTGGATAGAAGTAAGCCTTTGGCCTTAGTTATTTAATCAAAATTTACATTTCCCACACCAATGCATGTTCCTCAGACTATAAAGAGTTCCAAAATCTGGGTGGACCACCATGCTCGCTAGAACATCCCCATTGTGTTTGAGACTGGATTTCATTTAAGTTCTGTCTCTTCTGTCTTGCAAAGGATAATACATGTGGACATCTTATGTGAGACAAAAGAAAAGAGCATCCTATGAATTAGCAGGGATAAAACTGAGAACAGAGCCAGGCTAATCCCATTCAGGAATGGTCTCCTCACTGCTAGGACAATCTCAAGCTCTGCCCATAAGGAAAGGAACTTTTGGTTGTATGCCAAATTAGTGCTACCCCATAATCAGATCTGCAAGGCTATGCAGAAAGTCCTTTCATCTGATTTGGTAAATCTCCATTCCATAAGCTCCCTATCACTGGTACTTCCTTCTTTGAAAGACATTCATCTAAGCTCATCTCAGTGATGTCTCCACCTTCCACCAGTGTAGACTCTAAAAGTCCCTACTTTTACCTTATTGTGGGAAGACAACCCTTAATAGGTCTTTGCCCATATCTCTATACTTCCTCAAACATAAGGATCTGTGTGTTAATTTCATAGCATGGTCCAGTGTGACAGTAGAAACTCCAAGTCAATATTTGCACAGTTGCAGTGTGGACACAGACAAACATTTTGCAGCAGATGAAGGGCTGTGCCCACAAGCATCATTTCAAACTCACATCAAAGACTGCTTTCAGCTACAACATGACAACAAGCTGAAAGCAGACAGGCTTCCAAACTTACTAAGCAAGCAGAATAATATACAATGACTGCCAATATCTCTTCACAATGTGATGTCTGCTACAGACATGGGTGGTAGCTTGACTATGCTGCTGCTAAATATCGTAGACTGAAAGCAGAGCTTAGGTTTGGCAGTCTGAAGCAACCACAGGTCTCTTACAATTTTACTCAGATATCTATAGCTTCGTTACACCACCCAGGCCTACCTAGATTTTGGTGGGGTCCTGTCCAGGACCTTTAGAAACATAAAGAATTGTGTAACCCCTCTGCTGAGTGGTACTCCAGCCATTTCAAACTGCAGAATATACAAGAAAAGGCCATGTGGCAGACCACAGTTGCCACATAATACCTTCAGTAGGGTACCTTAATACAGGGTGGAGTTTCTTCCAAATTTTCTGCCTAAGATCCATTGGAAAGCTGGCAGTTTTGCTTAAACTTGAGTGCAGCTGCCTTACGATGAAGCAGCAGCAATTCAATTCACACACACACAATCAGAAAATGCACACAAGCACAAAGTCTATACATAGCTCTTGAACAGAACTGGCCCTCACCCCAAGTCATACAGGCCCTTAATGTTTTTATTTCTGCCAGAAGCCTTTCCTTCACTTAGATTTATACTATCTGTATGTTGCACACATCTAATTATTAAGTCTTTTCACCTATCAGATGCCATCATGGAGCTCACCATACTCCCTGATGGGCATTTTGTCAAAGGTTTTGCTAACGTCCGAATGAATTATGCTCAAGACTGTCCCCTTCTGTTATCAGCCAAGTCACCGATTACTACTCCAAACGAAAAAAAAAGAAGGCAAAACATATTCATATTTTACCCTTGATAACTCTTTACTCTGAACACTCAGACCATTCTGAGCACTCAGACCATTCTGAACACTCAGACCATTTCTACCTTGACAAAGGACATGGGTGATGGTACCTGGATGTTTTACTCTTACTGAATTGCATGTTCAGAGGCAGCTACAGCAGCCTCTAAGAAAGTTCCTGCGGGAGAAAGGAGTAATCAGGCAAGAAGAGACAGCAAGCTGTGTTCAGGGACTCAGAGATAAGATACCATTTCTGGTTTTCCCACTGGCTGATGCTGGGATCTTGGACAGAAGAAATTGTAGGATTGCAAACTTCCAGTCAATCTTCTATTGCTTTTAATGCTTTACTCTCTGGAGCAAGGGTTGTCTTGAATTAAGAATTTGTAAAGCATGTTGTAGAACAGAGCCCAAGCACAGCTTGATATCACTGAGTTTTATGTAACCTGCTACACAGAATTAGTGACAGTAAAAAAATGTAGATGGACACAAGGGCATTGTAAGGTGTAGTATGAAGTGTAGGTTAAATCATAGCAGAGGATGAAAGCAGAACCTAAGTACCCTGCATAGTAAAGTTTGAAAGCTTAGGCCTTGCAAGTCATACCCCTTAATACAGATGAAAGGCTGTAAAATTTTGTCCATATTGTTGAAAGTTAAGGAACAGATCAAGGAAAAGACTTTTTTGTATGGATTTTCTTGGAATTTTCTTTACAAGTGCAGGCTTAAGAAAATAATCTTCACCCCAGCAGAGTAAGAATGAGACCCGAACCTCTGTGAAATAGCCTCTGATTTATATATTTTTTATTATTTTTCTTCCTGAATGGCTCTGATACATCTGTAAAGATTGACTTAAACCCTCTGTTTTCCTTTATGACCATGCACGCTATTCTCTTCTGCTATGTTCTGCCTTCAAACCATTTAAGTTCACACAGAAGAATTCTTTTTATTTTTATGGAGTAATTTGCTACACAAAGGCTGGTCTTTTCATTTTCAGATTTCTAATGTTTTCAAGTATCTAAAACAGGAGGACTTTTTTTCCCCCACTTCATGGAAAAAAAGCCATGCTGGCAGATTTCAGGGCTTAATTTCTTTATAACAATAGATTTAATACAAAACACATTTTTATTGTAATAAAAAAATAAATAAAGGAAGCAATATGCATTTGAAAATTCTGCCAAACAAGGCAATGTTTGTTTATTCTTAACAAGAAAATCTAATATATTTTTATGTTGGTGTTGACTTTTTCTACACATTACATTTATGTATGCATGTGACTATATACATGACAACTGAAATTTAATTTGATTTAACTATAAAGATCTCAGTATCTAGTCCATCAGACTAGAGATAAGATTTAAGTTGAGAAGTTGTGTATGCTATAATGTCCTTTTTGTTGTTCTTTGACTCTTCTTTCTGATAATTTATTTTCTTGTAACTGGAGTTGGTCTTTCTCTCCCAAACCCCAAGCTGCCATTCCTACCTTGTTTCAAAACATTACTACTCCTCCTGTGGTCCAAATACAATAGAAAGGGTTAGTGTTTTCCTCAAAGACCAAACAATTAAATTTTCTGAATAACCATTAATATACAGTCATTAATTTTGTTGGAAACTAGCCTTCCATTGACTTTCATAAAAGTTGGCCTTAAGAGAACAAGAGACTTGAGGAATCTTTAGACTCAAGTTTCTTCAATGCTAGACCTCCGTGCCAATGGGGCTGCGCAAATAATTTGAGCTCATCCAAATCTCAGTAAAATGTGCTCTTTGACTTCACACAGTTTCTGGGCTCAACACCTTTATAGCCCATACACCAGGCAGAAATTATATTGCTGAAAGTAATAGATGTTTCTTTAAAATTTTGTACCACCTCTTGCAGCAACATGATTAACGAATATGACAGATTAATAAATACTAGAAATCTGCAGCAATCGATAGACCTCATTAGACCTAAAGGCTCAATGCATTGATATAGAATGGAATAATCATCATGGAATCAAACCAAACATTGTTCATTACTGGTAGAATTCTGTTGACATCTGACCTGGAGAGATTTGAAACATGTAAACAGTCTTAAATCTATTTTTTGGATTCCTGATAGACAAAAGATACTGGTTTTCACCAATATCAGAAGTGACATCCACAAGAACAAAAATATTACTGGAAGTGATTGCCAAAAACAAAAGAAAGTGATAGCACTCCTTAGCTACAAAAATATCTTCTGACACCTAAACCTGGCCAACAGAGAAGAATGTGAAAAGGTCTCTTTGCCAGGCCTGGTCACTTTACTAATCCTGGAAGGAAGGGGGATATACAAGCCCCTCTAGTGGTGTTCTCCTACTGGCTACTGTAAACAGCTCTTTGAGAGGATTATTAACTCCACCTTAAGAGCAGGTAGGTGTGTGCTTATTTTAGTATTACTGGCAGCATATTTTAAAAGTTGGTTGCTACAATTGCTAGATACATTGCCACTTTGAGATTACATTTTGTGATGATTACCTAGCCTGATGTATAGGCTATATAGTTGAATGTATAGAAACATTACAGTATAATATAAACCCATATGAATCCTACAGAAAAATTGTCTTCCCTCTAAGATAATATTGCAGTAAATTCAGTAACTTTTCATCATATTGCAAACGAATACATTGCAGCAGGAGGTAAACTGGGTGGAAAATAACTTTCCTGTTCCAGGAAAGTTTTTGAAATTGCAAAATTCACATTCTACACTGAGCCAAACCCAAGACCTTTCAATTTTTTAATTTTTTTTTTTTCCATGGGAAAATAAAAAGAAAACATGATTGGAATAGCTGTAAGTCCAGGATTAAGGGCTTTCCTCTGGGACGTAGGAAACCCAAGTCCAAGTCTACACTGTGAAGTAATCTTAACAGGAACTTGAATTGCATTCTCCCACATCCTGGGAGATGTGCATAACAGTCAGGTTACTAGTGGTACTGGCTCAATCTCTATTTGATCAGAAATTCCGCAACAGACTCCAAAAAAATGTTTTCTGTCTCAATGACACGTGTTTTCCACAGAAAGTCTGGATATTGATGGACCAACATTTTTAAACATGAAATCATTTTGCTGCAGAAAATTCAATCTAACTGAAGATAACAGCTCTTAGATGTAATGAAAAATTAAGCTTCTTACAACACTCAGTCCTTAGTGTTTTGAAGGTCCACTGTGCCAAAATAGCAGGGTTAGTCTTTGTGTTCTGATAATTTTACCAATTTGGGTAATTATTCCCCCCCATCTAAGTTTAATCTTACATTTCAGTTGGATACAGGGTTATTCTTCATTTCATGACTTAAAGTATAATGTACTGTTGTTTCATACTGTTAAACAGCTGCTTAGCTCTGTGAAAATAAGAACCATGTGTTCTACCCCAGAGGTGGCTGGCATTTCAGTGGTAAATGAATTCATCCTTGCTTTTTAAACTGTTTTTGGATTCAAGTGTTATGTAGATATAAGATATTTATTGTTTCAGTTTTATTAAGCCTTGCTCCCAGCTAAGAGGACTAGAGCCAGAATCTGGAGAAAGGACCACCCCTTATGATCAATGATAGGTCAACATAGGATTCAAAGAATTCCTCCGTGGTAGGTAACTAAAAACATATTAGAAACAAGAAAAGAAAATCATACAACTAAAACTACAAGTGAGGGAAATGTATGTCAAATTTCTGTCTCTAGAAAACATGTTGGCATTAATCATGAAAAGATAACCTCAAGAAATATGTATCAGGAACTTGCTACTTGCAAATCACCAAGATTTAAAGAGTCAGGATGAAAAAGGCAGCAATTGTATTAATAGCATTTTTCTTTTTCTTCTCCAACATAAACCCATTTATAATTGGTCCATGTAGTATTGCTCTGAAAAAACATTTTCTTCTCTCACAAAAGACCTCCATAGAAATCTTTTGAGTCTCCATAGGAAGTCATTCTCAGAAATGGGGCTTGGAGTTTATGAATTCTTTGTGTTAAAGCGATTACAAATAGACTTTTCAGTGTTCCAGTTGCATCTAGTTAAATTAGTGCTGTTCATAAACCAAAGGCCTTTAAAATTACAGAAATTTTCACTTACTGCAGTGAAAATTTAATTAGATCTTTATGCTATGGCTGGATCCACACACAATAAATCCATAACATTCCAAACCTGGGGGAGCACCTCTCTCTAGACCTTGTTCCTGGGTTTCTGAAACCTTCAGATGCAATAGAAATGCATAAAATAGTTAGGCCTTGCCATTACACAGAGATGAAGCACAAAAAAAACCCAACAAAAACACATATTTGCATTTGAGAGCTGGAAAGCTGTGGTCAAAAGGTCTTGACTCCATAAAGCTGTGTGCTAATAGCAGTTTTGGTGTGTGTTTTAGTCCAGCCACATACAGAGGTCTCATCAACAACCAGGCCCATACCAAGAATTCTTTTTCAGATGCAGAAGTGCTGGGAAGCTTCTTCCTCCGCTGGAATGAGGGGCTCCTTAGGGCAGCAAGTGCCCTGGCAAAGAGATGTTTCATGTGCTGGCCACCAATGAGTAGTCAGACCTGCCAGTTGTGAGTGGTTATGATAAAAAGGAATATGGCTTGATGAAGGCTCTGTGTATGAATCTAAGAGAAAGAACAGAAACAGAGTAAAGAAACTGCTTACTCTTTTCTCCTAGGGAATTAACCAAAATAATAATTTATGCACTGCTTAAAAAGTAGAGATACGAACAAGTATAAATGCGTGACTCTTTTCATCAACTACTTAAAAGATGGATATTTCTAAATCTTAAAGTTCTACTTGACTGACTATACTACACATGACAGAAACCCTTTTTTATTTGCTAAATACAGTACATTAATGAAGTACATTGGTCCGTTCAGTTAAAACCTCACAAAAGAGGGATGAAAAATACCATCACTTTTCTTTTTAGCAAAGTAATCACCATACCCGTAATTTTTGGGAATCTCCCAGTCAAACAACAGGGATTTCCCACAAGCTTACTTTACAGAAACTTAGGCTGTTTCACTTTCATATGTGTGCAAACTTCATAGAATTACTGCTATAAATTATTTATATTTTCAATCTATTATTTCCTTGGATAAATTAGAAATAGGGTCTATCACACCAGGATGTGAACTGAATCAAAGTGATATCCTATCTTGGTAATCCTTAGCCTGTGTTCAGTGGCATACATGTGGCTCATAAGACCACAGTAAATCCTAAGCACCTCACCTGAAAAAACTATTTTAACTTTTATGTTTTAAAATTTCTAGTTTCAGTTGAAAATACAGAGTACACAAAAACTGGGAAGGATGGTTTACCCATAGGCATTTCATCCCACTGACCTATTTGTTAAAAGACAGAAGGCCAAACTTGCAGTTTTGTATGTTGATCTCTGTACATCTATAAATGCATATCTGACAATCACAGCCATTTGTAAGCTGTGTGTTTGTATAGGATTGATTCAATTTATAATTGTGTAACACCATTTACTCAAATGGATTTGTATAGTTTTAACTGGGAGCAGAATCTGTCCTAGATAATATTATTGAAATGTTTGGAAGCATCTTCACATACTGTTTATTTTTATTTTGCAAAGAACAATGTGGGTCTCTGTTCCAGTTTCAAATCAAAAGTGGTAGGGTGCAACTCCACTGACATCAATGGAATCACAATTACTTACAGCAGGTCTGAATTTATCCCTGTGCATCTATATTCATTTAGTCTTTCTCCCCCGGGGAGAGGAAGAGGGAGCTAAAATGAGACAGATATTTGTCATATTGCCTAATGCACTACTGGAATAAAATCAGATGCTATGCTGATGGGTATGGTATAAATGAACCTTTAAGAAAACTGAAATTTCACCAACACAAAGAGACATGTGGAGACTCTTCACTGTCAAAGCCTACTGTCACTGTCACAGCCTTTAAGAACATGTGACATTTCATAAAAATACACCTGCTTAATATTGTCCTCCATTTTCTACACAGTCAGCAACACAGCTTGCCATGAATGGAGATTTGTCTTCCAAAGAGAATAATAATTAGTTCTTTTTACATGTAGTATCTTAAGACAATTCAGTAAGTGTCTTGTTAATTTGCTCATTATTCAGTGGATGGAAATGTTGATCGCATATATAAATATCAATTATTCTTCACCTTAAATGAGGTAACATCACTAAGGCAGATAGTGATTTATAGATAACCTACCTCTATTTATATTTGCTTCAGTAGCAAATTTGACATGCAATATTTTCATATGCATTTGTAGAGTGGGTGCTACTTTTCTTCTACTTCTTCAGGTCAGAGATTCTTTCTCTGTTCAAGAGAATGTTAGGAAGCAATTTTTATAAGACAATTAAAGAGAAATGAAACATAAATAACTAAATGTGCTTTCTGATGTAATGTCATCTACAATCAGGAAAGAGCTGTTGTGAACAGGAAAGAACTGTTGTGACCTTGGTGCCAACTGCAGCTGGGAAAACCAGTAAGACTATTTGATAACATCTGAAGTAAAATACATCCATTCTCCCCTTCTATTCTGACTTCATTCTCATTCTCTCATTATTTCTGCAAATAGGTGTTGTCTCTATAAAAGTGAAAAAATGCATGGTACTGTCTCAGTGTCATCCTAGAAGATGTGAGGGGAACCTTAATCTTCCTGCTTAATCTCACCATTTAACAACACACAATAGAAAAAAGTCAACCAGACAGATTATGCTTATTATTTATAATTATAGTCCAAAGATGTTGATTCTGGGAATTGAATCACAGAGATTGAGATAGGCTGAAGCCAGCTCTTCACATCTAAACAGTACTAAATTTGAGAAGACATTCCAATATATATCTGAGAAGTATTTCATTTATACAATGTCACCACCACAACCAAAACATTTCAAGAGATAACACTTCATTTAACATCATCTGACAGAAACAAACCCCAAAACTGTTTAATTTCATAGTCACTTCTACACAAGCATAAGTCCTACACCTTTTTCTGACAGGATTTGAAGATATTTTAAGTATTTGATTTTATAAAAAGCCTTTTGTCTTTACAATACCCCCTTGTTTCCTGTCTTGTTCCATTCCACCCCAAAAATAAACAAACAAAAACCTTGAGGCTTATGAAATTTTCCATTAATCCATCTTCCCAGCATGATGATCCACATGGCCTACTGTTATTAATTGTCTCCATGTGAGTAGACACAATCATTAAAATAAGATGGTAATCATAATGTGGCTTTTATCCTTGTGATTCTTTGAAAATTTGCATCATTGTGTATATCAGTGTTAGGTGACTAACAGGTCAAAAGAGAGAATGTAGCTGTGCAGGCAAAGATCATTCTTCTGTGATTACACAGAACACTCCAACAACTCTACAACATTTACCAAATAAATGTATTTTCTTCAATGGTTCATCAAACTTGAGCTTAATTTTAAACCCAGACGTTTTGTAAACAAACGGGGCCCATAATGTTTCGTAGGAGGGGAAAAATTCCCAACAGCATTTGACAAAAATTTCAGTGAGAGTTTAAGTAATTCATTTGAGTAAATCCGCATAATAATCAATAGTAAAGCAGTTATTCATTCATAATGCTTATGAATTCTAGCATGGCCACAATGTAATTAAAAATAGAGTAAGCTCATTAAGTTCAAGTGGAAGGTCTGAAAAATTTGAGAGAAGTAGAGGAGATTTTGTTCAACTGATTGATTTGTGAGTTCTTCACCCCTCCCTCACTATTTGTATTAGCTCTGTCAAATAAAAAGCTAACAAGCTAGAAAAAAGTTATCACTCAGCATTAAGAGGTAGGAAAGAGGAAAAATTAGGAATTATTATGCAGGCTGTTTCAATTCTGAATGAATATGTGTGCACCAGACCTAAAGTAAATATGAAGGCATTAAAACCTAAGACACTGGTGTTCTGCCTCATGTTGGAACATCAATTTGTCAGCATTACTGGGTGTGAACATGCTCTTTAGAAGACGACCATGACTTCATTCAGAAGTTGAATGGTAGGTTGATTACAATCTTCACTGGTGTCGTATCTTGGGAAGATATTCAGCAGAGACATTAATGCAACAAATGAAAGGAGGGGACTGCAGGGGGACTGCAGACTCTGTAAAGCCACTTGTAGTTATCTCAAGTTAGAAAGTGAATTATTGGAAGAATTGTCTCTTTCTGACTTCTATAGGTGATAGCTTTCTTGGAAACCAGAATTTTGGTTAGGTGGAGACTTCTTTTGCCTTACATAGCAGGTCTGTCTTGTTTCTTCCCATCAGTCAATTTGCTCTTTGGAAGGGTCTAATGTTTTACAGTTGTGTCTTTGAAATGTGTTTTGAATAAAGCTCCAGCCAAGAATGTTGTGTATGTCATTTGTGGGGAAAAGCTAAAGACTGCAGGAGCCTGCCATGGTTATGTAACTTGCTTATTTTTATATCTGTTAACTACTGCTTTTGTTAATAAAGTTTATAACAAAAAGTTTTATAGATTTGTAAAAAACTAATAATTTTAAAAAACAGTCGCATATTTTGGCATTTTATATGAAGGTTCAATTGTACAAATTTTGCAAATAAAAAACCAAAATCCCAGATGATTAACAAAATATGTGTTTATTTAAACATACAAATAAATAAATGTTAAGGCCATTTTACTTGGAAAAATCTGAATTCAATATTTGTCTTGCAAGACTAAGAAATCTGAGCCATGCCTTTGGAACCCTTAATGCACAGCAAAACAAAGAGAATGAGAATGGAGTTTCCAAAACTGGGAGTCATATAGGATGACACTTGAGACAATAGGGATATTTCCCAGAAAACAACATGAAAAGGTATAAACTAAACTAGGATGGACTGTACCCTTTTTGTTTCTGTAATCTGTGAAAGTCTAAAGATAGATCAGAAAAGATAAATCTTGTCAATATGTCCCATACAGTATTTGGATTGACAGAGCAATGTGACTGTTTTAAGAAAACATAAATCCAGCATGAAGCAAACATTTATGTTATCACTAACTCAACAAGTCTGAATAAATCAACAAATTTTCAGGCACCAAAGTACTCATTTTCATACATAAAATGAGGGAACCATGACTCAAAATGCCATTCCTGGAACACATTTCTTTATCTCGGTACATTAAGACACTTAGAGATGCTCCACACCTACACTGAAAAGGAATATGCACAGTCATGACATAAAAAATGCATGCTAAAATAAGAACAAAAGCAAACCCAGTGTGTCAAAAAGCCAGCATTGTCATTATCACAAGCCCACAAGGTTTTCAGTATGTCACTACTTAAATCAAAGACAGCCAGGCTTGGATTATTGGCAGGATGCTATGCAGAAATCTGAAGAACAATATCTAATTTAGAGAAAATGGACCACATCTCAGTTGCCATAATTTTCCATATCTGGACATGACTAACTTGTCCCAGTGTGTTATATTAAGCATGACACAAAAGCCAGCCTTCTGCATCAGGACTGGAGCATTCCATAGTCAAGAATCTATCATCCTCTAAATTACTAATCATGGCTATGTCATGGAGCATTATGGACTTTTTTCAAAAGGTTGGGCTTTGAATAGCATATAGGTACATTCACACTATCTTCAATTCATAAATAATTTAATAATTTCTTTAAAGCCCAAGCCTTAACTCAGTTTTCATGCAACAAGTATGTCTGGATTTCTATGAAATAGTTAAAAACTCATGATAAATTTAGATGAGAAGTTACAGATTTTATTCAGGTTTGCAGTAGCTATGTGGAAATTCTGTCTAATATAACTCTAGACAGAACAAAAAAAAAACCTCAAACCTTTAAAAAAGTTTCTGGAAATAGTAAACATATGATTTGCTTGACTCATTTCTATTTTAAACACTAAAGTATATATTACCCATCTCAAACAAAAGCAGATTACTCTAGAAACTGGGTTTCACAGGCATCTTCAACCTTTCAAAAATGACCTCAATGAATTCACAGTAGAAAAGCAAGCAAAATAAAACACCACCAGCACCAAACTCCCAAGTTACTTGAATAGCATTAAAATTACCACACAGCTAATAATAACGAATTATTTGTTAAGTATGACAAATCATTATTTATTGAGGTAACCTCAAGTAAAACCCATTTTAATGCCTCTGCTTTTTCTCATTGTTCATGCAAGCATTATAATTCAAATTCTGTGAGATGCAGGAGAGGCAGGTTTGTCCCCATGCAATGATAACCTGAGACACTGTGAATAAATCTTGGTTAAATCCATACTCTTCCCTTACATTAACTTCCCATTTTCCTTTCTACTTTGAAAATGATGTCCATCCTATTAATTCCTGCCTCCCCAGATCTCTTTCACCTACACCTTGAACTTAATTCTATTCTCTCAGAACCTGACTTTCTTCAGTCCTCACCAAAACACATTTCAGTTGAAACAGCACAAGATCCCTCCCAAAAATAAATATTTTTTGACTAAGAAGTGTCAACACATGCACATGATTTGAATGTGTCATCATATGATCAGATTCTTGACAATCCCTCTGTAGTTTTCCCCATAATCTCTCTATTTCCTTTTACAATCTGATCATCATATTTGTCTGATAATAGGCTGCAAAATCTTCAGGTTAGGGATTTTGTCCTTTTAACCATTTCTGTACAGAGTTAAGAGTTAAGCACACTCATCAACCATAATCACTGAATCATGAGGCCTCCTAAATTTATTTGTCCAGACATTGTAGTGGAATGGAGTACAAGATTCTTAACAGAGATCTTGGATAATAATCCATGTATATCATAATGTAAGAATCAATATTTAATTTACACCTTTCAGAATTTGGATGAACTTTAAGCTTCCTATATAAAATCTCTCGATAACTTTGTTAAAATTTCAAGCAACATAAAATACATGAATTTCCATAATGAGTTACATCAAGGAATGATAGAAGGATCTACTCTGATATACTCTGATAAACTCATACTTTATCTTGGATTTCGCACTCCAAGGAAAGACAAGGTGAAGGTGCATTAGAGGACAATGGCTTTAATTATAAAATGTATCTTTTATTAGGGCAATATCTTGTTTATTATCTTAAGAGACAGTAGAGAGAGTAGTATGGAGAATGAACGTAGCCTACATCAACAAGAATAGTAGAGGTTAGATATGGATGAATATGAGCGGAAGTTTTTTTAAATATTAAAGGAAATACTTCCAAAATGAACATTTTATGACCTACCTAGACAAATACTATCAGTCTGCCTTACTTCAAATAGTTCCTACATCTATGACTGATTTAGATGGTGAAATTTTTAGGAGGCAGACCATACTAAATAAGTGCTAAAAAAAGTAATAAAATCCTAAAATCATAGGATGGTTTATGTTGGAAAGTATCCTGAAGATCGTCCAGTTCCAACCCCCGTGCCATGGGCAGAGAGAGCTTTCACTTTACCAGGTTGCTCAAAGCTCCATCCAACCTGGCCTTTAACACTTCCAGGGATGGGGCAACCACAACTTCTCTGAGCAACATGTGCCAGTGCTTTGCCACCCTCAAGGTAAAGAATTTCTTCCTCACAGGTAGTCTGAATCTGCCCTCTTTCACTTTGAAGCCATTACCCCTTGTCCAATCACTTCATATCCTTGTCAAAAATCCCTCTCTAGCTTTCTTGCAACCACTTTAAGACACTGGAAAGTGCTATAAAGTTTTCTTGCAGCCTTCTGTTTTCCAGGCTAAGCAACCACAAGTCTCTCAGACTGCCTTCAGAGGAAAATAAATCTTTACTGGAGAGAATTAGATAATGAAGGTTGCCACTGGCTAGGTCACAGGGCAACATTTCCAGCAATATGCAATATTTATAATGTTTTCAATCATAGAAGTAATATTCATGTAATACTTTTAAGCTTATCTTATTCAAGCTAAACCAGTTATCCATAGTATGAGGGCTCACTGAGGCTCCTAGGCCTAATTATCACCTATCATATATGTAAATCATGCCTGACTTAGTACTGCAGCTGTACATCAAAAAGGAAAATAAACAGTAACATGTTCCCTTGGGATAATATGTATGAACTGCAGTTCTGCCTAATTAACCTGGTATCTGAAAGGTTAAGGTGGGGGTAGTGTGATTATTCTCACTATAACTTAAAGGGTGTTTATTCAGGGTGTACCAGCACAACTATTGACTATAGGTGTCATTGCCCTCTACTGGACCACATCAAAACAGCCTGGTCCTTCATCTCATGGGGCTGATAAAGCTACTTGAAGAAATTTTCCTCAAGCTACAAAAAAAAAAAAAAAGAAAAAAAAAAGGAGAGAAAGGCTCACATTGTTAGATATAAAAAACATATGAATTTATTCTTTCACCAAAGTCTAATGGCTCAAGTGGATTTACAGAAGCACAAAATCCAAACAGTAATATAGCTGGAAAAACCTTATATGACCATACAATTCAATCTCCATTACTATCTTCTAATGTATATAATAGCACCTATTAATTTTTTGCCTCTCTTGACTTGTATACAAGCTGTGGTCTTCTGCCACCAGCATTGTAATTTGATGTTATGTTTCATCTCCTACCACTCTTTATGTCATCTTTGTTTGTATGTTTGAGCCACTGAATATTTGAATCTTGCATATAGGTTCTCTCAGCAGTTTGCCCTGGTATTTTCATTCTTGTGTCTTCAGCAGCACATCTGATTTCTGCTCATCTTCAGATTCCATCCAAATGACTAGATCAATAATTGTTGTTGCTGCTGTTTGGGTTTTAATTTGCCTTTGGACTTTTGCCCTGCGGGCTTTTGAATCTCTTTTAAAGCTCTTTTTACTATGTTAATGAGTTTGTGCCCCAAAATGACCTCCTTGTCTGAGGCACACTATCTGTCATCTGTTCCTTTGACATGAAACACTTTAGAAAAGAAGGAAGCTGAAGATTTTACAGGCAGTATCTTCAGCTGCAGTCAAATTCCATAGGTTTAAAAACAGTAAGTTTGGGGCAGAATACAGGCAAACTTTCTCACCTCTTGCTCTGATTTGTGAAAGTAGACATGAGGTTTAATTTGCATAACATTTGATTTGACAAGGCCTTAAAAATTACAAAATTTTAAATCCCACAGAATTTGAGTTGGCATGGAACTGTTGTAGACATTTTCCTAGCCATCAGTTTTCCTTACCATTTAAAAAAAGAGAGGAATGCTATGATATGATTCTTTTCTTCAGAGACCTTTGAAGTTACAAGAGTACTGTAGAGCTTATATGTGAACAGTCAGGCAATAACTTGCATATCAGGAGACAACACCCAAAAATACATAGCATAATTCCTAATTTTTGTAGGATAGTTGTATACTGAAAATAGTTTCTTCTTTATATAGGTGTGTATTTTCTGTGCTCTGGAAGAACCCTGTTACACAGTTTCCACATGTTTTCCAAGTAGGGAAACTCTATAGACAAATGTGAAAGGCAATCCTGTGTATTCTGGTGGCCAGATCCAACAGAACTCTGTGGAAACAATATGTTCATGTTCTCATGCTAGACTGGAAAATGTTCTCTGTGTCTGACCTTGATTTTCAGTTTCTGGTTGACCTCTTCAAAACTGGCTCACCTATTTCAACATACAGTTACAATTAATCTAAAGGAAAAATTTCATTTCATCTGCATCACTTCCACTACACTAACCCTTCCCTATTGCTGAGTATAATGAAAAGGAATCTATATTTTTGCAGAAAATGTAGGTGTGAGAGTGAGCAAAACTAACAACTTTTCACACACTTCATCTCTTCTAAAAATTCTGGAAATTAATTCAGACGTTACTTACTTGTGATGACTTCCTAACCAAAACTTTAATATAAAATCATTTTTAAAAAATCCACACTCATTTTTCAGAAGAAAACACCAGAATGTGTATCTCTTATTTCTACTGATAGGAATCACACTTACAGTCATCACTTTGAAAAGCAGAGTTGTATGATGTACACAGTAAAGATTCCAAAAAAAGAGAGAGCTTCAGACTTTGGCTCTTATTTAAATTTCCTCAAAAATGACGAAATATTGAGATACAGAAGTTTGATTCAATTGATTCTCTAATTGAAAACAAAATGAAAATTTCCCAATATTTCCATCAGGCAAATACACTTTATCATGAACACCGAAAACAGTCTCAAAATCAGGAAGATGACACACAATAACACCAAATTAAACTGAAGCAGATTAAAAGTTCATTTTGCATAAAGAGCCAAAGTTTCTGAAAGTTATTCAAATTCATATTAGTAAAATAGGAACTGATGCCTCATAAGCTCAGGCTTTCAGCTTGTTTCTGCCTAGCTCAATATGAGGAAGAAAAACATCAAAGCAAAGATAGAGAAATCTAACAGATATGCAGCAACATTATTAATAAATGAGAACTCTTCTGTCTGTCTATCCATACGATCAGATTTCTAAAGTTAATATATTTAAGCAATTACTTTTTCTCTTACAGCTGAGAAGTCAGAGAGTAACTTAATGAATACTACAAACTCTGAAGAGAGTGCTAAGCAGAGAACTTTGGAGTCTCTATGAAGAGGCTCAGGTTCCTCCTTCTTTCAAAAAATTGACCTCAAGGACATGTCCTTTCATAAGCTATAGTGGAACCTCATCAAGTATGAGTGTTTTATTTTTCTGTAGTCCTATCAATGCCATGAACCTGGTTCAACCTCCTGCACCCAGTGGACTAGTCACATGCTAGGAGGCAGTCCTCCATTATTCCCAAGGGGAAGTTCCAACATTTTATGCAAGCATCAAGACAAAAAAGGGGAATCAAGCTCTCATACATACAAACAAGACAAGTCTACTCTCCCCTACATTTTGTGGACTATCTAAGAAATTGTCCCTTTTTTTGCTTAATTCTTGGGTGATATATGTGCCAATGCTTATAACATAGAGCTCTGCGATGGAAACACAAAGTCTTATATGAATGAAGTATGAACGGAAATACTTGCGTGGGAAAGCACCATAAGAAACTACAGTGAATGGCATCTCTTGATATCCAAGGTTGTGCCTGACATTAGTCAGACCAATAAACCTGGAGGAACATGGTATTTCCATGAGGACATGAAGGCCTGTACTTCAGTGAGGCCACAGCACAAATGAGTTACCTGTGGGAGACCTGAGCAGTGGTGGCAGGAGAGAGGACATGAGGTTCCAGCCTTTCATCTGTGCCATCTTCTTGCTGTCCCAAGAACCAGCCAGGAAGCCATAAAGGTACCCAAAACTTGAGAACAAAAACAATAGCAATTTTGATTAAGATATGGGAATATTGAAATGAGCAAAGGACCACCAAGATATTCGGGATACGCATACTTGCTCTCTGAGGAGAGGTTGGACAAGCTGAGCTGCTGCAGCCTGGAGAGGGCATGGCTTTGGGATGGGCTTAACAGCATCCTCCAGTGCCTGCAGGGACATTACCAAGAAAGTAAAACCAGATTTTCAGAGGGTTGAACAGCTGGAGGGTGAGAGAGCAGGCATGAACTGAAGTTAAATAGGTTCAGGCTGGATATAAGAATAAGCTTTTTCCCCATGAAGAGAGTCAGGCAATGGAAAAGGCTGTCAAAGGGTGTTTGTGGCAAATCCATGTCTCATAGACTTGTGCTGCACTCCTTAGATGGTCCTGAACTTGATGCCCTACAGTGGGAGTGGTTCTCCATCCTACCAGACCCTGCCTCTGCTTCTGCAACTTGGATGGTGTGGCTGGAGCACTCTGGTGAAGACCAAGGCAAAAAAAATCAGTGAGTACCTCAGTCTTCTCCATATCCCAGGTAACCACATCTCCTGTTTCCTTCCGGAGAAGGGCTAGTCTTTCTTTTAGCACTGATTTACTTTCAGAAGCTTTAGTGTTAGCCTTGATGTCCTTGGCCAGATATAATTCTATCAGACCTTTAACTTTCCTTACTTGATTCCTGGCTGCTTGGACAATTGGTCAGTGTTTCCCCAGGTCGTAGGTCCTTGCTTCCACCTTCTGTAGGCCTGAATTTGCCCAAAAACCCCTTGTTCATCCATGCAGGCATCCTGACTTCATCTTTGTTGTGTTGTGCCACTCCTGAGCTTGGAGGAGATCCTTGAATATTTACCAGCTTCGAAGGACTACTCTTCCCTCCAGGGCTCTATCTACTCCACCAAGCAGATCACCAAAGAGGTCAAAGTCTTCTCTGCTGAAGTCCAGGGTAATGAACTTGTTGGGCATCCTTGTTGTTGCCCTCCAGATCCTGAACTCCAGCATTTCATTGTCAGTGCAGCCCAGGCTGCCCTTGAACATTCCCCACCAGCTCCTGCTTGTTGGTGAGAACAAGGTCCAGCATAGCACCTCTCATTGCTGGCTCCTCTACCCCTTGGAGAAGGAATTTACCATCAACCAATCTAGGAATCTCCTCAATCATTCTTCCCACAGATGTTGGGTGCTTGAAGTCCCCCACAAGGCTCTGGGCTTGTGCAATTGAGGCTGCTCCCATCTGTCTCTATAGGGCCTCATCTACTCGGTGTTCCTGGTTTTCTGGTCTGTAGCAGAACCCACTGTAATGTCACCTGTCCTTGCTTTTCCTTTAATCCTGATCCATATATTCTCCTCATCCATTCCCAAATAGAGCTCCATGCACTCCAGCTGGTCAATGACCACCCTTCTTATCTCCCTGCCTGCCCTTCCTAAAAGAGCCTGTATCCTTCCATTCCTATCATGTCTCCAGGTTGCCAATAAGGACAGCCTGTGAACTAATATAACTTTAACCCATATGGAAAAGTAACAAACAACACTCACGTCCAGTTTTAAAGCAGCAAAATTAGATTTAAAAGGGAAAAAATTGTCACAGCTTTTCTGAGAAACTGAAACTGTAAAGGAATATACAAAAAGACCACCCTATTTAGAACATCTGTCTAATACCAGACATAATTAAAGTGAGGCAAAAGAGAAGATTAAAAACAAATTGTCCAAACCTGCCTATACTTCAATTTACTAAAAACCTCTTCATAGTTTAAAGATGTGAAGTTGTAAGAATTGTGATAGAACAGAAGTTTTAGAAGATGATGGCTGGGTGAACTGGTTCTGGGAGGATAAGAATTCCTATATTCCATGGACCTGGCCTGGCACTGTAAGAAGCATGTGACATACTATATCAGGCAGCAAATAGCAGAGTGCTTGTTAACAAAATCCTGTTTTAAAACACACTTGCACCTTTTGAATATGTCTGGACAGCCTCTGAGTAAGGACACTAATCTTGGCCTTAAACATTTTCTGAAATCAAGACAGTGAAAGATTTGAAACATACATAACTTGGAAATTACAGGAATGGATGGGACAGAAAAGCAAGTAAATATCCAAGACAAACTGAGCTTGGCAGGATAGGTCCTAAAAAAGGAGAATTTTTCTGACAATATCTGTAATTTCCAAAGCATCCATGTTTAACAATCTATGCATCTGAGACATATATTGAAGATTCAAAACATGAATACCAAATATAAAATTTGCTGATATTTTGAATGAACATATTTTTCAACAGTAATTTAGAAACTTTTAGTAGGTGTTTTTTTTCTAAAATGAACAGGAAAGTAAAAAAAATCACCATTTACTGAATGATCCTTTTGGAGAGCAGATGAGATCTATAGCAGTGATTTTATCTGCAGTGTAATTTATTTTATTTCCAATTTTATTTGAGTGCATTAATGAAGAGAATGACTTAACCAGAAAAATGATGAAAAGAAAATTAAAGCCAAGTTCTAGATGTGTAATAGCTTGTTTTCCAACAGCCTGCTTTTGAAGCAGATCAGCTTATGAAAGATTTAATATTCTTTAAGAGGGTAACTGAAAATGTTGTCAACATCTTCCATTTCTAATTGATGAGTTTGAGACCAATAAGAAGTAATGACCATTCAAATACTCATGGCAGAAGACAGGAAACATGATGACAAGCTGGAGAACTATATTAAGCAATACAGGGGAAGTAGACTGTGGTAAAACAGAAAACAAATATGGCTATCTCCACAACAGGTGAGTTGAAGAGAAGCTACATCACAGAAACTAGAAATATAAGTAAAAGTGTTGAACTGCTACTATAATATAGAGGGAAAACAAACCAGCAGTGAAGCAAAATTTTTGGGGTTCTAAAACACGCTATGAAAACAGGTAAGATTAATAATACAGCTAAAATAAAGCCTTATCATAAATGCCCTATGAGACTCTTTCTGCGTTTAGTTTTTATTGAAGGTTTTACTGCTCCTGACTATAAAAGGAAGGAAAAAAAAAAGGAAAAGAAAAAACAACCTTATCAAATCTTTCTTACTCTGCACAGGCTGTTAGAGAAATGTATGTACTCTCAGGTAAAGAGGAGGTGCAATGCCAAAACCCCTGAGATCCACACCGCCCCTGGGACTGGCAGCAGCACAGGACAAAGCACAGATAGGGACTTTTTCCACATGGGCTCTGCATTGCAGTTGCTCTTTTCATATAGAGCGGAGGAGGGTGATCACTTTTGCCCTTTCTAGGTGTATACCAGGACATTAATTTGATCCCCTGCTACTATTTAGCTCTGGAATGAAAAAAAATGTGTTCACTTTTTCCTCTAATCCAGTTGTGATTAAATATTGTCTGCTAAAATCCCAGTTTTTCAGTATGGTGTACAAATGCATAAATGCAATGGCCCAGTCAAGAAGGGAAAACTTCAGGGCGTATCAGGAAAATGCAGGATATGAAAATCAAAGCTCTTGGATGAAGTGAGATGAATGTCAAGTTGAAGAAAGAAGAAGATGAAAAATAAAAGCCGGTGAAGCATAAAAGAATGGTTCCTTGGGAGGGAAACATGATGTTTTGTTTATTTGAAAAGCTGGTTTTAAAGGGCTGGTGAAAGAAAGAGATCAAAATTTTAGGGAACATTTTTATTAGCTAAGACTAATTTTATGCTGAGATTTTGTACATTTAGACATGTCTAAAGAATTGCTGCTCTATATAAAAGTATGTAATAAGTATAACAAAATAAAAGTTAACTAACTGTAAATAAAGTATCTATGAATACATAAACATTGAGAGTCATTTTTGGAAAGCAAAAATCAATCTGTATGCAGTTTATTGCAATATAGCAAAGTATAAATGTGTAAAATAATTGAAAATATGAAACTTATATCCTAGAGTCATATTTTTAAATTATAGAATTATAGAATCTTTGAGTCTGTTTAAGTACTTGAGGCGACCACTTCATTTAACATCCCTGCTCAGAGCAGTGTCAGCTAGGGCAGGGTGCTCATGGACCATCCCCAGATGTCTTTGAATACCTTTACAATCTCTCTGGACAACTTGTTCCTGTGTCAACCACTCACACAGAAAATGCTTTTTCCTTCATTTAAATGTAGTTTCTTGGTTTTTTCAGCTGTGCCAGATTACCTCTTGTCCTGTCACTGTGCATCACTGGAAAGAGCTTGGCTCCCACTTCCATTCCCTGTGAGGTCTTTATAGACATTGGTAAGGTCCCCTGAGTCTTCTTTTCTCAGCTCTGTACAGTCTCATTTCCTTCAGCTTCTCCTCATATGACAGGTGTTCCCATCCCTTGCTCACCCTTGTGCATCACAAATATGTGATTTGACTTCTACTGAAGCAAAGTTAGACCAAAGGTTCATCTTTTTAAAATACAGCCATGTCTTCCTCCAAGCAAGCAAAGAATATGGCCTTACACTGTTATCAGTCACACCACTCCTGGGAACAAACCAAGGTTCTTCTCAGTGGAGTGTTTTGCATCAGAGACCAGTCATACTCTGCTGTGTATCATCACCTTTCAGATTGAGATTGACTAATTTCCATAAGAAAATTTAATGACATGGCTTGACTGATGCAATGGAAGCAATTCTTCCATGTTTAATGCAGATGCAATTGGGGGTTTTAGTTTTGATTGATTTTTTTTTTTTTACTGTCTTAATTAATAGTAAAGAAATAGAAGAATTCAGAGGTAAGTGGTCAACTGGGGAAACTTGATTACATCTCCATGATCTGTTTTGTGAATGCTCATATCTAATTCATTCCTATATAGCGGCTGATGCTCAGCATGAGGGGTGGACTGTACTTCACTGGCACAGAGGGCAGCCTTGCTCTGGGAAATAGTCATGGGTGGTGTGTCTGGAGGGACCCTCAGGCCACATAGGCTCCAGGGAACCAAAGTTGTAGATGATTCATCTAATAAATGATTCATGGATATTACAGCAGGAACCATCATGGTCTTACACAACATGAGTAAGAAAGGTTTGCTCTGAGCATATTCAGTGCTGCAAGCTCCACAGAGGACTGAAATATAAAGATACTTCTTCTCTGAGCTTCAAAAAGTCTCTGGTAGGAGGTAAGCAACCAGTAGGAGCACACTCACACTTCATTACAGCATTTCCACCTGAAACTATATATGCCAAAGACATTTGAGATGTCTCCACACATTAGATGGGGTCTCCCAAAAAACACTACTTAGGTTTAAGGCTCCTGATACATTGCTTAATAGAACTGTAGGCATGCAAAAACACTTCCTTGTGAGAGGAAGAGGAGGGGCAGACACTGATCTCTTCTCTGCCTGGTGACCAGTAACAGGACCTGAGGGAATGACTTGAAGTTGTGTCAGGGCAGGCATAGGTTAGATATTAGGAAAAGGCTCCTCACCCAGAGGGTTTTGGGCACTGGAACCACTCCCCAGGGAAGTGGTCACAGCACCAAGCCTGACAGAGTCTAGGCTCTCAAGCACATGATGTAACTCTTGGGGATGGTGTTGTGCAGGGCAGGAGTTGGACTTGATGATCCTTGCAGTCCCTTCTAGCTAAGCATATTCTGTGATTCTGAATTATTTTATTGAATGATGATTATTATGGCCCAAAATTAATCTGCAAAACCTAATAGTAGGTTACATCCCAGCAACCAAATACAAAATCTCTCAATAACATCCTGCTTTCAGGGTCAGAATGACTGTTTTTCAGTGACACTTCTCCTTAGTGGAAGTCTGCTTAAAGCATTCAGAAAACCCTGGTATTGGAGCTAAGATCGGCTAATGCACAAGAGAATTCCTTAGAGAATCTCTAAATGCTGCAACACTGACCACTCAAATCTGTGTGGGGAAACCAGCAAATAGGCAGCCAAAACATTGCTCCCAGTCTTCCACTCCCTCCCCTCCCCAAGACTCTGAGACACATTTTGCTGAGAAATGTCATGTGGGACGTACAACTTCTTTAATTAAAGATGACAATTGAAGTGAGGCAGAATGGGATATTATCTTGCCCAGCTTGCCATTTACAATCTTGAGTAGGTCAGTCATAATCAGAACTGCGTACTCCAGAATCCTGGGGTGGAGTTTTTTTCAATATTTAGTATTGGATTGAGGAGTGGATTCAAAGCAAGGTTTTCTTTATTAGATTTTGCCTTTCATATTAATTCCCATCAGTTGCAGTGACAGTTGCATGCAAGAGCACATTTGATCAGCTACAGACTTCCTCATTGCTGAGGTAAGCCAGAAAAACCTTCCTGACTGCAGCAGAAATGTTAGCAATAATCCTAGAGAAATCATGTGTTGCCAGGACTTAATGGCTGGCTCTCTGATTAACAACCTGAGGTAAACAGAGGGCAGTTAATAACATAAACCACTGTGGATTGTAATATCAATAATGCCATGAAATGACCAACTTTCGAAGGATTATTGCTGATATAAAGTATATTCAACAATTTATACTAGCAATGTTATATATTTAAAGGAAGAAGGATGGGCTGGATACAATATCAGTTGTTCCACACCATTAACAACCCCATTTTTCCTTCCAGAATACAGCTCTTTTGGTTATGTTTATAATTTTACTTTTGGATCGATGCAAACTTCATAGGGCAGGATTCTTTCTCTGCTTCTCTCAAAGCAGTAAGAAATGCCAGCACAGTCAATATACAGAATTGCCTGGCTCAGCACCAGAGGAGATAGTGCTAATCAAAGTAACAGCAGCAGAACTTGAACCAGGCCTTAGAAGGAGAAGGTATTACAGACTAATTCATTAATCTGTTAAGCCTCTGTGTCAGCGAGAAGTATTCTCTTTAGCTGAGTGTCCTTAATAGGATATATCAGGCTCTGACCTGAGGCAGATCAGTTTTTAAGTCCAGCAAAAACTCCTGGGACAGGGATCTGAAGCATAATAAAAACATTTGCTATAAAAATAGGCATCTGGGCATCATCTAAGCAATCTCTACTGCTGAATGAGCTACAATTGAGCTATGTCTCAGCAACTACAAAATATGCCAATTTTTTGCATTTGGATAAATGATCACTAGAAAAATAGAAAAATAAAAATTATATAACAGCAATTGCCTACTATTATTAGACACATACAAAATACATTGTGCAGCCTCTGCTAATAATCACGAAGCTCATCTCCCCATATCCATAGCAGGAGTGACAATGCCAGGAAGCAGCATGTTCTGGGAAGTGCACTCAGTGGTGGGACACTCTGCAAGGCATGAGACAGTTAACCCATTCACCAGCGTTCCCAGTTTTATAATACAATAATATTAGTGAGATTCTTCAAATGCAAAAGAATTCAAACTGAGTGAAAACAATCAGATTTCACCGAAGAGCCAAGAAGGAATAGGCATTTTGTCTCCCAGTCCTCGCATTCCGAGATAGAAAAGCACAGACTGCAAAGCCAAAATTTTGCCTCAGTGTCAAGTAAAATAGCTCTGATGAGAATTTAAAGTAAAACTGGGGTGGTTTATTTCTTTATATTAGTTCTGCTTATAAACCATGAGAACCTCCAGAAAGATGGATGAAACTTTGCTCATGCTTTTAAGATAAACAAAAGAACCCCTGCCTCTGTCTGACACCAGTGATGGAAAGTTTACACAAAAGGATTTTGTTCCAAAAAGTTTTCAATTGCAAACACACCCCCACACCCCCACCAGAACAAACAGAAAAAGGATTATCTTGTGGAATCTGGAAAACAAATTTGCATATTTGAAGGAGGAGAATAACAACTAGTATTCCAAACTGCATTCAGCAACTAGAAAAACATTGTTTTCCAAAATTTTCTGTAGTAGAAAACAGAGAAATTACTGGGATGGCAGTAACAGGAAGAGAGATCTGGAACTCTTCTTACAAACAGAAGCTAACATTGATTATTATGGGGTTTTTAGTGTATTGTTTTTCAGGGGTTTTTCCAAGGTGTTTGAATTGAAACATGAGGCGAAAGAAAAAAAAATGGCATTGCATTGGAACTTTCAATGAGAAAATGGAACATTTAGGTTTCCAGTTAAGCTTTTTAAAAAACAAAATTTAAACAAATTAATATTTCCTTTTGTACTGAGTTATTCTGAAAGAGGAAGAGCATAATTTCTCAAGCAGCTCTATTGACAATGAAATTCTTCAGGATTTCACAACATTGCTTCCTACTGTGTTTCCTCCAACTCCAGAGAAAAACAAACGCAAAGATTTGCAAAGCATTAACATAATGGCAAGAGTAAGATTTACTGTACAATGCATGATTTAGGGTACCATGTTTACTCCAAGCTGGTAGCACATCTGCAATGGCATTATATGACTTTTCTAAATAACAGAAAACAGAGGCAGGAAGCAATTATATAGAAAGGCCCACTAATATAAGTCATGAAGCCTTTAAATCTAGGAGGCATTAGTTCCTATATAAAAGTTAAATCAAATCATGTGGATCATGCAATTACTGTAATCGCTTATTTTTCAGATCTCGTTAGGTATAAAGATTATTGATACTTGCTAGGCAAACAGCAGGGATGCTAACAGCAGTCGCAGCTTCACATTGTTTGCCAGATTCAGAACTGAGCCAAACATTACCCCTTTCCATGCACCACCATTTACCTGATTAATCCAAACCTAACCAGCTCCTCTCTCCCTGATACCCACCAAGAATGGTTAAAGGCAAAACAAAACGCCTCTCTAAAAAATGTGCCTTACTGAGTTTCTTTCGGCTCCAGTTGCCAAGGAAACTTGAGCAAATTCATCTCAGATAATACCCTGAACTGCTTCAGCCAGCCAGGCTTCAACCTGGTATCAGGAATGGGAACAAAGATTGAAAACACAGGACAACACAGTTGTGCTCATTGCGGGGAGAGAGAAAAAGAAAACAAAGGATAAAGCATCTGCTAGAATAGAATGTATTTCATTTAGGTCAAATCAAGGCTTTTCAATCTCTCTCTATTTTTCCTCCAATGGAGGAACCCGTTACTTCTGACAAATGGAAGAGAGAGTAGGTCTCTTGTTTCAGTTATTGAGTTGATGGTGTTACAAATCATCTGTCTTTTGGAAAGCTGCCTATTAGTGTTCTCTGATCCTTCATGAAAAGGAAGCTGATTAAAATTATTAACAAAATTATCTTCCACTTTTTATTTTGAAGTGTGATCCTAGCTCATAGAGGAACAATATCAGTAATTAACACTGGTTTAATCAGATGCCTTTTGTACAGTTTTCTCTCTTCCTCTTCCCTACTCTCCTATTTTCTTTTCTGCTTTGTCTGATTCTAAATCTCAATGGTTTCATTGAATGTTTAGGGCCAAATTTTGGCACTCTGCAAAGTTGGCAGGAAAACAGGCATATATTAATGTTGCAAAAGCATCTTCATTACAAGCCCAGGTCCGGGCCAGCCCAGGCCCTGCACACTTCATATTCCTTCTCCACAGCATCATTCCCTGAAGGGGTCATTTGTTCCAGAAGCAAGAGTTTATGCTTGGGTTGGGGCGTTGAGAGCCTTGTGCACATTGTTTATAGACTGTGATGATCTGATCTTTGGGACCCACCCTTTCTATCCTCATCATCATTGTATGGAAGCACTCCTCTGCCCTGGAATGCAGCTCAGTGGACACACCACAGCCACATGAAACACCATACCTGAACTGAGCTTTCAGTCTGAGAAGAAAAATGGCCAAGGTAGTCAAATGCCTGAAATCAGACCACTGGCACTTGCAAGGAGCAGGAGGAAGAATTCTGATCATCAGAGGTGGCTCCCAGGAGTTCTCATCCCAACTTAAATCAGGTTTGCACCACAGATTTCAAAGGACTTTTTCTGATGTAATATGAAAGCAAATAAATGCAATCCAGTTCTCAAATCAATAGGAGAAACATTTTGAATTGATCCCTGCTGAGCTTACAGCCAGAGTCTGCAAAGCATGGGGTGATTACAAGATGGAAAGTAGTCAAAGGATAATTTAGCTGCTACTTTGAATAATAATTAAATATGAATGAACAAGTCTATGAAAAATATGTTTTAAATACACCTTTCTATAGACCTCTCTGTGTTCCTGTGGTAGTGTGGCAGAGGACTTCTGAGGAGCTAGAAAATTAGGGGTGAATCACAGTAAGTTTGGAAGGGACGCTGTAAGACAGCCGGGAACGGAACTGAAGAACTGCTGCAGCTTTCCCAGCTGTCTGAAACAGTCCTTTGCCTTGTTGGAGCTGCAGTCCAGGCTTGGCATTTTACACCCTTTCTTTAATGTTATTTAAATAAATATAGAAAGGTTTTTTTTCCCCTCTGTGAGTTTCCTTAAGGTTTTTTAGATAGAAGATAAGAAAAAAATGAGCAGG
>NW_005054321.1:2354383-2358387 GCF_000277835.1 Geospiza fortis
AGAGTTGGCAAGAAATCTTTGGCGCTATTGTGATTGACCAGCTAAGAATGCAGTGAGAGCCAAACAGCCCTCTCTGTGGATTATTTCTGCACAGGGTATACGTGAGATTGTGCTTATGGAATTTTTGCCTGATCCTTCCATTGGGAAGATGGGATTTGCTCTCCATGTGGATAGGGAGGAAAGTTCATATGTCCAAACCTTCAGTTCCTGGCAAATTTGTGTAGAGTCTGAGCTGCCTATGCATTTTTAAATACATCATGGCTAATGAAAATCTCCAACTGTACGAGTGACAAAGATACATTTTAAATGCTCAATTGTCAGCAGATTTTGAAGTACTGGAAGCAAACTGTGCATCTAACTTAGCTTTTAGATTGAGGTGGAAGTGTCTTGTCTATGCAAAAATATCTAATCTGTCTATGCAATAATATTAAATGTTGGTTAAATACATCTATAATTAAATACATTCTCTTTTTTTGACATGTTTTTCTACATGCAAAATTAATGAGAAATTCGAAAGGGAAAAGGTATAGTAGGAGTTTCTCTCTGTTTCAGAATCACATGATAACAATTCTGGCGCCCTGCATGTTGCAGCTTATGCTACCTGTCAGGCTGTTTGATAAGAAAGCTCAGAAAGCATTCACAGTGATACCAAACTCATCCTATCTCCTCTGCCATGTTTGGAAGCTTTCACTTCTCAAAGACCTACAGAAGCTCTAAGTTACCAGCAAGCTCCCATGCAAAATCTTCCTTGTGTGGCTTTTAGACAAATCTGGAGATGGAAAGTAGTACAAAAAACTCATTCTGATTCTCTTTTATGTCCACAGAATGGGGAAAGGAGTACTCTGCCTTACTCCCTGCCCATATTCTTTGGTTTTCATTATCCTTCATTGTGGATAAATCTTCTGGATTTTTAACTCTTTGTTGTCTTTCTGATGCTCTGACTAATTCCAAATTATTTGAAACAACTTTCCAAAAGGGGAACTGCATACATTTTCCATTTGGAAACAGTTGATTGCTTCCCTAGTGATTAAAAAAGAGAATATTTTTAAAAGTAGCAAACTTTGTTTCAATAGCCTCTGAAATTCTATTCTATACCCTGAAGAGGATTCAAGGTACTGAATTTTAAATGTAATCTACTCGAGGGATTTCACTGGGTGGAAACAAAGTGTGCTATACTGTACCTGAAGCCACCAATTAATTTCTCATAAATAACACCTGAAAGAGAACTGTCATTAATTCTCCCTGGCTCTTCTCCATGGCCTACCTATCCTTACCACCCTTTGCTAATAACAGCACAACAGCATCTCTGCATGGCTCTTTGGCTCTCCTGGAAGCAAATGGTGCTGCTATATCTGGCCATCACATAGGTCATAATACCATTCTTTTACTTAATAGGGTCCATAAGATCTCTCTTTTACATAACAGAGTCATGCATGGGAAGCTTGAAGCATTGCTGAGAGAGATACTGAAATATTCCCTCTCAATGGCTCCAGGCAGCTAGGGTAGCTTGCCTTTTTGTGTCTGTATTTTCCCAGGTGAACTGTTCTAAATTCAACTTTAGAGGAACAGAAGGAATACCCCGAGTGGGGAGATGTGAAGGAGCTGGTCACAGACAATGGGCCTCCTTTCTGCAAGACACAACTGGAGATGCAGTCTCTTTGGGATCAAAATGTCAAAATCCTTTTGATGACATGAACTTTTCTGACAGGTTTGAGGCACACAACATTTCCGCTCCCTTACATGCAGAGAGAAACAGGAACAGAAACAACAAGGGACTTCTTTGTTGAAAGTGAAAGAGGATAGGAAGGAAAGGAAGCATGAGATCCATTTTAAATCATTGGAAATGTTCAACTGTCAAGGGAAAGATGCTGTAAAACGACCACGTAAAACAAACATTATTATCCTAGTTATAAAAGCTCACTTAATCCTTCTTATTGCTGGTGAACCTCAAAAACATGGCTTCTACACGCCTGCAGTATAACAATTGCTCAAATCATCTTTCAAGCTAAAACCAACAAGTCTTTTGGGGAAAAGTACTGATGTACCCGTTCACACAGGTACATATTCCTGGAAACATATAGCCTGGAGCAGAGAGTGGAGGTGGCATAGAACAGGATGGGCAGTGGCATGTTTCCTAACCTTCACAGCAAGTTCTTGAAGGAATAGGTCTTAAGCATTATCTGACATCAGTGCATGTCTAGTATCTGCAGTTTTAATATGCTGTTTACATGTATTTACTGCTCCAGTTGGAAGTCGGAAGCACTGTTATTTAAGTGCTGTTTGTCTTCCTTTCACTTTATTACTGCAATCAGTGAGATTGATCTTAATTAAAAGTCTAAAGTTCAAGATAGGTTAAAAAAGAGTACCTATAGCTTTGATGGTCTCTTGAAAAGGCTACCTGGATTTTGTTTAAAAAATGAGACTGCTGTAGTCTTTGCTTTATTTTGCTTATTAAGTTCTATTTCCACACCTGACTTTAAGGGCTACCTTCTTAGTGAAAACATTTGTACATGTCTCTGATAAGCTAATGCTGAAGTCCCAAGTGAATTCTCCTTGGACCCTGTAATGTGTAACAATCCAATACCTAATATCAATGGCAATTTTTAATTTCATGCAACAACATGAAATTAAACTAGCACTTTTAAAGTTTACAACTGTATCATATAATTATGATTACGGATTTGTGTAGGATCTTAATTTAGCCTAATGCAGCAAAACCAAATGTGCTTAAGGTGTTAAGACAAACAGCAAATATGACAAAGTTCTCCTTTACAGGTATATCTCCATTGTAATTTTCTCCTAAAAATACAAATCTCAGACTGTGTAGAAATTTAGCATCTTTTTCAGTCATTTTCCATTTAAAATACGTCACTTACCCAGTGAATGACTGAAAATGTAGCAGATATACCAACTTTACAATGGCTTGATTCAGGCCAATGTATGAACGTCCTGTCCTCATCTCAGACATGAACTGTTCTACAGAAAAGGCTAAAATTAATGGAATTCCATGGTACAGTTCAGGGAACTATCTTTGTGCACATAGTTTTCCATCTTTACAAGAACCACCAAGGGCAAATTATGGTAGTCACATGTGGTCAAGACCCAAGTCCTCATAGCAAAGGATGACCCATTAGCACTAACCATAAATATTTCTTTAGGGCACATTACTCTTGTGATGGCTGCACAGAACTTTGGAAGACAAGCAACCTGTGTCCTCATTGCTCTTCCAATCACTGCCTTGTTCTGTGCTGGAGAACCAGCCTACCCTGTCTGGTCTGTTCTAACACAGGTATCCTTATATATTTGGAGATTATCATCTTCACTCAGAGTCATGGCAGCCCATCTTAGATTTTGTGTGTAAGAAAATTTCATGCCTGTTTATGATGGTGCAGGCCTCAACAACTTCTGTTGCATACTTGGGATGTAGAAAGTATTCTAATTAATAATTAGTGTAACAATTCCTTCATCGTTTGAATTTTGAGAAGCATTTATCTTTGTATGTCTTATTCAAGATGTCAGTATGAAAAGAAAATGCAAAATAGCAACTTACTTGTACATTTGTTATTCATTCTTCCTTTAAATGATAATGTGGGTAAAAAATCTCATTTGTCAGTCATTCCATGTTTGAATGAAATCAGCTACAGGAGAAAAAGCTTTATTGTGGATTTAGAAGGATCTAAGCCCATTATGAGTTGCACGCACCCTTTTGGAAAATATTTTCTGCATTACTAACAGAAAAGAAAGTGTATTTAAAGAATTTTCCCTCACTTGTGTTGTGAATTTATATACTTTTTACTTTTTGTATTTATGTACAAATTGAGATGTGTAAGATACTTCTGTAGGGCACAGCATAATTCCATGTCATTCATTATGGATTTGTCTGCTCATGTGTCCAAAGCAATGATGCACATAGTTTTCATGAAATGTGAGTATTGAGCCCAAAATATTAACACACTAGAACGTTTATGAGCAGTTATTCTGTTTACTCTAATTGAACACTGATG
>NW_005054321.1:2358446-2365252 GCF_000277835.1 Geospiza fortis
ATTTCAGGGCTCCAAATCAAGAGAAAACTTCAGTAAAACACAATACCATCTGCTTGAAGCTCTCCAGATCTTTGGAATCAAAATGAGAGATATAAACATCTCACTGGCTGACTCCTTAACAAAATAAAAGGTTAGAAATGCAATCCGGGCAGAAGGGGATTCCATCACTCATCCAATAATAAAAAGTCCACACACTGCATTATACTACAAATAATCGTTCAAGATTTTCTAGAACAGGTGTCATACACATTAAGTAAAATGGATATGTACTTTTCCCTGGGAGGTCTAATCTGAGAAACAAACACGCCTGTGCCATCTACAGTCAAAATAGCCAAAAAAATTATACCAGGGATGTATTTTCTTGGGAGGGGAATTGTACAAAAGGGCATAATGTGCACTCCATATATGTAGATTGCATTTCAAACAGCGTATCCCAGGGTGTCTTTGTCCAAGAATGTCTCAGTGAGCATCAGCAAGGTGGGCAGCCCTCTGATGGTACAGAAAGTGAAAGAGAAAAGGAGAGAGAAAAAGAATAGCCAGTAAAGATTCCTAATCCCTCTGGTCCCAGCTTTAGACCCACAGCATATTGCAAGGGTGATGGAAGCAATGCCTGACATGGATGCCCCAGGGCTCTGCTAGGCAGTAAGCTTAGCAGAGCTGTACTCTGGGAAGGTCAGCCTCTAACTCAAGCCCTTTTTTCAGTTTCACTCAGCCTCCCTTTCCTGCTTTATCACAAGGCAGTATCACTAGTGCCATGGCAAGTATGTTTTGGTATCTGTAGTAGACGCTGCTGCGTGTTTTCCCAGTAACAGGCAAGTAGGGACAAAGGTTCATCAGTGAGTAATGAATCAAATGCTAAGGTGGAGACAAGATTTAGTTGTTTAAACACAGTCATTGCAGGCATGTATCAGCCTTCCCTTTGAAATGTACTGAGCTACAGACGACGGGCAAGAAAATTTTGGATTTTTTCAATTTAAAGCTTGATCATATCAGCTGCTCCCAGTCTGAGCAGTTACAGGTTCTTTATTTTACTAATTATAAGAGTAATTATGCCATTAGTTCTCAGAAAGTAATTTTAATAATTAGGTCAAACACAAAACGACTTCAATCTCATGACATACTAATTTAAATTGTTTGGATATTGTAATTTAGGAGGAGGAGTCAGTGATAGAGTCATTTTGGGGATTGTAAGAAGGAAAATACAGCTGGAGAAATAACAGAAGATGAATTCTCTGTCAGAGACATTAGTTAAGTTGTTTCTAGAATGATGTTAAGTGAATAATATTACAGCTATTTGATAGTGATGACAGATAAAATTATCATGTATTGAAAAATATATTAAAGATTTGATTCAGAGGCCATAATTTTGACTGAGCATACCAACCCCCTTTCTCAATTACGCTAGCAGAAGAAAACATTTTCAATTCACCCATCTAGTTTTCTTGAGAAATTAATCCATTCATATCTCTGCATGATATATGCTGTTCTCAAATCCAGTTTCTAATCTTAGTTGCAACCTCATAAATCTTGAACTAAATTTACAGCCACCGGAGAGCTTAGGCCACCAAAGCCAATTACATTGATGTAAAATCCGTGTACGTGAGATATTTGGGACAAAAGAAGAAGAGAAAGGAAAAGGGGAGATTATTTAGGCCATGGCAGGAAATTAAAACAATGTCAAAATCATTTCAGACCTGGCTTCTAGCAGTCTAACTTTATCAATACCTCTAGACATTTGTCTTAGATTTAATACCAGAGCATTTTTAGGAGTATTTGTCCATGAAACTATGTCTGAGTATGAGCAGGGTCCTTGGTATTGCACAGCCCTGGACTTTTTTTTTGCCACAAGTTTGAAACATGCCTCCAAAAGTCCAAGAATTAAGGAAAGTTGCTTTCTGGCAATCATGACTTACACGACCCAAGATCGTCTGCTGCTGTGCCTTTGGCAGGTGAATAAAGCGTCACTTCCCAGCATCTCCCATATAAATTCAATCAATAACACATCAAACCTTTCTGGTGATGATGGTACAGAAAGCCATGTTTGACATCTCTCTCCCCTGACAAATTGTTCTCCCCTGACAATGAATTCGCCTCTTTGAAAGACAGAGGACAGCCATATACAAATCACAAGTCAAACAATTCTAAAACTTAGGATCCCACTGCCTGCACTTACCAATAAAAGGAAAACAACAGCTATGTCCCCTAAAGGTTTGCTGGCATTCAAAGTTTTCTTGATTTATTTACCCCTACTGAGGGTGCAGTGGAATGGAAAAGCACATAGGCTTTTTTTTGCTTCACACACAAGGAACAGAGAACACAAAACTTTGAAATTGCATTTTGTGAAATGTGTTTGCATTATTTTATTCAAGCAGTAAACATTGTGGTATAAAAATAATCTTTACATGAAAAACATATTATTCCCAACTCACAATACACTCTTAATTTGACATTTGAAGTTAAAAATGAATGGGACTGGTGGTTTAGTCAAAGAACGTATATTTTTACTGACATAATAGAAGATTGCTGGCAAGTTTCATTACATTTATTACAACTGTAATTATCTTTAAAAGCATATCAGTGAACAGTGTGATTCTACAAATTAGAAGAAGCAGTCCTGTGGAAGCATGATGAAGTTCTGCATTTTTACTTTTTTAAACAAAACAAGCAACTTTACTTATTGGATTCATAACTGCAAAATACACTCAGAGCTTGGTAAGCATTTTCTGATTATTCTAATTCTTCAGAATTTCATAGGTAAGATTAAAATATAGGTTACTCATGGATCACAACAAAAGTCTTTAAATTTTCACCAATATTGGTCCACATTAATTGATGGACTTTTTTTATAAATATTTGAAATTAATGTAAGTCTTTGAATTGTAAGAGAAGTTTATAGATTTATGTCTGAAAAAATATACCTAGAAACAGTTTTTCTACTGTCTGTAGAAAGTACTGAAATTTAAACTAACAGTGATGAGACAACTGTGGTTGGAATTGTTTGGGATTTTTACCGTCTAGAAGGAATGTTAGTACTGGTGAATTTTTAAACATGTCTGCACATAGCAGTTATGCCATTTGCAAATCATATGCAAAAGAAATACATTTGCATGCAGTGAGTTTTAGACTAGCTATGAATCCCACAAAAATCCCGTGTCAAATTCCACAAAAATCAAGATGTTTAGCCACTGCTTTCAATGAATTAATTGTTTCTGTTATAGAAACACTGACCATACTCTCAAAACCTAGTGAAAGCATCTTTCTAAGAGCATCAAAATATCTTGTCTGAACTAGTTTTTCAGAATTGCTCCCATAACTACCTCAAAGGCTGTTTCATTTTTGAAATAAGTATTGTGGTCTTTATACAACAGAAACCAGATTCATTGTACATGGTACAAGGACACACAGAAAAGGACCTTCCAGCCCATTCTGTGGAGTGGAAATCTCCCAGGGAAAGTGGGTGGTGTTGACATTGCAGCAATTTCAATTTCCATTAAAGAGTTCTATAGGAATTCTGCTGATGTAATATTTATCCCTCAAAATAAGCACTTCACTTTTTGGTCAACCTTGATCACACATTTTTTGTAGTCTTTGTTCATCTCTCATTCCTCAAAGAAGAAAGTATGTCATAATAATTTTCTAATCTTGCAGCCTTCTCTTTTTGTGTCTTTCATTGGCTTTAACTTACCCTGTACCAGCAGCTGGGTTAAATTCTAGCCTGAATCCATATCCTGTGTTTTTCTGAAAATCTGTTTGCCAAGGTTGTATTGGTGATTAAGATATGAATAATCTGAGAATCCACATGCCATGTCTCATCTTTTTAAAATTTTGGCTTCAAAATATTCCATTTCTTTCTCATAAATGGAGCTAAATCAACATGGATTCAAGACTTTTGATTGGCAACAGACAGAAGCAGGAAAACATTGGAGGACCAGGGATAAAATTGGAGGAACAGGGATTCCTATTAACTAGAGATCGTTTAGTCATGAAACCCTTTACCACAGTGTGTATAAGGAACAAATCAATTATAATCAAGCAGTTCAGAGGTCCTCCTAGAAGAATCTGGAAGTGGAATAGAAAAAGTTATTCAAAACTCTCAAGTGTATTTTGGATAGAGTCAGAAAGCAATGAAGTTATTTCACTTTTCTGTTGTAACTAATAGCTACTGAATTTTGTTACAGACCTTTTCACAGATGGTCATACCTACTTTGAGAGACCTAAGGCAGATATTCCCTAAGGTCAATTTTTGAGGAACTGGATCTGGCAGGAACATCATGCACCTTCCAAAATGCTCTCCCAGTTCTGCTGGCCACAAATTCTTTACTGACAGCATTCAGTGATGGAGATCTCGAGAGGCTCCTGTGTTCAACTCTCTTACTGCACATCCTAATTCAGCTTGAGTCACTTTCACCTCTTAACCACAGCCCCTGAAGTTTCCATCATCACATCCTTCTCTCGTGCCTTTTAGCTTCTGGGTGAGCATGTAAGCTACTGCCTGTTTAATACTTTTCGGTGTGCTTCTCAGCACTCAGTGTTAGTGACATAGGAAGGCCATGTGTCCCAAGACTTGCTCACTGCATCATCATCTCTCTCTGTCACTCCCTCTGTCTTTCTTCTCTGATGGTTCATGGTTCCAACAGTAGGAAAGGAAACTCTGTTCAAAGGAAACTCTTCACCTATTTTGCTGTCCTTTCTCATTATTTTAGTTGTGGTGAGGAATGGACTCCAAGACCATTACAGATGAGTCTTCAACTCAAGCTCCCATGGTTTTCAAAGAGGTCCTCAAGCCTTTCAAGAAGAATCATGATTGGCTCCATTTCAGGTCCCATATACTTTTGAAATCAGAATATCTGATCTATTCTGACATTTACTTTAACCTCAAAGTAAAGTAGGCAAGTAAGGTCTTGAGCATGCTAGGTTATGCATAACAGGCTGGATGCTACCTCTCCAGGATTATCTGCATTGCACAAAACCAAATAGTTGCATACTGAGATTTTTCTGGATAAATCAACACATTCCTCCACATACGTAAGATGCATCAAGGCACTGCTTTCTGCTATACTTTAAAGCATACTGCCAGGCCCCATGCCCTGAAAACTTAAAAATAACTTGACAAATATTTCAGATATCCTAGTCTTGAGGATTTCTGTGTTGACAAACACAGCTAACATTCTAAGGAATTCTTGATCATCTGACAATATCCTCTAGTCCAGAAGAAATGAAGTTATTGAACTTTGGTGAAGCCTTGAAACATGACAGCTTAAAGTCCCAAGAAGTGACTGCTTTCAGCACATTTAACGTAAGAGCATGATTGTATGCATCAGAGCTGCAGTCAGGATCCAATTCCTACACCATTCAATGCAGTCAGTCCCATCCTTGGGGCTGCAGAGTCCTGGCATCGCTGGAATAGAAGTCTGTTTCCTCTGGTAGGTTGGATTGGTTTATTGTGATTTCACAGTTTTGCAACAGTTTTATTGTACACTATTGTCTGCATGAGGCAAAGAGAAAGTTCAAGAGAGAAATACCAGGACTTCTGCTGGGCTGGAGATGCTTCCTGCAAGCAGTTCTCCTGTAGGTGGGATGCAACATATTTAATGCTGCTATAAACGGTTCAAGATTTATTAGAATCAGGCAAATGTCATTCCCTTCACAATGCAAAAAGTACTTTAATAGTCTTGTAAAGTTCATTACCACTTTTGTGTGGCATCCATGGGCTCTCTTAGCAGCTAAAATACAAGTGAAGAAAAGAGATTCCCTGCCACAAGGACCTCATGATCTAGTCTTTCAAAAACTATGCTGAAGGTAGTGATGGGCTGGAGAGAAAGAAGAAGAGACACCAACAAAATGAAGCAGTTACACACCAGGAATAAGTCCACATCCCATCAAAAAGACCAGTAGAATGCTTATGCTGCTTTTTACATTTTGGAAATGACAGAAAGGAAATGTTCTGGTAATCATCTTCTAGTAAATTCTTACGAAAACTCATTTTTTACATGGGACCTTGATGTCCTGGCATCAATACAGCGGAGACCATCCAAATCCTTAAAGCCTCACCATGGTAAAAATATGTTTCTCAGGAGGTGTTCTGGTAATATTCACATGATTGTAACTTTATTCCCTCTACTTTGTCCCATTACAAAGGAGAATAAGGTTACTATTTTAAATGTGGGCATTGTTGTTCAAATGGCCAGAGCAATGTTGCATGAACTGTTTCCATGCTTTTTGCCAGGCAGTTTTACAGATGCTGGCAATAGTACAGCAATGACTTGAATCTGTTTCTTTGGGAAATAATTTATCAGGTTTCACTCATAGCAAAATTTGAGCAATGGAGGAAATTTTCTGCAAATTTTTAAAAGTACTTAAGAAGTGCCCCAATCAGGTATAAAGAGTTAATTCTTAGGTCCTCGCATATTCTCAGCTATAAGAATGATAGGCCAAATTAAAAATGAAAGCAATCTTTAGCTTAAACAGAATAATCTTAGCAACAAAATTGGGTTTATTGTGCCAAACTTTTGTTTGGATTTAAGGGTAAAGTTTTCTTTTCCTTAACTAATTATTCCCTAGTTATCCTTAAGAAAAACTCAACTTTTTCCATTACTCATAGCATCTATGTGGGATTTATTCCCTGAGTATAGAAGAAATTGAGATCATCCTAACCCTCTATTTTATTGTCATCCATCATTGCATCTTACTAAAGAAAGAGGACTGAGGACTATGGGTCCTCAGTCTTTATTGAAGATTTTCAGGTCATGGAGAGATCAAATCACAATCTCTAAGTTTTGTACTTCACAGTAAAAACAAAAACACTC
>NW_005054321.1:2365262-2367602 GCF_000277835.1 Geospiza fortis
TATATGAAAAAAGAAAGATCTGACTGCTGTCTCTGTAACTGGTGTACCATATTGCATACTGGATCACATGATGTATCACATACACATTCAGTGTAATTCCTTGGCCCATTCTCTTTCATATAATAGGATTCCACAGATGGATTTCAGAGCAGAATGGCTTCAGCTGAATGCATGGCTCCTTGAGAAAGTCACAGCAGGGCCCTGAGAGAAACAGATTTTGATGATAAAGGAAAGGTTTCCTTGATATGGTAACTCATTTAAGGGTCACAAAAACTTACAGCAAGACTCTGCAATTGAATGGGACTATCAAAGAAAGCAGCAGAACCACACAAGTAATCACAACAACTTCTATCTGAGACTCCACTATTTACTTTGACACTGGCTATTCTGTTCTTCGTTAGTCTTCTGGAAATTTTTGCCTCTACATGGTCTGCCAGCCTCAATGATAGTGACTTGAAGATGGTGGAAGTACCACAAAGACCAGTGTACTCGACACATTTGTTTACTGCTCGTGGAGGAGGTGGAGGTGGAGGTGTTTTTCCAGGTGAGGCAGCTGTGGAACAGCAGCACTAAGTCTGTGACTGAGCTCCCCCTCATGGTGTTCTGCAAATGGAAATGCACAGGTTGGGGTCCCAGGTGCTGGCCCTCCAATTTCTGCAGCCACAAAAGTTGTTCAGACCAGCTTGGTCTGTAAAAGTCTCCCACTGCGTTTCCCCTGAAAACAGTTTATGGATAAGATGGAGCAAGACCCATATTTTTGTCATTAAAAGTCAGAAATCCGTCTCATCCCTAAAGATAAATAGGCTGGTTCTGGTGGTGGTACTGAACCATGGCACTGCTGAAGGCCTCATACAGAGGAGACAACAGAGCAAATACTAAGAGCATTTGTTGGGCTGTTGTTGTTGTTGAGTTTTCTCTCACTAATCACTTTGCCATGTAGAATAAACGAGCTCATGATTTTTTGAATCCTTGAGCTTGGCAATGCTGTTAACATGTAACAGAGTTTGTCTGATGATCTTCCAAAATAAACTGACTGTACGTGAAGCGACAGGGGAACTTGGTCATCAGATGTAAATCCTCCACTGCAGGCTAGCCAAGCACTGAAAAATCATGAGCTGGATCCCTTAAAAAACACAAAATTCTCTTTAAAATCATGGTTGTTACATAAACAAGCAAATTTTGGTTTTGATTGTTTTTTACATTGTCTAGTGGTCCTTTCAGCCTTCAGGCTATATATGAGCGATACTTTTTATTTCCAGACTTTTCCCACAATATATGGCCTTGAAACATTTTCCTTTGATATATGAACACTGACATTTTAACAAAAATCGTATTTGAGTTTGAACCCTCAAACTAGGTCTTTAATGAAGACACCAAGATCCTTGCAATAAAATGGAGCTAGGGAGAATTGCATGGTCTGAGCATAGGGCAACTGAATAAAACTTTGAATTATAAACCTGTCTGAGACAAAAATCTTTACCTCAGTTCCCAGACAAAAATCTTTGCCTCTAGTTCAACTTCTACATCTGCACAGCAGGACTAATAGTACTTTATCCCAGGGCTTAATGAATATGGTGATTTTACCATTTATCTTACTCAAATATCTTGAATGCAAAAAGACTTTGCAAATTCTATATAGCATTATTCTGTGCTGGTTTATCCCCTAGCAAAAAACTTGGTCATAGCATACATTCAGGTTTTTTATTTTTCTAACTAACATGTCTTAGAACAGGGCTTTTTTCTGTAGAAAATAACAGCGAGGGGGGGACAGAACCCAGCCTCAGTGGGGTGCCAGCTCCCTGATTTGCAGTCATTCCCAGGGCTGGCTGGCTGGCATAGTGCAGCTCTGCCTGTCAGTTCTAGTGGAATATTCCATTATACATTAAACAATGTTTTCCAAAACAGATGAATTATTTCTTACTGAAAACAACAATAACAACCCAATCCCCTGGAAGAAAACTTAAATAATTTGTATTACCCAAACAGCAGGACACAGACTATCAGTGCAGTTTCATTCACAGTATTGTTGCCAGAGCCACACCTAATGACCTCCTGAGATGATCTTCATGCCCTGAGATGGTACCATAAGCGTAGGCATTGATTTAGTATGAGGAACTACAGTGATTAACTTCAAATGACTGGCTGAAATTACATGGTGAGATGCTTCTGAGCCTGTGTCAGAGCAACAGGCTAGCCAATAAACACTGGCTATCACAGTTTGCATTTAGATCACTCCCTTTATCCAGAGCACGTTATAAATATCACAGATTTTTTTTGTCTCACCCCAGACAGACAGATAAAGCATGGTTTAGAAGCTCCACGGGGAGCAAAGTCAGGCAC
>NW_005054321.1:2367645-2406781 GCF_000277835.1 Geospiza fortis
TTCCTTAAATAACCAAGCACTGCAATATTGCTGCAGTTTAAGCACCCGAGTCACAAACTGCAGTCAAAGTTGCTGGCACAAGATCATTAGCAAATGACTCCCTTAGTCTGCTAATGCCCTGGGTTCATACCCTAGCCACTAATTCCTGTAGGCAATGTATTACTCGTTATCATAGTTGAGTACACAATTCACACTTTCTGGAAGATTTCATTTTATTCTTGAATAACATAACTTCAATTTTTCAGATTTTCTGATGTGAACCAATGCAAATCATGCTTTAGAACCGGGGACATGTTTTAGGGGAGCATATGCTCCTTTATTTTGACTTGTACTTCTCCCAGGGGCATATTCCAAGGAAGTTACTGTACACATGGTGTATGTGGGATTTAATAAATAGGAAAGACATGAAATTTAAGTGATTTTTGGCAGTTATCCCTTTGTAAATGTTAGCTTTTTCCCTGCAAAGGGTGTGTAACCCTTAGTGAATCAGCCTTTTAGTGTTTTATTTGGTAACAGACTTAATAGTATGTTGTACACTGTCTAAAGGCTTAAGATTAAAATGATACGTATCCGGTAAAAGGACTGAGCTAATCCCCACCAGCTGGAATACAGTGCTGAGGGGCCCTCCTTTCTGGATGGATTTTGCACTGGAATTAAGACCTCTTCTTAAAACAAATGAAAGAAAGTTTGCAGAAGCGAAGACATACAGTAGTACAGCAAAATGAAGTTGCAGCAATAAAACTACAGAAACCCTTCTTTTGACTGGCTCCAATCATCCAGACTAGCTCAGACAAAGCATCAGTCCCTGCTTGCTGCAGTGCTGGGGCAGACAGCCCTTCTCTGCTGTGTGCAGCCATCAGTCTAATAAAAAGCCTTCTTCCCGATTTGGAAGATGTATTACTTCTGGATTCAAATGCTTCCAAAAATATATGAGATGTAGAAAACACTCCTCATTTGCCAGAAACACATTGGAGTTTTGCTTACATTACATTCTTTCTTCGTATATGTTTGAAAAAAAAAAAAGAAGGGAAGGATGGGGGGAAAGAGACTGTAATACATTGAACTAAAAACTTTCATCACAGTGATAAGATATAACTTTGGGTAAAGAGACTGGGGGACAGCTCAGTCCATACTGTCTTGAAATCTTCTTTTACACCTCTTTCTGAAGTATAAATATGGACTTCATCCAGTTTTCCCAATCTGAACGACTTTGGCTGGGGGAGGTTGGTATGGAAGTCATTTCCCTTTTAGGTGCAGTAGCTGCTTTCCACAGACTCAACAAAGACATGAAATATCATTAACATCTGATTCTGAAAGGCTGACAACCACTTCTTTGTTTTACACAGCCGTCCAGGGAAAGCTGCTGTGTATTACCATATCGCAAGAAAAATTATACCTATTAAGCTCTGATAGCAGCTCTGGAATATTTCTCTCATTTGTTCTGGGATTTAGTGATTGAATATGTCTATTGTTTTCACAATCAGCATTTCATAATTTAAACTACATTATGTGTAAACATTGCTTCAGTTAAGGGTGGGTATTGCTGGGCCAGACAAGCCTGTGACTGGTTTGGGACTTGGTTTCAAGTATAAGGGCTAAAACCTCCTGTATTAAAAACCTAGAAAGAGGTGAGATAGTTTGTTCAGTGGGCGCTGAATCACAGCAGAAAACAGTCTCCTCCTTCTTCTAACAAGCGGGAAGACTCTGCAGGCCTCAGCAATGCTTCTTTGCTCCACAATAGAAGGAAAGCAAGTTGAAAGTTTTGCCCAGGGGATTTCTCAGCTCCAGAACTCATTGGAAAAGAAATAGGGAAATGCCACTTTTTATGTGTGTTTAATTCTAAAAAACAATCAAAGCATTCCTCTAAGTTATTTTAGAAGGTGCAAAAAGAGTCTTTGTTTTCCTTTAATTCCCTCTAACAGCCACTCAGGATCACACTATTAGGGCTAAAATCTCCTATCAGAAATTAAACTTCTTGGTCCTATACACGATAGAGGAATTATTACTCTTTTTCCATTCCTCTTTTTTTTTTTTTTTTTTTTTTTTGGTTGCCAGTAGGAAAAGAAAATTGAATTTTCAAGTAATGCTGTTAGCTAATTATTAGCAGGACTGAGCAAATCCTCATCAGCTGATGATTTTTTTATAATACACCTAATTAGCTTAAAATTAACATGATACAATAAATTAAATGTTTTATTTGAAGGAAAGACTTAAACCTGCATGTCTAAACTGATCCTGTTTTAATTGTTCTCAGGTTCTCAAATCTTGCAATAGGCATAAATAAAAACTTCCCAGTTGCTCTGTCTGAAAGAATAATTAAGCACTGTTATCACCCCCATTTTACAGAGAAACTGGTTCCAAAGCACGGAAATACTTTGGTGAAAGGTAAAAAGGAGCATTTGTGCCAGATCTGGGAGCAGAACTGTTATCTGGTGCCTTCTAGGCATCCGCTTTAACCACATCCTTCCTTCCAATATGCTGCAACTTCCTTTCACCAAACATTTCTTTACTGCTTATTTCTTCTGATAAAGCACCTGAAATCTAAGTGGAAAAAAGAATGCAAAAACTTTACACAAGGAATTTATGTCTCTCTTTTGTTCTTTTTTTCTTTAATATTCTGGTGAAACATTTCCTGGAAATTCAGAGGAATGTTGTGGACTGAAATGCTGCACAAAGGTACTTATCAATAATATCACCAAATGGCATGATCACCTGGGAGTACAAGCAAATATTCTGTGTCGTAGTTATGCTTTTGTATTTAAAATATCAGTCCTTGGTCATATTTGCAGGGACAGCAATGAAGACAGAGTGGGGAACTCTGGCAAAATCTTGGCTCTTAAGATGCCTTGTGCTCACACTGGCATTTTGCTCTGGAAGAGGCATTTGCCCCTGTACAGTGCAGCTTCTCCTCTCCCAGAACAGCTGTGTTTATGTAAATAAGATAAACTACATTTGGAATTTAATGCTCCTGCACCACTTTTTTGGGTTTTTTTCCTTTTGCAGAAGTGCCCTTCAAAGCACTGGTTGGAAGGGAGGTAAGCCTACTGTCAGAGCATGTCAGGAGATCATTTAAATTCATACTTATACTGCCCTCACCTGAAATATAAGTCCAAGATCAAATATTAAGTATTTGATCATATTTGGCATATTTCAAAGAAAAATAGCCAGGACTATATTTTGAAATTTTGGTTAATTTATCTTTATGAACTCCCTCCCCTTATTTTGATAGATATGTTTATGTCTTTTTCAGTCATAAGAGGAAAAAAAAAAAAGCAAGAGCAAGATGTGCTTTTCATTCTCTCACTCCATCCCTAGTTTTGCTCACCTCACTAAACAGACAATTTACAATCACTTTTTTGGCCTTCTTTCTGACTTTATTTCCAAAAGCCTTCTACTCCCATGTGTGTCTTTTCCTGGTGTCAGGCAACTGGCTGCAACTGCTTCAAAATCTGAAAAATTTGTTGCTAGTTACCCAGCCTAAAATTTTCAGACAGTTTATTAGGCTGAAGTAAATTGTGCACAGATGCAGTGCCATTGGGGTTTTCTACCTGCTTATAATGGCTTTTAATGTGCTGTATTAAATTAATAGCTAATTTAATAGGAATTTTAATGCAAGGCATTTTCATGTGGAGTTCCTCACTTGCACTAAAAATTACACTGAGGTTTGTGTACAAATGTGTGATTCTCACTCTGTTTAGTATCACAAAATCTAAAATACAGACCTGCTTTTTGAAGAGTTTCTCTGCTCAGTTTAAAAAATCTCATGGAAAATTTCTGCATTTTGTACTAGATTTAAAGCAAAACCAGCCTAAATGGTTTAGTTTATTTTATTACCGTGTTTCATACCCCCAAATACACTGATAACAGCCTCTTTCTTAGGACTTCTAAGCTTAATTGCCTGGATATTGTGAAGCAATAGCTGATTGGGGAAATTATTTTTCCATTATTTTTAGGTCAATCACTTTATTTGGCTTAATAACTTGGTGTGTTAATATTTGTTAAAAATCAAAAATGTTTAAATCTTTTTTAAGAGTACTACTACTTGTATTTATGCAATTCAATTTGCTTCTCTAAAAAGTCTATCTAAATTCCATTAATGTCTTGCCAATCATTGGTTTTAGTTCTTCTTCTCTGTTAGTCTCAAACAGCCCTACAGTTTTCACCTTTTTCTTTTGTGAATTTTCCTTTATGAAGCCCCTTTCCTGAGCACAGTATTTGTCCATGTTGGTGGTACCTGAGTGGAGAAGCAAGGTATGGGAGGGAGGATTGACGTGACCAAGCAAAGAACCTGCCAAGAATTTCAGAACATTAATACTTCTTTGGGTGTGAGTCCAACTTCAAACTAACAGCACTATACAGTTTGTTTAAATTACAATGCAAATTCTCCCAAAAATATCAAGGGCATTTTTTGTCTAAATGACTATATATGCTAGGCAGGGTTTTTTGGATGACATCTCTGCCATGTTTCATGTAGTTTGGCTTCAGGACACCAGCTCTGTTCAGGTAAGAGAATGGCCTGATCTGTCATTTCTGGCATGGGAACTGTCATGCTGCTCAGCGGCATCTCCATTACTTTTCCATGGACCAGAGCACTCTTTCATAGGGCTGGAAGTAAAGACCAGGTGTATGGCTTTGTTCTCCTTAGGTAAACATCTCCTCCAGCAATCTGTGGTGCAGGGAGCCAACATACATCATTGTCAAGCAAGCAAGGGAGAAAGAGATTTCTTTTGGTCTAGAGTACCAGCTCTCCAGCAGCAGGGATAAGAAGAAAGGTGATGTGACCTTTTCAGCTGTAGCTGCTCTTCTGGAAGCACCTTCCTAACATGAACCAATCAGTAAAGCTTTGAGAGCTGGCTGAATCTCTTCATATGCAGGAAGGCAGTTAAAACACGGGTGATTTGTGACATTGTAAAAGCCTGTGAAAGTGATAGGCAAGAGGAGAAATTGCCGAGGAACTAAAATCTGACCTCTTTCATCCCTTTGGTAGCAAAACTTTGCAGTGCTGCCAGAGGAAATGAATCAACAGAACTCAATTTATAAACACACAAGATCAGACAAAACTGACATTAAACATTTACTGAGCTTTCAAAATAGGAGCAGCACTTCACATATCAATACTTAACAGAAAAACATGCTTCTAACCTTTTTCTTTTTAATGAGCAGCTCAAGGGAATTAAATATTTTGGGTATTTTAGGAGTAAATTACAACATAGGTGAATCTGATAGGGTTTCCATTATCTGGTATCAGGTAGGAGCTGTATATCAGAAAGAAAGCTGTAACAGAAGGCCCTGTCCCATGGATGAAGCATGCATTGAGTGTTTATTTTTTGAGATTGAATATCAAGTCCCCAAGGTGAAACAATAATGAATGACATCTTACTGACTGCCCAGAGAGATCTGATGTTGCACTTTCAGATAACATGTAGTAATTTGATACCAGTACTCATAAAATCTTGTGTTCATGGAAACCAGAGGAATAGAAACTACTTTGCTCGAGCTGAGTTTTAAGTTAATATAAATGTGGGGGGGTTGTGTTTTGGTTTTGTTGTGGGTTTGTTTTTTTTTTAATTCATGATTTGCATTTTAATTGGTTTTGGATGTATTTCATTTAATTTATGATGTGTTGGGATTTCACATTTATATTTTTGTTTCAATACACTTGGTCAACCTACTATACAGTTTGATTTCTTGTTAAGTCCTTAAGTTCCTCCTTCTATGAGATGCAGAAAACACATAGGCCTTCATTTTCAGAGCTTGATTAGGGAAGCAATTATACGTGCACAGACACTATTAGTCTGCTAGACACATGCTCTAGCTTTTGGTCTCCTAAAACTAGACATTAAGCTTAAAATTAATATTGATCAAAAAAGAAGGACCATGCCTATGAAAATATTTTGAAAAAAAATTAATAGGTTTTCAAAAAGTTTTTCAGAGAGTTATTTTCCTTAATTCTGACAAAAAGTCAGTGTTTTCATGGAAAGAAAACATGACTGATTAAAAATATGGTTTCCTTGGAAAAAACCCAAACCAATTTTATTTCATGGAGCCGACCATCAGAATATGCAACCAATACCTTTAGACAGAGTATGTGTACCCTGAATTTCAGCCTACCAGGAAATGCCCTCACTCTGTAGTCTGCAGCTACGTAGACAGGTTTGTCACATGAAAGGTGTAAGACCTGGAGTAAAAAGAGAAATAATATTTATTTAGATTATAAAATGTACACTACTGAAATGGAACCTATCCAAGCCTCAAAGCAGCTTCAATAGAATTAGAATGACCACTTCTATTTCCTACTACTAAATAAATGGGGCATATCATCATAGCAGTCTGACCACTGCCACAATAAAAGCATCTTATGCATCTCCAAAGATCCATAGAAATTCCTAAACTCACCCAAGGCATTAGGAGTTGAAAATCCACAGGCAAGTATAGGTCTACTGCTAGTGGTGGTTGATTAATCTGTAAATTATGTGGAAAAGAAAAATAATTTTAACAGGTTCCATCTGCAATTAAGCTGTAAGTCATATCAATGTCATGTATTGTTTTGGAATGGAAAATTGCTGTCTCTATTACTGAGGATACTTGATTGCCCAGAAATTCTTTTTTTTTCCAAAATGCAGGTCTTAGTGATTCACATCTAGGAGGCTTCAAAGTGTAATTTAAGTAATACACAGAATTAATTAGACAAGGGAAGTAACAAGGTAAATTTAACTTTACTTCTGAAAACACAATATTCAGAACTTGAGCTTACACAAAATGAAAACACTACTTCCAAGCAATGACAATAATCAAATTGTTGATCAGCTCACCAGGAGGAGAACTTGATATTTCTAGAACAATAAAACATATTATAATTTATTGCAATTGCAAACTTTTTTCTAAAATAGACTAATTCATTTTCTGCTTAGATGACCACACTACTCTTCCCGGGGTTTAGGGATCCCAGTCCTGGGTCATGTTAAGAAAGCTCTTCTCTTTAAATGCTGCTTTCTTTACATATTATGCCTCTCTTCTTTTACAGTGAAAGGTGGGACTAGAATTCAATCTGCAGTGAATTCAAATAATTCTATTTACAATCTATATATAGCACCAAGCAAAGCTTAAGTAGTACTGATTGATAAAAGAGACTGAAGACGAAACCCCTAGCTTATGGTAACGATGTCTCACATAATATTAGTAGTACTTGGCACACACTTCATGTTCAAAGCAATTCAGAGACATTAAGTGATTAACCTACATATGACTTAATGCCTTCTGCCAAGATTGCTGTACACAAGCAAGTCACTGGAAGAAAAAAGAACTGAAACCAGATTTAATCTGAGAATATGAATAACAGTTATCATAATAATTCTTTTAATTTTTCATCTAGGCTTTTGCCCAACATATTTTACATTTTTTTTAATGAACAGAAGACCAAAACTTCTGGTTCTTAGTTGCTCAGAAGTCACACTGAACTCACTAGCAGAGATATAAAGCCTGAGTACCCATGACTGACAACTGGAAGACTAGACTGACTGGATTATATACTGTGTATAGCACTTACCCTCTAAAATTCTGTCACCCCCTGCCAACTGCTGAACAGGAAAAAAAAAAAAAAGAAAAAATGTAACACAGTATAAATGAAGAACACAAAACCATATAAAGGGAGGTTTTACTATTTAAGGAAGCACAAAGGACTAAGGAAGGCTTTCTTGCTGAAACAGACTCATTGTTCTGAGCAAAAATCAGAACTTCTGAATAACACAGACCTAGTCTGGGGTTGTGGGGTTTTGGCTTTGATTTCCTCATTTATTTATTATTTTCCACTGTTATTTTCTGAATTAATCACAGTCTCTGCCTCCATGGTGGAAAGACATTCTTTTTGCTCCTTCTGCATGGCAAATAATTTGCTCTCTGCTACATATCTTGTAATCCTTCTCTTTACTCCTCACCTTCTGTCAAGAAGGTGGACAATGAGCTGAAAAGTCTGCTGAAAAGGAATTAGTGATCCATTTAACTCAGCAGCAAGTTGCTGGAAAAAGCAAGCACCTACAGTAGCAGTGTAGAGCCCCCAGCTGTGCCTCATTGCACAAAGCAGATCATCCTGCAAAAAATGCATCAGCTTCTTCTGTTCTTTAAACCCCACAGTTACGGGTACCTTTTTATCCCCAATGCAGGTACATTTACATTCCTCCAAACAGAAGTCTTTTTGAATATTATTGTCTCCACCTTTTAAACATGTACCACAGTTTTATGAGGTCTTTGGTGGGCGCAGGGTTAGTGGGAGCTGGCATGAGACGGGTGATTGTTTATGGAATTATAAGAGGGAGCAAAGACAGAGTTGTACCAGCCAGTAGGCAGGTGGAGTCAAGATGCCTTCATTTCAATATGGATAAAAGACAAATATACTGCAATGTATGAAAACATACAAGGAAAAACAAGCAAAGGAATGGGAAAAGGCAGAAGAAAACAGGCTAGGGGATGAGGCCAGGGGGATAAATTACAAAATATAAGTCTTTGGAAAAAAAATTACCTTCTGTGTTTTTTGGCTGGACAAGCATCAGAAAGAGTGAGCTTGGTGACAAGAGCAAGTGAGGAGGAGATACTAGAGACCACTTGAAGTAGCAGCAAGAAGGAGATGGACTAAGAGCAGCAGGGTGCTGCAGAGCCATGCATGCTTTGCCCACTGTCCCAGTGCTTCAGAAGCCGTGGCACGCTCAGCCAGCCAGCAAAGACCTGCCAACACAATCACAAGCTGGTTCCACTGATTCAGTCTCCCACCCATTGGAAGGGGCTGGGAGGATCCTGGAGGTGGAGGGAGGACAGTCCTTTCATCCTCTCCCTCTCCCCCTCCCATCATCACTGGCACTGGAAGAGGGGAGGGAGCGGGTGCTGGTGCCCCAGCTGGGTGGGCTGGGGGTCCTGGGGAGCTGCAGGAGCCATGCAGAACCTGGCTGCTCACACGTCCAGCAACACATCTCTGCACTTGTGGAGTGGGGAGAGGAATATTGGATATCACTTTGGTCAGGGCTGAATCTATAATTGAGAAGATGAGAGTTCATTATAGATTTTGGCCTTGGAGTGCTTGTCTTGGCAAGAGGCTTAGCTGAGTGTTAAAATCATTACCAAGTGGCCTAAATCTAAACAAACACCCACCTTTTCCATTTATTACCAGGATGAAATGACTTGCCTTATAGAACTGAAATACCTATAGTTGTCAGCTTCTCATTTCCCAGTGGTGCATAAAATTCCCTCTCTTATGGCTTTTACCTTCCCTCTGGTCTAGCTTTCCCTTATGTTATTCTACTGACAAGAATTATGTATTAAATTACAAGTTATCTGTCGCAGAATGAGAATTTCACTTCACACCAGACAGAGGTCTGTTGTAGAGAGCTAAGAGTTCCCTTTTCTCTGATGCACTACTGTAAAAGAAGGCAAAGGTAAAGTAAAAAAAAAATTATAAGATGACTCTTACATGACGATAGAGGATAATTCAGGCACATACAGCAAGGGAAACATTTCTCATTTTATGAATAAGTAGCTGTATAGAACCAGACAATACTCTTACAACTGTGTTTTTTGTCACTGCAAGCAGACTGGTGGAATTTTAGGTGTGGAGGAATGACTGCAGTTATTTAAGGGGTTTCTTGCCCCATGTTTTTCACCAAGAAGTCTGTCTATATTGTTTCGACCTCCATGAATGCTTCAGGAACTGTGACCCATTTCACAATCCATTCACAAAGAGTACAGCCATTAGCATGCAGAAACCACAGCACTCTCCCTAAGAGAAGAACTTTATATTGCTACAAAGGAGATAAAAATGATGTATTATATATTATGTTTCATCATTGAAAACTGTCACCCATGAAATATCCCTCTGTTTCTACCTCCCTACCTAAAGAAAGGCTGAAAAGAGAAGAAATAGAGTTACTGATTGGGGGACTTTCCCCCTTATTTTATTTGTGTGTGCAGAAAATACACACGAAGAAACATGTAAAGCAAATCACTCAAAAGAGTGATTGGAAACAAATTTAAATGAGTAGTGTTTAAATAATTAACACCTGCCAAAGTAGGAACAGAGGCCTTATTGCTGATATTAAATCATATCCTTTAACGTCTGAAACAGATGACAGTAAGTAATTCCAAAACAGTCAAGACAGGAAACCAATTTTTAGTTCTTGGAAAGTTGAATTAGTTTCAATAAAGTTGATAAAAAGCCTATTTTGATTTTGCTAATTCTACTATGGAAAGCCAGTTTTACTTTAATTCAATTTTTTTAAACTAATTTAATATACTGTAACTGAGCATTTTTGAATCATGATTTAAAGTATATTCATTATTCAGTAAACTAATGATGTGTGTTCCACCTGGCTGCTGCAGAGCCTGGTAAGTAAAAACTCTGGGTAGTATCTTGTTACCAAGAACAAATATTGGCCTTGCCAAGTTTCCAGTCAGTAAATATAACTCACAATAGCTATGCCAGATAGGCAAATAAGGATGTTCCGTTACAGAAGAAAAACCAAAAAGGAGATACTGTGTAGCAGCCCAGTCTTAAAATTCAGCTCCATAAAAGCACCCGTTGCAGAAATTGGCAATTTTGCCTGAGAGTAGACTGTGGTGTAACGGTTTGGAGCAATGCCTAGAGTTTTTATTCAGGAAGAGTAAGTCAGAGAGTGTGTGTGTGTATGTGTATATCTCTGTGTGTGTGTTAAAATTACATTAATGTTGAAACACATATGAGTAAAAGCAAAGCTATTCTGGCTGTCGCCTCAGTCCTAATTCTCCTCTGCCTCCTGGTACTTCATCAAACTTGTCCTGCATGGTTTGATCACAGGTTGCTTGTATTTGGAGACTCCTTTCAAATAAAAACACATCTGTCCATCTTAGACATTTTTTTCAGTGTCTGGACCTCCTACAGTCACTAATGGATGTTATCATTGCAGCATTGCCTCAAGGTGGGTCTGGGCATGCAATTCTGAGCCCAGAAGCTCAGAATTACTGTCCAAACCTCAAAGATGTGAAGTGTGGTCAAGATTGTCACTCCCTGCTCCCTGGAGCAATGCAGCTCTTCCCCTAAAGGACAATACAACTCTTTTGGCAAGCAAGGACTTTCTGAGGATGGAAATGGTCTGCCATTAAAAAAAAAAATATTTTTAAGTTAAATTGGAAAAAAAATCCTTCAATAAAATAAAGACCAACAAGTCTAACCACCTCCTCAAATGCAAGTCTCAGGTCTTTGTCCTGCCTTGTCTCCCATAAATATAAAGAGATATCCATCTGAAAAAACCTACATCTTAAAAACCTGATTAAACCCAGGCGGTGGTGCCATCTCTGAACACACAGCCAGTGCTTTGTGCTGCACATCCATCTGAGCAGGCCTGGCAGTGCTCATAGCAATAGGAAGACCAAAATCAGACTGGTCAACCAGAAACTTTGGCAAATGGCAACCCCAAATCCCCAAACTGTATGCATATGTTCTCCTATAAGAAAAGGATGAAAGAACCAAATAATTCCAATGATGCACAGTCATATAACTGAATGTATGGTTGGCAGACATCCGGCTCCAGTAGCAGTGGCTGTGCTACAAAATTAATACAAAAGAGGATTTTACAGATGGGGCAACTAAGCTACAGACAGATCAAGCTGTCACTTGCTCCTGTAGAATTTGAATCCACCTTCTCAGATAAAACATCCTTTTTCTGTATGCCTCATTTCCAAAGCACAGCAAAGGATGTTTGAGTGGCTACAGCCTTCCTCAATGAGCACAGCAGAGAGGGGGAAATCCTGGGGGAAGAGAAAATATTTCACCCCTTCAATGGCCACAGATGAAATAAACCTGAAATACTGAATGCACTGACATGAGCTTCAGCCTGCCTTTGATTTTGTGGTGCTCAGAATTAAGGACCTTCTTCTATTTGCAAATGCTGTGTAAGCTTTCTTTATGAACAACTGCACTTTTCTCTTAAAAAAACCAAAAAAATACATTTGACTTCTTACTGAAGAAAGAGAGAGGAAACTGAAAACTCCTTAGTTTGTATTTGAAGCAAACAGACATAGAAATGGGATTCAGAGTTTTGAAATGGAAGAAATAAAACTTTACTATTTTTGCTTGTCCCCTACAGTGAAAATTTGCATTTTGCATTCACTCATTCCACTGCATCCCCTCCAGAAGTCCTTTATTTAGAACACAGAGAGATATTATCGGATCAACTTTGTTCCTTGAGATACAAATTTAAAAGTAGATCTCTCAAAAGCTGTATTGTTGGGGTGCACGTTGTTTTACTGTTTGGAAGTTTTGCAGTTGAGTTTTACAAGTTTGATGTTTTATGCTCATTAAGTTGTATTGTTCAAAGATGGCGACGAGAGCAAGGGGGTTTCCAGGGCTCCCTCCCCCTCCTAGTGAGTCAGTTATATGTCAGTCATTTGAGTCCTCCTTATTCTATGTTAATCCTATTGTCTGTCAAAGTGGTCCCTCCTCGGTTGTCCGGGCGACCCCCCTGTCCATCACCCCCATCCCACTCCCCAACTCTAGAAGGTTCCTCGGGGTTCGGGTGGTGATTGGGCTAGGGGGGAAATCCACACCCTTTGTCTCTGTTAATTGGATGTCTCATGTCACCCCATTTGATGTTTCTTAAGTTGATTGGTTATGTTTGTTTCACCCTCCCCCTGGGGTCGGTCTTATAAGGCCTGACCAGGGGGAGGATCTTTGTCAGTTTTCCGTGACCTCTCACCCTCCCGTTGCTACCCTGCTCCTAATAAACCCTTTACCCACCACGGAGAACTGACTGGCTCGCGTCTTCCTTCTACGCTCCACCGCTCCTCGTGTTGCCGCTGCCCTTGACCTTCGTCTATCCTCACCAGGTCGCATGGCCCTTACTGTATTTGAAACTAAACATTGGTAAAATCAATCAAGCTTACTTTATGTCCTTACATTCCTCACTTTATTTTTTTTCATTTTATTTAAGAAACCACTTCCCAACTGAAGGCCAGCAAAATATTTGGGGGCTAAAATTAACAACTTGAAACCAAATTTTTTTAATATAAAAAAAGGAATTATGTTAAAATGTAAGAGGAGGTTTTCCAGATTGCCTGAGCAGACGCATACCTGCCCTGTCCCCAGGGCTGGCTGCACCTGCAGGAGTTTCTGCTCCCTTCCCCCTGGGGCAAGTGCTGCTCCTGGTGCCCCAGGAGAGGCAAGAGCTCTGGAGCAGAGCCAGCAGTGCTGCAGTCACATCGTGCCCAGGCTGGAAAATGTTGGCATTCCCTGCACCTCTCTCATGACGCAGTACCATCAACCTTTACAGAGCAGCAGTGTGGTATTAATTTAACTCTTCTCCTTTTCTGAAGATATCTGAGACAATAGGACACTTAAGTAGTCCAATATTTTCAGTCTAAATGCAGTGCTATAATATAGAAAATATACCACCATCCTGACAGTGATGTTCTTTTAACAAATTCTATTTTAATGGAATACACGGATTAAAAATTAAGTCTATAAATTAACCTAGGAGCTGGATGTGACTAGGTTATTGCTGGAGAAGAGCACCACATTTAACAATATTGTACAAAGAGGAACTGGCAAGGCTGTGCCAGCTCATATAACATTATTTTAATCAGTTATGTGCTAATGACAAGAATAGAAATGAGACACAGTTTAATGAAATAATACTTTCCAGCTTTCCTTGGTCAGACATGGATTTGCCAGGTCATCTCTATACTCTGAATAGCTGCATCTTATCTAGTAAAAATGATTCTTAACTCCTATTCATATTGGCTATGCAATCCCCACTTTGCCTTCTTGTTCTTCCTTGTCTATTTTCCAATTTGGGTATCTACTTCTTCCTCTCTTTTTTTTACTTTCCTGATAACATGTAGTCAAAAATGTGAGTCTATCAATTCTTACAGCTATCAGTTCTTACAGTCTATCTTTCTTACAGTTCTTCACTTTCTGTTCTCCCTCTCTACTTCCTAACTCTTTTGCTTTTGTTTTATTTGTTTTATTTTGACCCAATACAATTCCTTTGGAGAAGCCCATGGACAGAATGGCACCCCAAAGCATGTTTATTGAGCCCACCAGAAAGGCACACTGGCTTTGGCTGCATGTACAAGGCTTTGTTTCCCCTGCACTTATGTGCAAACCAGATAATTCACTGTATATTCCTCACCAACTGTAGTTTGTTAGTCTGTGCTTTGACAATGCTTTGCATGACTAGAAGCATTCAGTTAGAGAAGAGCACCATATGAGATGGTGGCCCATTTCACACCAAAAATAATGGATGGTTTAATATCCTAAATTAAAATCATCAAAAGCCACAAGCTGCACAGTGATTATCCACATTCTTCACTGCACACTTATAATTATTAAAATAGTAAATTCATCTCAACCCACAGACTTTAAGAATGGGAAAAAATAAATACATTGGTGAGGTATTTGACCAGTGTTAGTAGTTTTATGGCCTGAAATAATAAATAGAGCTTTTCTGCAAAATTGTTGCAGAGAACGTCTCTTACCTTTCTTCATTGAAGAAGACTGTGAATTTTCTGAAGCTCATAGGTTGTCTACTGCAAAAGAATGAATAGCAAAAATACAAATAAAATGTATCCTATGTTTTGATTGTTCGCTCACTACCCACTTAGATATTTTACAGATGGTCTTTATGTGTATTAAAGTGACCACAGGACCAAAAGTTTAGAAAAATTCAGCAAGAATATTATTCTGGAAATAAAACAAAGAAGCACTACCTTGTTCCCGGAATACTGTTTGCTCTGTCATAACTTTTGACAGTGAAGGAAAAAAAAACAATGATTTAAGTACTTTTGACCACGAAAATGCTATAAAACCAGTGAATCCTCAGCCTTGGTTACTTTGTGCCCGTGGCTGGAAATGGAAAGTCATTAGCAAGGACCTGACATTGGGACAGTAGGTGATCCTACTGAATCCTGGAGGTCAAAGACAGTCAGTGCTGCTCTTATTGACTCAAAAATCTCTAAAGTAGTGCCCTATATAGCAAATTATATGTTCTGAGAGCTCGTGTAAGATACTGTGCTTTAGTTCTGTGAAGAATGTAGACTTCAGCATCATTACTAATCTGATTTATAATGAAAATTAATTATTATGGTCATTAGAGTAAATGGCTTCTGTCATCTGCAAAGACATAATTGGTACAGAAAATTGTTTCATAGCTAAGGAACAATCAATCAACACGGCCTGAACATGCACATGTATTTTTTTCCTCTCTATTCTCTCACACAATGAAGGTCCATATACAGAGTGAGGGTCTGGGATGCAAGGCAGCTCCTCCACCAGTGAGTGATGAGCTGAGGCAGACCCATCCCATACAAAATGAGAAGCTCAGAAATGGTGTAGGAAGGGAGACATGGGGCTCTTATATGACTAAAACCATGTTCCATACTCCTGCAGCCAGTACCACCTTGGCCAATGGCAGCAAGGGAGTGACTACTCAGCAGTTCTCTCAGCAAATCTGCATCAGATACATACAGCACAGTGTTTATACTTGTCTCTTTAATTCCACCTTTACTGGTATGTAATGAAAGGGAGCTCAAATATTACTAATATTATTATTACTATTATTATAATTATTAAGGGAGCTAAAGTGAAAAAAATGTGCTCCTCCTTCCATTCCTCCCTTTGAAACCAAAATACTTGATAGAACTATAACAGATGCAACACTAAAAGAAAACTTTCTTCTTTCCAATCTCCAGCCGTCTCTCAGAAGCATGAAATTAATACTGTATTTAATTTGAATTTCCTATGTTGTTTGGTTGGTTGCCTCTGGTTCAGAAATATATCATAAGCAGAGGTGGGAATTTTCCAAACCACATCTGACAATAGAACAAAGCTTGAATGAATCATTTGAAAAATTTACCATTAACCCATCTTTTAATTAAACTCTTCCAATAATATAATGTCTTTATTCAGCAAAGATTACTGCAAAAAATTGTACCTTTCACATTTTAGATCCTGTAAAAAGCAGAGACGTAGAAAAACAATATAGAGGAAGCAAAAAGTTTTTAAATGGTTTGGGCACTCCTTAAAGAGTTTGTATTTGTCTTATTTTAAAACTTGTCTACCTAAAATTTTTAGTTTATTTAGGTAACACCTAAACCCACTAAGCTACTTTATTTTTAGGCAATTTAGCAAAAGCAGAAATAATTTCAAAAGACACACACACATTGTGTCTGGGCTTAATTTCTTTTTTTTTTTTTTAATAGGTAAGCAAGACCAAACAGATTTTATTTCTATCACTTACATTAATATGAACCATTCTTGGAACTCCTAGAATCTGCCTGCCAAGGACTTCACAACATTACAACTCTTTCAACTGTGTTAGGCTGAAATCAGTTAAAGTGATGCAATTCTTTGTGCATTGAATGGCTTCAGAAACAGAGAATGCTGAAAGGTTGTTCTGTGAGATAAGAGATAGCTTGTCCTAATCTGCTCCATTCCCCAGTCTGCTCTTTAAACGCATTCCAGATGATCTGGAATATTCAGAACCATAAACGTATTGAGTCTGGAAGGAGAAAGTATTGAAACCAGAAAATCTGACTTCCTTACGGAAGAGTACAGGAACATGTGAGTCCTCACCAAAAGGTTTGTCCTGCATTCTGTATTCAGCTTCTGGGACATTATTTGATACACAAGCTGTTTTTTCCATCAGAAGATAAGCTATTGTTCTTTGTAAAGTCTCATACCAGAAGAACAATTAGCATTTTAAGGAAGGGATTTACCCACAGCAACCCGTAGCGTAGTCACAGCATTTTCACATCTCTGTGGATCTTGTTTCACTTTGTCAATCAAGATAACTAAACCTAAATCTATCAAAGATGTTTATTCTTGAACATTGAGGCATATCTGCACAGAATTTACAGCAGCAATAATGCAACTTTGAATGTGACTATCTCCTTGAGAGGATTGCAGGAGCATTTCAAATACATTTAGGCAATAGTTGCTGTTCTTCTTTTGTTACTGAAAAAAATATTTCAAAGCAGTAAGGCTTACTGGTTAATTTTTAACGACTACAGACCAAAGGATACTAAATAAGACCAAAGAAGGAAACTGTAAAACATCCAAACCTGGTATTAGGCTACTATCATACTCTGAAAATTAACCTTTGCCCCTTCTTCAAGCCCACAAAGTACCATTTTTCTACACTGCTGAACAGCCATGAGGCAGCTCAGTCTTAGGCAAAGTGATTCATCCAATATTTCCTACCAGAGAACTCCTCAGTGGCAAGAGCTGGAATCTGAAATGATGGACATCTAACTTCCAAACTCATGTCCTTCTTTTTCTGAGATTATAAGCACAACAACTTCCACCACTGTAAACAAAATCCTAAGTGGTTTTAGTGTCTACTTCAGTACATAATTTTGAAATGATTCAATACTAAACAGTACCTCTCTCAATTGCTGTCTATAGAAACATAACTGCCTATATTAAGGTTCAAACAATCATGAGCAACACAGATGTGCTATTTTTTCTTTTTTTCTTTTTACCACAGAATAAATGAGTTTTTGATTTAAAAACATTTGCAATCTGCTGAAAATCCCAGGTTTGGGAGTAGATGATGTCAGGTTTTCAGTGAAATGTAACACTGTTAAGCCACAGACAACAGTGTTGTCTAAGTTATTGTCAATCAGGGGAAAAAAAAAAAAGAGTTCCAGATTATTTTCAAGGAAAAAATAAAAGATATATTTTGGGCTGACCTGGCTATGGATGCTAAAACATGTTTCAATAGCACTGGATCCTGCCTTTGATTGAAATGTTTTCAGTTTACAGTATAAATTATGACACGGCTAATAATACTGAAGATGTAGGTAGGTGGCCAAGATAAACACACCATGTGGCAGAGGATGGGGTGGACTATTTGAAGAATGATGGGGGACAAGCAGCTGTCACCCAATTCTTGTGTGTGCTATAATCAAGATTGCTGAATAGATGGAATGTATTGAGAAAGAAGCATTTGTATATTCTTTCCCTTTCCCAGGCTGCAGCATTCTTATATGCATAAATTCTCCAGACCTGTCATGTTTTCCACTCCTTATGCTGCTTTTATGGATTCATGCACACAAGGGAGAAAGGTTTTATGTATCCAATAAAAAATGTGAATGTGTAGGTATATAAACATGTAGAGTGGCTTATAATGATTTCCAAACTGAACAAACTAAGAAGAAAAGAAAGAAAAGGCAATAAGAGAATTATTCTTGTAGCTTTTATGAATGTGCCCCTTCCACTGTTGTTGCCTACAGCTGACAGTAGCTGAACAATGAAAGCACATTGGAAGACTGACTGAAACTCAGTATTTCCCCAGTGCAGGTATGTCTGGTCCTTTCTTTGTGGGCAAAACCTCTGGGAGGGATTATGAATTACAAGCAGCAAAAATACAAAGGCAACAGCTTTGCAGATGAATAGGACAAAATTCAGATAAAATTGAGCTGAGTAGAAAAAAAAGCAGAAGCACAACATTTTCATTAAACTTGCAGGATAAAGCAAGTAACAATAAAAATTACATGTTTCTGTTGTAATAGGTAGGGCACAGTTTCTGTTTGGTCTGATCAGAAATGGGCATTTTTAACACAACTTTCACTTATGTCTCATCCATACAACTGCTCACTATGCTACGTTCATTCACACTTGCACACATCCAGTGAAGGCAGTCAGAAGAGGAACTGCATTTGAAGATGGGTAGGTACAGAATCTCTGGGAAAGGAAGGAACACAGATATCAGAACTTCCACCTCTGCTGTCAACACACAGAACAACACACAGAACAACAACAGACTCAGCACATGCTTGGAGTCTCAGGACAAGCTGACATAGCTGACATTTGGGTACTTACCTCCTTTTATTTATCAGCTGACTAAATTTCATACAAAAATCACGGAGAGGCAATAAATATCGAGCATTGCAAATTCTATTTCCACAGAATAAATGCAGCATAGGTATTGCCTCAGCTTGCCAACTTCAGAGTGGAACCACACTTTAAATATTCTACAGACAGTAGTTAAGTGCTGTAGTATGTTAAACTTTCCAGTCTTACATATTTCAATTGATTCTTTGTTCTCCTCTTTCAGAACAGGTTAATGAAGCTGAAGAAAAGGAGAGGAGGATTGGCCATTCAATAAAACTGTGACATATGGAAAATCCAACATTTCAGGGAATTCTAGGAGCAAGCTAACACTCTGGTGAGACTAGTATTAATGGCTACTTATTCTTCTGTTCCTTTCCTAAATTAAGGATTTATAAGACCTTGTACACACACAAATTAAGTCATATCAGTTGCCTGAAGAAGAGATTGCAATATTTTTTCCAAAAAGAGAAACTAAGGCAGATAGATGTTAAACGACTTACCCAAGATTGCAGTAGAGTCCAAGCTACACTCTACCCTCCTGGAGTTCCAGTCCCATTCATGAATCCTGATCCCACACTCCCTCCCCTTACAAAGAAAAAAGGGGAAGTTAAGGAAGATTACTTCAAGTTAATCCTGATACATTTTCGGGATCCTTGTGCTGGAGTGTCTCAGTGGATGTGCACCCAAATAGACAGGAAATCAAAATACTTCCCTTTTCAATTAACTATTACAAAGTTTCCCAGTTCCACACATATATAAAAAGTGCATTTTTAGCAGAAGGATTTAAAGGCATAACATAAAAGTCAGGAAGTTAAAAACAGAACATCAAAGTCCAAGTAATTAGCTCCACATGTCTAGCTGATAATGAGAGCTGTCTTTTTTCTTTTTTAATAAAGAAAATGAAGACACCAGAGTGGATGCTACTTGATTAAATAAGCTATGTAATTGCTATGGCCCCATAATCACAAAGTCAGGGCACATCCCTTAGCTCAGACCATGCATATTTCCTTCATTGTGGCAGTCCCTCTGTCCTCAACTCCTGTGCACAAAGGAAAGAAACATTCATAAATAACCCTGCTCCATGAGTGTGTCTGGGAGAAAATTACTTGTAAATGTCAAGAATGGCTGATAATAACTGAGAAGACAAGCACAGAGGAGGAAACCATTCTCTGTGTGCATTTGCAAGCTGGTTTGGCCACAGCATGATCAGTAGGTCACAATTTGGCAGAACAATTTCTGTTTAACTAGAAGTTCCTCCCAAATATGCAAAATGAGCTTATGAGCTGTGGGAGCTCAGCCTCTATCAGAGGAAGCCCTGCAACATTCTCTCATAGAAAGTAAAATTATACATGTTTTTCTATATGCCTTCAAAAGAACCACTGCCAGTGTCCAAAAACATTTTAAAAGCCAACAATTTAGCAAATTACTGTAAAATATACTGAAAGGTACCTGTTGTAGTCAGGACTCTTACACGTCTTCCAATTAGAAGTGCCCCTTTTGCAAAAAAATCTATTCTCATTATCCCAACTCCACCACTGCTGCCTAATCCCATGCATTCCTCTCAACATTTACCTGCTCAATCCTCACTCACCACTACTGCTCAGGCACTCCATAATATAACAGTTACTTTAGGTTCAGCTGTAAATAATGCTTGCCCATGCCTGCCATCTAAATCCTCTTAAGTTAGAAGTTATTTCCAGCCATAAAATCATAGAAATTAGAGGCAGAAAAGACCTATTAGGTCATTTAGACCAAAACTCCATGCCAGTGCAGGATTGTTTCCTGCAGTACACTTTCTACTGCTTTGTCCAGTCTAGTTTTAAATGTCTCTGGGGAAGACTTTAAATGTCTCCTAAGCAGTGTTGCTGCTGCTTCCCTCAGAAGGATTTTCCGCAGGCTGAGAGCCGTGCTTGACAAGTGAGTCATGCTTGTTTGAAAGTGCAGGTCCTGGTAAAGCTCTATGCCTTTAGTTCATGCCTTTTGATGCCTGATTAGCATTGTCTAAGGCATGTCAGCTGAGGTCTTTGAGAAGGAAAAGTGTATGAGGAGTTCACTGTTTCTGCTGCAGCTCTGTGCAATTAATTGGAAGTAATTTAGTGCTGGCAGGCTGGTAAAGGTTGCAGCAGTTTCATTGCTTTGGGATGTTGTGAGACCACATCTGTTTCTCTGTCAAATGCATCTTTACTTGTTTGGGTGCTACCTACTACAGGGTGAGTGTGCCGCAATGAGAACACTCTGCAACACAGGCACTTGTATCATTGAGGAAGACCTGTCAAGGAAGGCAAAAAGGATGATGTGCTGTGTACAACTCATTCATCATTTGGGGAAGGAAATTTAAGGAGGAAAAGAGTAATATTCTTTCCTGAGGAGTTTCTGGTACTTCAAGCACTGGCTTGATGTCCAGATCAGAAATGCACAGGAATGGTCTTGGGCTCAATCTGCTACAGCATCTGGCCAGTCTTCTGAGGGTACAGACTGATGGCAGCCAAAGTGTGCATGAAATGCTCTGTCAGCTATCTAGTGCACAGAAAAAGCTTGGGGAAAAAAGAGTGCTCACATCGTGAAACAGGACGATAGGATGGGAATGTGGTGTGGGAGTAGGGTAGGAAAATCCCCTTTCAGCAGAGCTCACTTTGACCCAGTCACACTCACTGTGAAACTGCTTTCAAGCAACACTGTGTCCCCTAAAATCCAAATACAGAGTAAGCGGGACTCACGAATGTAGCAACAGAGCAGAGCAGCGAGAAAAGGCCACACTCTGATAGAAGTAGATGTAGTTCAGTTTTGAAGTAAAGAATTGTTTTGGATGTTGTCTAGAATCAGCTGAGCTTCAAAAGCTGTGACAAACACAACCAACAAACTGTGTTGTGCCTAACTTAACTAAGTATCTTGTCTTCTATGTTTATCAAAGCCAGACAGCCTCGCCTAGAAGGTAGTACCATGTCTACACAGGAGAACAGAAAACTGCATAGGAAACTGAGGACTGGTTCTCCACTGTCAGCTGAGGAAACAAACAAGAAGTTTATATAAACAAGCAAGGAAAAAAAAAAAGAAGACCGCATTTATTCAAAGATGGCATTTATTCCAGTAAAAGCTTATGCAAAAGCTGATCTGCTTGCAAGCTTACTCCAGCAAAGACCTATGCCAGCTGAGCTGTGCAGCTACCCACTGACACCAATGCAGATGCCAGGGTGCTCACACTGTCCCATTCCCTCTCCAGAACCAAGATTCCTCCAGCCTTTTGCTTCCACAGAAAACAACAACCCTCAGACAGAAATACTCAGAGAAATTCCTTCCCAAGTGAAGTTTGTAGGATTTATCATGGAAAAGCATGTTCATGCATGTGCATTTTGTGGAAAGGGGAGAAGAGCACAAAATGGCAATTACATGGTTGATGATCTCTAATCTTCTCAGGGATGCTTGTACAGGATAGATGAGTTGTCAGCACTTCCTCAGCCATTTGCCACACTGTCCCACAGTTCATGTCCAAACCAAAGAAATACATATGTAAAATATCATATGACTCCTTTAAAGCCTAACCTATACAGTTCTACACAAAGGCTCACTATATTGTGAGAAATTATGCAAAATGTGATGACAGAAAACTTTTAACTAGAGAGCAGTTCCTCCATAAGATCTCCTGAGGAAGGAATGTTCCTTCAGCCCTTGTTATTCTACAGAAGCATTCATGTCATCTCCCATGCTTCATGCCCCACTTCACCTAAAATTCCAGCTGTGGTAGGTTGTCCCACTGGAAAGAAGCAAATAAGTAAATAGAAGTTAAGCCAGCATATTTAAGCAAGCACCGATGCACTTCAGCTGCTCTGGTCCTGGCTCTGTTTCACTCCTCACACACAGTCTGGAAGAAAGGAGCTGCAGATTGCTCGTAGGATGCAGAGTGTTCTGTGCCAAATGAGTCCACAACTTCCACATCAGCTCAGGCAGATGTTTCCAGGTGCTGAAGTGGTAAGGACAGCAATGGAGGGTTGGCAGACTAACATGATGACTTGCTTTGCCACAGACAAAGAGAGGCTGAGAAAGGCAAAACAGTGAATAGAGGATGGATTGAGGAAGGATGAGAAAGCTGTTCATGACCTGGCCCTGAATTTCCTCTGAGTTCTCTACCCACAGGAGCAAGCTGGTGTGATGGTGGCTGTGACCACAGCAGCTGCCAGACACCTCAGTCAGCACCAGCACCACTAAAAGCCTGGAGGAGAAGGCAGGGAAACAGCTACCTGCAAACCCACCTCCAAGCTGTACAAGAATGCAGCAGCATCTTCACCTGTTACTAAACCTCTGTGTTCGCCTGGAAAGAGCTTTTCCATCCAGAGGCTGTGCCCTGCACACAACCTCTCACACAGACAGGAATTCTGTACATTTGTGGTCATGAGCTTTTCCACCACCTACCAGACCAACTAATGCAGCGCATCCCAGTGACAGCTCAGGAGGTGCTGAGTGCACTGCAGGTCAGATGGCTTCACACGAGGTATTCCTGCCCACCCTGCAGCACCACTGGCCAGCAGCAGGCTGAGCAATGAGAGGAATAGAGGTTACACTCTGTGTCAAACCACAGAAGGAAAGTGGAAAGGGGAGTAGGTCCTCTCTACAGTCTCTTTAGTTGAGTACACAGATAAGGACTTCTCAAAAACAGATAAGGGTTTCTTGAAAGCTTCCTGCTCATGGTCTATTCCTCTTAGGCCTTAACAGAGATTTAGTTTGTTCAACCTTCTCTTTGGTAAATGGAAATAAAACTGATGGATAAAAATCTCCCCTAGGAATATACCTACAAAAATATGGTTGTAAAGATGCCCTCAGTGCAGCCACCCATGCTCTGACTGGCAGCTGCTCAGAAAACATAATTTCTTGAATACAAAATACTAAGTAACACCATATTTCTTCGCTCATGTCCCACCACAGTTTCATTTCAGCACAGCAAAACCTCATTAATTCGCACTTTGCTTATCCACACACCTTATAATTCACACGTAAAAACAGCAGTCAGCAAAGATTTAGCAACAATGTGCTTTATTGAGGTCTCATGTTGCTGAGATTTCATTATTCCTGCAAAATACGCTACCGTTCATTCACTAGTACAGTAAGATTTCAACATCATCATAAATATCTCAACCCAGAGATAGGTTCACACTAGCAAAGTCTGGCTCCAAAGTCCATGACTAGGAAATGCCAAAGTTTTAAGCTGGAGGAGAAATAGTTGTGCATAAAGGCAAAATGAAACTAGATTACGATCACAGCTTGTGGTGTTTCCTGCATTATTGTATTTCCCTGTCTTTTAAAGCACCTTTTCATAGGTTATACTAAGAAATGAATTCTTACTTGCATCCAGAGAAACTTGTACCACAGAATACAGAGGAGGCTTTAATACACATTTGTAGTTTTTCAGGTCTGGAAATATCCTCAGGAATTCTGGACAAAGAGTCTTTAATGGTCCCAATGCAATTCACAGGTGCTTTTATTGCAGTCACTAAACCATCCCAAACATCTTTTCCCCCTTCTCCCCAGCAGTTATTGATTATTGGGAAGCAAATGAGAACCCTGAGCTTCAAGAGATGTTTTTTTACTGGCAAACACATGGTGGGTAGGAACAGTGTACAGCTGCTTCACCTGGGCCAGTGCAGCAAGGCAAGCCATAGGAGTCAAGACACAGCTCAATTTGTGTGACAGGTATGGAAAGTTGAGGGTTTGGAGATTGTGTGAAGTTTAGGCTTACAAATTAGTTTCAGAGAGTCTGGAGAAACTATAGCAACAAGCAGTATGAAGCATGGGCTGGTCATTACATTTGGTACTTGGACACCCCAAAGAGAGGTTAAGATATGTGTGTCCCTCTCTTCTACATGCTGAAAAACTTTCCGCTGCTGCCTAACTCTGTGCCTTGGGTCTTACTATGGCTGGTTGATTGTTAAAACTTCCTTTAAGAAGACTACATTTTCTTGAAGTTCAAGCCTTCAACTCTTCAGAGTTAAGCCTGCCTCCCTTCTCTGTCTCTAGGCATAAACACACATTAGACTCACACTGCTAGCCCAAGGGCTGCCTCACCCTCACCTTCCTCCCTCTTCTGAAGACAAGGAGCATCAACACCCCATTTCCACTCCCTTCTCCTCCCAGACCTCCACCCTATTCATTATAATATTAACAGATTCTACACTATATCAGCTTCTTTGCCTGTTTAAAGTCTGTTGTGTCTAGTAAAATATTTAACCAATGAATTCCTAAATGGTGAGAGGTATCCCTTCACAGAGCCCAAATGATTGCATTATTTAAGCAGTGTTTTTCTTTCATCATTCTGTAAAAATCAGAGTTTTGTTCCAACCGCCATGTTTATTCCTAGGTTCTGCTTATTTCAAGAAAAGATGTAACTATTTTCATGCAACTTGTATCAGAAATTATGGGAGTATTTACTATTGGTATACACTGCTTGTCTGAGGTTTCAAGAACACAAAGGATAAGTCCCTAATAACAGCAATGTATGTATCTTTGTATGGACAACAGGGTGACATAGCTATTACCATTTTATAAGATTTCCCATTTGATTTTGACATAAACAAATTTCTTTAGCAGAAAAGCTGTTAAACTGCTCTCAGGAATACCTTCTTTGTTCCACAACTCTTGCTCCACACCTCCTCCTGCCCACCTTCCCTGCAACTGTGTGCTAGATCACAACAGATATCTGAGGCCTATTGCAAATTTCAACCACATGATTTAAGTCACAGGTTTGCCGTGTCTACACAAAAGCTCTTTAGTATCTGAGCTCTTTTTGGATGTCTGTAAAACTACTTTCTTCAACACTCAAAATTTAAAGATATGAAACCGAAGACGAAACTGTCAGACTAGTGCAATGATGCGAAGCAGAAGTCAGTGCTCTGTTTTGCAAGATGTGAGAAAATCCCTGGCACACGCAGAAAACTCAATTCCCACAAAGTTTAAAACATTAATACCATTATAAATTTCTTTATCTGGTGAATTACCTCCAGCCAGTGTTCTTTTCTTGCTGGTTCTACTATAGCTCAGGATGACCTTCTCATCCACATAAACATCCAGTCATTCCTGAGTTTGCTCAGCCTTTAGCCTGAAAAACATCTCAGAAAAGAAAGTTGCACAGTCCAGCTCCACATGCATAAAACATGTTTCTACTTGTGCTTGTTTACCACCAACACAAGCAACCTTATTTCTCTCACCATTTCCTAAAAAGGCCCTATCATGCTTGCACCTGTCAGGAGTGAGAATGCATTTGAGGCAGCTTTTGAGAAGTCATTTTGCTTCAGTGTGATAACACGATGGAAAATGCAGACTTTGTCACAGAAAAGATGGTTCACGTCCTCCCAGAGCTGATTCGTTCCTGTCCTTTGGGGAGAGCAGCAAGAGCTGCAGAGAAGCAGCAGTGCAAGTCATCTCAAGACTCTGAGGTGATTATTCAGCTGCCATTTGCTCTTCCTATTCCCCTCATTACAAATGCAGATCAAAACACCCTGCAACTGTGTAATATATGCTTCAAATATTCTAATCGGCATTTCTCTGATAAGAAAATGAGACATATATGTCTACGTCCAAACTATAAGAGAACTAATCAGCAAACTAGTGCCTATTTCAGTTTGGGTATTCCTCAAAATATTAACTGAAAACAGATCTCAGGAATCCAGACTGCTTTTTTTTTCACTATTCTCCCTGTCAGTGCAGGTAAAACATATCTGCTTTCTAGTAAAAGAGGGAGAAACAAATTATGCCAATGAGTAGACAAAGACAGTTGCACCACCTGTAGTTAAGCTTGCTGGTATCACTTGCATTTAGAAATTCTCAAAAGCTACAAGTAAGTTTACCATTAGAAAACACCTTTTTTTCCAAATGGAAGATCAAATTACTTTAAAAAAAAGCCAACATAGAACTGAGAGACAAGATTTAAATTTTTCAACACAGAGAAAGGTAATACTGCTCTTCTCTATGTTTTCAATATTTTCACAGTTTATAACAATAACAGTGAACACCTAGATTAGATGTTTTTTGACAGTTCATGACTGCCTGGGTTAAAGGGTCTGTTTTACTTGTGGATCTCAGCTGTGCCATCCAGCCACCGTGGCTCAAAGAAGCCTACCATGATTAGCTCAGCTTCCAGAGTACTTCAGGTCGCTGTGGAAACACCACTAGAAGAAAGATTAAAAAGTCATGATTTGGCACTCTCCCCAGTCCAGTTACATATGAAATTTCTAGATGAAAGTATGTGACCACATGCCATGAGATCAGTGCGTGTCAGACTCACCATGCATGACTTTCATGGACAAACAGTACCCAAGAAAATTACAGATAAATTTCCAGAATTATCAAGCTCTTGCCAGAAAAGATTTCTGTGCTTGGAAATATCAGGAAAAGGCTTATGGCTTTTTGGAAGCCAAACATCAGCCCGGATAAAGAATCATGAAGAACTGACTGGCTTTTGTCAGCCCTCTTACTGTGGCAGCCTCTTTTGTGCCAGTCAGAAACACACCAGATTCAAAACAAAATTAGCACCAAGATTTTCAGTGCTTTTGTTCCCTGTGAGATTGGCTGAGAAAATAGTTTCTAATCAGGAAAGAAGAGCAATGTGCAAACTCAGGACCTCCTCCTTCACCACACATCTCATAAAATCATTGAATATCTGTTAAGCTGCATTTGATGTGCACCAAGCACAAGGAGGAAAAGTTGCCCACAGCCAAGTGTGATGAGATGTTTTAAATCTCTCCTAGGAGCCCCCCAGAGGAACTGGAGAGGCTCTAAATTAAAGGCTACAGGTGTTCTATACCAGACATGCCCATTTAGACACTTTGCCCTGATGCTTTTTATAACATTCTCCTCCAGGATCTTTTTATGTTTCATATTCTTTTATTGCAGTACCAATTAGCTGAAACAACGATATGAACCCCTAACCCTGCTGTGAATATTAAAGAATGCTGGGGATTGAAATAGAGAGCACTACTAGAGAAATAAAGTGGATTTTTTTAGACAGAATTAGAGGACAATAGAAGTCTTTTTAGTTTGTCTTGATAAACTGCATTTCAGAGAGATTCAGGAAGTGTATTTAGGGACTGCAATAAATTTATGCATTTGTATATTTGGTAAGATACCTCCTCATGTGTGCAGCTTCTGCTACATCAGGACTTTTTATTAACTGGCACTTTCAAGCTCACATAAAGATCAATAATAAAACCACTCTTACGTATGATGAAACACCTAACTATCACCCAGTCACACAATGTTTAAGAGTGGGTCATCTGGTCCAATGTCCCTGCTCAAGCAGAGCACATTGGGCAGGTTTGCATTTATCCTGACTCCAGACAGGACAAGGTCAACTTTTTGCAGTAGCCAGGAGGGGGACAGCCAGAACCCAGAGGCTGTGCTATACCACCTCATGTTTTTTTCCAGGGATGGGGTGAAGGAAGTCTCCTCTGAGGAGAAAGGATTCCTTCCAGTCATGCAAGAGTGGCAAAGGGAGAGGTGAGGGGGCCCTGGTTCCCTGCTGGATAGACCTGCTGGGTGACACCAGTTCTGAGCCAGAGGGAGTGGTTGGATAATGCTGGATCTGAGCTGGGAGCAGTGGGGTAGCATGGCAGAGGGAGTGGTCAGGTATTTTCTATTGCTGGGGGTTTCCATAGTGAGTAATGATGTTTCTTTTCTTGTACCGTACCCTCTCTCATTATTGCTGCTCTTACTGTTTTTCTTATCTCATTGTTGTTTCCAGTAAATTGCTCTTATTTCAACCCATGATCTTTACCCTTTGTGCCTCCAATTCTCCTCTTTATCCCACTGCAGGGAAGAAGAAGTGAAAGGATGGCACAAGCAAGAAGTGCATGGCTTGGAGTGGTTTCACTGGGAAGACTTAATTGGAGAATACCACTCCTAAACCACAACAGCTTTCAGATAGTTTTTTAATATGCCCAGTGAGGGAGACTCCATAACCTCTTCAGCATCATCATTCACCTGAAAGCAGTCAAAAAACATTTTTTTACCTCATTTGACAAAATAATGTTGTCAGGTACATGAATGCTGCAAGAAAAGAGTCTAGCATTACCCATGTCATCTAGGAATGGAGACTGACCAAGTGATAAGCTGCCCTGAGAGATCTGAGGAGCCTCCAGTTCAGTCCTTAAGTGTGTCACAACACTTTCATTGTGTAGGGCAATTTGCAAACTGATAGCACTGTCCTACCTCTGCATGCAATGGGAAGAGAATTAATGCACTATGACACTCTGCCTATGCAGACACCTACAAGATTCTATTGTTCTTTCCTCCCTGCTGCCCCTCTGCTGTACAATTCCCCATCTTCTGGGAGTGCACTATCAGCTCCTTATACTTCAATTAATGTTTTAAGTAGATTTCCTTCAGAACTCTTAATGAGATTTCCATCATTAAGACTTGAGTTTTGTTTCCTTTCAGAGCTCTCCACTCAGATAGAAATCCATAAAGCCAGGTAGGCATGTGTGGCTCCAGGAGCACTGAGGGAAGGAGTTCAGTCCTGAACACTGACCTGGTCTTAGGCCTGCTAGTACATGCTGCATCTGAGCACACACCCATTTGGAGTCAGTGAACTTTCAAATCATCCTGCACCTCCACCAACCCTGCTAATTTTGGGATGGCAGTAGCAATCTGGCTCACTGGAGCCATTGGGTAGGTACAGCCCGAAGCAGGCACTATGTCATCTCACAAGGGTGTTCATTTCAGCTCCTTTTATCTCATTGGCATGCAGATTCGTGTCTCTTTAAGCAACAGCAGCTAGTAATCTATGAATGACACCAATGATGAGATAGTATTCTCTCCTGTTTTGTAACAGATGGATTCACAGTATTAAAATCGGGATATAACTGAAACCCTCCCAATCTGGATGCAGTGATTTGTTATTAAATGTCATCCTTTTTTTGCCACATCTGGGAGGTTGATTTGCAACATGCTTGTTCTCCTGATAATAGAAAACCAGAAGGATGTTTAAAAGCTTCCTCCCCTGCAAACTAGAAGAGAGCAGTTTCCAGCAATGCTTCTTCTTCCCCAGAGAGAAAAAGCCCACCCTGTAATGATTGTAGAAGGTCTTATTTAAATGGTTTAAAACAATGGGAAGGAGAAAAAGGGAGTGAAAAAGGGACATTTAAGTGTTCCAGAACTTTGAACAGATTTGTTCTTCTCATGCTGATGCACACTGTGCAGCATTAGATCACATGCTGCTAATATCATGTTGATTTATGGTCTGCATAAATGGAAATAAATGGTATTTGCTGTTACCCAGAGAATAATAGATGGGCCTGGAATGAACACAACACCACATTCACACAACAGGCTCTGTTCATGTCACAAGCAAGGGGAGTGCAACTTCGTAAGGCCCTCTCTTCCATTCCCACCAAAAATCTTTGATACCCACTGATTTTAATGAGTAGGAGTGGACATTTAGGACAGCATTTTCCAAAGTGTCTGAATGATATAGAAACCAAGCTGTGGTATAACAAAGCAGGGGAAATGTTGGGTAAATTTCTCCCTTGAATAAGAAATTAGAGACTTCCCAGGTCTTTCCACAAAGTTCACCAACCACACAAGCTGGTCAGGATCCTCTGCGTCATTTCCTCCACTTCTTCCCTTCCCTGCAGGAAACCTCAGGGCTTTTTCTTGTCACTTTCCTCCTGGTCTGAGTGACTTGAGCTCTCTCTTGAGAAAGACTCTTTTCACATATGGTGTGGGCACTGAGACACAGGGGAGCTAAGCCTCTGAGTTCGTGAAACCACCCCACCACCTTTGAAAATGTGGCTTTGGGTGCTAAATAACTCCAAAATCCCTTCAAACCTTACCCATAGTACTTGGCACTAAAACTTTAGCTCCAATGCAGTCTCTGATTGTGGTCATAGAAGCAAAAGCACTGAGTTACTTTGGCTTAATGACTCATTAGTTAAGCTATTAGGTTTTACTTTACACCCAGGGAGGGTAAGTTTGTGCAACTAGCCAGTTACCATTGCTCAGCTGATGAGCAATACCCTGTGAAGATGTGGCAACCTTGTTGCTTTTGAACATCTGCCCACGCACTCCTCCATTATAACGGGGTCTAATAGAGCTCCAAATAGCTTTGGTTCCAAAACAATCTCAAACAAAACTTCTCCTTTAATAGACTTTCAGCACTGCCAAAGCATTCACATTTCAGGCTGAAAGACTGAATATTTAACCTCAGGACATAGATGATTTTCTGTTATTGTTGCTGTTGGCAGAGAAGGGAAGGTTAAATAAGTTTGAGACAATTTCATTTTTGATTCTGTATAAATATAGTCATGTCCATAGTGTTTTCTATTTCTCTGGTTAGATGATTAAAACCTTACAATTAATGTATGTTAAATTTCATGCTTTAATTAAAGGAACACCTGGTGAAGCCACATACTATTAAGGTTGTCTGCTGCTTCATGTATTAAGATTTTGCTTCCTTATGGAGAGCTTTGCACTACAGCTGAATTCTTATCTTTATTTTTGCTTCCTGACATGCTCGCATCTTAACTGTACAGTCTTTACGGTTATGGGTTTGGGTCTTGTGTGGATGTGTGCGTGTGTGTTCTGAATATATACTTAGTAGCTTAATATATTAATAGAAAATTGAAACTACTGATACCTACTCATTCATCCTTGAACAGGTGTTATTATATACCATGTTGATGACAAATAAAAAATCCAACTCGGTTCAACTGAGCACAAAAATCTTGGGTGTGCTGACACTGTAACATTACTCATTTATTTGGCTACTCTACCTCAGCAGGAGCACCTAAGATGAATTTAAGATAAAACTTATACAGCCACTGCCCTTCATAGCCAGAATCTTACAATGCCCAGCACTCGATGCTTCATAGGAGATTGATAAATGACAAAATGTCCTTATACCTCTGCTCATCTTCTGGAGCTGACAGAGACAGGAGAAGGAATTAATATAAAACACTTTGTTTGCTTTGGTGTTCTGTGCTCTCCAAGATACACAAGGATGTAAGCACAAAGAAACAATTGTCTCTATCGTGATTGCATGCAACAAAACTAGAATTCTAATACAAATCCTTGCAAAAGAAGGATTTCTGGAATTCCCCTACAATGCATGCATGCTAACTTAGGTCACCATTAAAAGCACTGGACTCCTTGATCTCCTGTGACTTCAGCTATTAGGGCTCAACAGGTCAAGAGGACAAACTGATGTAGGCACATACGAGCACCTTTTCTTCAGCTGCCACAGCTAAATTTGCCAAGGATCCTGAATCACAGTCAGTAGTGACACAAAAACAATCATGGACTCACCAAGGAAAGGAAACTTGTACCCTTTTTCTGACAGATATTTGCTAAAGGAAAAAGCAAGAATACACTAATTAGGGCAATAATCTATGCTGGATATATCCTGCATTCTGGCAGATACTCTCTACTTGGTGTATCTACTCAGTGAAACAGGTGAGGAAGAGTAGGAAGTAAGACAGAGATGAAGTAAAATGAAATCTTCAGGGTTCCTTAACAAATAAAAACAAGGGTCCAGGACAGAGTTATCAAAATATTTTCCTGCTGAAAGCTGTATGGGAATATTCACTTTCTCAGGGAGGAGGTAAATGAGAAGTTCATTTCTTCTACTACGACTTTAATAAGAAAATAAGCTATTATCTCATTTCTTTAGCATCTTCATCAAAACCTAAAGCCAAAACTACCAAAGCAGACACAGTTGAAGCAAAGCAAACCTGAATTATCTCTTGGCTTCAGCTTAATTTCATCAAGGTCAGCCACTAATACATACAAGTGTATATGTGTGTGTGTGTGTGTATATGTGTGTGTATTTATATTAGAATGCCACAGTAGCAAAACTGTAAAAAATGAAACTATTCAATCTTCACAAAGAGAAACAGTTGAGCTAGCTACCTCAATACTTACAAAGAAAAAATGAAAAAAGGAAGAAACTGTTCTACTTCTGACCAAATATAATTTTTCATCTCCAAACAGAACCTGCCACAGTAGTAAGTTCTACCTATTTAAGGGCAGTTACAGTGGAAGAACTAGCTCAAAAATAGATTTTCTCCAAATAGCATCCCTATATTTTATACTCATTGAAATTCTTTAGACTAGAATTCTCTAAACACAATTTTTCCTTTCGTAATAATAGTTTACTTCTATTCAGGTAAAGCTAAAACCAGAAAGGTGGAACTGAAGGCAAAGTCACCACAACACTTTGAAAGCCCAGCCCTGAGTCCAATACTGAGTCATCCAGGGCAGATAAATTGTGCATGCCCTAAAGAATTCTCCAGCACATGAATGTCATTCCGGTAGACACAACACCACTGAATCCTAAAGTGGTCCTTAAACCTCAGCTACATTTTTTGCACATGGTGATTACATGCAAGGATGTTTTGGGTTTTTTCTGATGTGGGGGAGAGGAGGAATGTGCCACCACTTTGTCACAGAGCCCCAGGGACTGACTGAGAAGCCAGCAGTGTGATATGGCTTCTAGCAGCACACCTAGCAGCTGACCAGGGCAAGCCAGATAATAAACGTGTGTGGTGGGAAGGAGAGTTGAGGACAGTTCTCATTAAATGGCACTGCACACATCTACCTTTGGGTAGCTGAAGTGCTGCTAGAGAGGAGTTGCCTGTGTTATTTCCTTCTCCCCTGTACTTTTAGAGAAGAGAACTTTTGCCATTTGGCTGGGGGATGTATAACAAAGCTTTTCAGGCAGATGAATCACTGCCCTGGTGTGGAAGAACTCTCTTTCAGCCCTGCTGAAAATACCAATGTATTTCCTCTAAATACCTAACCATGGCTGCTCCTGCAAGTTGGGTGGTAGAGCACAATATGACAGCACTTCTTTTTAAGTCACAACACTCTACATAATACAGATCCCCAGAGAGATGTGAGTGCTGCATTTTATTGCACTTTAAAAACACTGTGCTAATAAATTCCAGTCTCATATAAACTACATGGACAGAAGTGCTCTGCCCATGCAATCTGTCTGCGCAGTAGAAAATGTGTGTTATTCTGAAAAAGTCCACAGCTAAGGTTCCTCACTGGAGCAGACAAATGAAAGGAAGAGCTCTACTACTCTTTTTACCCTTGCAAAATAAGGGCATCACAAAATATGCCAGATACAATAACTCATGGACTTATGGCTCCAGTGTTCTTGCATAGTTTCTTTTATTTGCACACTGCAGTCTCTACCTTTTTATTCTAAAAAATATTTCCTGTAGATTGTTTTTTATTCTTTCCTCAGAATAACAATGCCCACAAAAGTCTACAGCATTTGCTTTTAGCACAAAAGTTTTTTTTTCCTTCTGGAAATTTCTTCCATTTCACAGTATAACCAACTGAGACAATTAGATCAAATCTAAACTGGAAAATTCAATTATCTGGTCTCCTACGTTTTGCAGTTAAACAGCTTTTTTGAAAGCTAAACTCCTACCTCTCAAGAAAATAAGTTACATGAACAGTTAGCAGTTCTGAAATAAAATCAGAAATGGAAGAGCCAGCTGAGGGTATGATGCTGGTCTTAATATCTTCAGCTTTGTATCCCAGATCCTTGTAACTCAGAAAAATGTGGCTGCTGTTTTTCTTGTTTTAATGAACTTTGCCATAGCCTTCCTTCCTTAATCTGCTGGGATGAAATTTTGTTACCTTTTCACAGCAGTCAGTCCATTTGACATCTTCACTTGTGTCTCCTACTTAGACTCACTTTAGTCATATCACATTCTGTTTCTCTCTCTTTCCTTTCTTACATGCATCCAAATCCCCTTTTTGGTCTTCAACAGGGTCCTTGCAATCAGCAAGGACCCTCTAGGAGATGGTCCCCAATGCAATGCTCCACCTGGCTGGCAGGGATATGGATTTTGACAAGATCCTGATTTTGTGGCTCCTCTCTGGCCCAGTGATTTTTTCTGTGCCCTTGATCCCCAAAAAAGCTATTCCTTATTCAGAAAATTGGAGAGCAGCAGAGGGACTCAGAAAATCAGTTTCCTAGCTTTTAGCTAAATGCCAACCTCCTCCAATAAATACAGAGGGAAGAAAGGAAAGGATTACTCTAATAATTTCACAAAACTCCATTAAACAACCAGCCAGAGTTTATGTCCATTACTGTAATCCTCACCTAGTTTATTTGCCTTCCTGTACTGGGATGCTCTTGGTTACTAAAAACTTTCAGTGACGTGCTGAGCACTTTTCCCTCATTAGCAGAATGTCACCCCTGCAATGTGCAGGTCTCACAAGGGCTCAACCTCTCTCTTTCATCTCCAACAGACATTCAAATATTAATATCATTCTTTGTAAGTAGTAAATCCATAAACACCTGGAGATGAAGGGAAATTTTGTTCAGGATATACTAACCCAGCAAATGAACTGCTTAACCCCTCTGCTCCTCTGGTATGGCTATACTTATTTTGCCATCAAATGTACATGGAATATCTTTATACTTATGAAGTTATTTCTCTGTGGGAAAGGATATCAATTTTATGGCCTTACAATCAAATTCTCCCCAAGGTGTTTACTGTATGACTCTGTATGTAATGAAATCATCCTTCCCAGACAAATCATGCACCACTAAAGGCCTGGTGAGAAAAAGAGGCCAAATGAGAAATAAGTAAGCCTCCCTGACACTCTGTGTCACCGCTGAGCCAAATGTTTGCTGCGGGTGGAGTCTGCTCCCAGGAGTGGGTGGGATTTATGTGAATTCTAGTCCTCAGTCCAAGCATGGCCCTGCTGAGAGCCTCCCCTGGTCAGGGGCTCAGCAGGCCTCCGCAAACCCTGAGGTCTGTGCCACCAGCTCCTCTTCCCTGCTTTTGCTTGGCATGGCTTCTACATCAAATAAAAGCTCCTTCTCTGTGTTCCAGCCCTAACCCCTACAGGGCTGAAAAAAGCAGCTCAGCTCAAATGCTTTCCCTTCTAAAGACCAACGTTCTTGAATGACAAAATTGATCATTGATTTTTGCAAATCACAAAGAACCTTGGGTGTCAGCTCATTTTCATGGCCCATCAAATTTCAAGAAATTGCATTTCAGGAGAGATACGCTGGGGTTTATCTGCATTGCAAGGCAGATAAATTTAAATGACTTAAACTAAGGCATATTAAACTTTTGTACAGTCAAAGGAGAGAAAGGATTGTCCTTTTCATCTTCTTCAGTTACCCATCTATGGAAGAGATTCATCACCATCTGCAAATAAGCAGTTTTGTATAAAAAAGGTCTCTACAGTGAAGTGCTAAGCCTTAGCTCACATTCTGCAATCAGGACAGAGTAGTTATATCAGTCATGTATGGCAGCAAAGTAAAAGATCCCAGAGCTCTGGTTCAAGAGCAGCTCCACTGCTCACGTGTACCCTGGCACGGTTCTGACCTGTAGCAGCCACCACTCCACCATCAATGCCAGCACTTTGTTGGGAGACAGCACAGCTCAGGCACCAGCCCCTGAAGCAATAGGGGTAAGGCCAGTTTTTTTTAGGGAGAAGAAGAAAGATAATTTAGGCATATGGTTGCATGCATGACACAAAAGCTGGCCAGCAGCCCATGGTGTGTCTAATTTGCTAATGAAGAGCTCCTTCTCTCTTTGCTTTCCTGCATATGCTGTGACTGTGGGACAGGGATTTGCCCTGGCCCTGCTTGGAGAAGCCACACACATTTTATAGCAGGACCTTTCCTTTCCTAAATGCCTGTGCTCAGAGGGAGGAATTCAGCCATCCATTCTCTTACTTCTCTGCTGAGATACTTTCACTAAGATACTGAGGACTTTTTCTAGATAAGAAGGCTGTCTGGAGTATTTCACAAAAGATGTGCCTTGATCAAAATCACAAGCTTATCCAGACATTTCTTATTCTATCATGACCTAGCTTTAAAACAACTAAAACAGGCTTGCACACAATTTTTCAAAACTTTATTTTCCATTTCCAGTGAAAGAAGGACTAAAGGGGTTACAAAGAATGTGAAAAAGACTTGAAAATAAGTCCTTTTAAAGAAGACAAGCCAGTCACTCCTCAAACTGACAGCATCAGACCTGTTGCTCCCCACTCACAAATCTTTATCAATACATGATGAAAATTAATGACTAGACTAAGAAAAAGATAAGTTCCCCATTGCAGGCGTGGGACGGGCAACTATTTGAGACACATTTTTCTTTTCTTTCCATCTCAATTTTTTCTTTTCTTTCCATCTCAATTTTTTCTTTTCTTTCCATCTCAATTTTTTCTTATTGATTTGCAGCTCTTTGATGATAAATGGATCAATTGTTTGGTAAGAAAAGCAGGAGGCATATATTTACATTTATAATCACAATTTTAATCATTCATCTCATTTAAAAAGTCACTGTTAGTCATTTTTATGGTTTTTTCTCCAGCATTTTATTTCAGCATAAAGTGTTAAAATGTTAGCACTTCTCATTACTGACTGATTATTTTCCTCAGGATTTTAAGTTTTCTTTCTCTCTCCCCATGCCTAAAATCCAATTTACAACCTGCTAAAGGCCTCATAAGATTTTTATGGATTATTTCCTGAAATCACATTAATCTAGCTCCTGTTACTTTGCACTAATTTCACCTGCCATTGTATGAAGTAACTAAATTCAATTGCTTGGAAATGATCCCCCGGAGACTTCTTCATGAAGCGAGAAAAAGAAAAAAGTAACCCTACCTTGATGAGGTTATAAATATGGTGGGAACAACAGGGCTATAAATTCACAGTACGTGGACCTTTGTCAAACTTTGACAATCGGAGATCTTCAAATAAGGTCTTTCAAATAAGATATAGATAAGGACTTGGATTAGATTGCATTTGGCCTTGTCTCAGCCACCCTGTCAGTCTCTCTGGCCTCGACAAGTGATACTCTATTTATCACTGTTTTAACAAGCTAGGAAAGTTGTCCAGTAACTTATCAGCTGCACACTGATTCATTAAAACATCAGTTCAACCAATTCTAACTATGCTGGGCATCAGCTATCAATTAGATGTGTCCCTTATTTTAGGGAAAGTCTGCAGATAACTCTGCAAGCCATCTAAGAAAATGGTATTTAAAAACAATGCAGCAGCCTGGTCTCTCTGACACATAATCCTGTCTCCTCCACTTGTTTACATGATAAAAAAATCCATCTCCTCCAAGCCTTGTCACTGGGTAGTTTAAGAGCAACAGATATGCTGGAGATAGAGTAATTCAGTGTAATTGCTCAGGGTTGTAAGCAAAGTTGAGTTTGGAGTGTCCTGTGTGTGACCCATGCATGGCTCCCCAGACACAGTGAGGCTTTCATGCAGCTGGCAGCACTGAGCTCCCTGGGCACAGGGCTCACTCCCACGGGGTGCAGGCAGCAGATTAAGTGCACAGTAGGGTCTTCAGTTTCCTAAGCACTGGACCAAGCTCCAGCAAGATGCCATGAGGACTCCAGCAGGCTGCTTCCTGCAGCTCCCATGTGCAATGTCTTCCTGGCCTCTATTCCATAGCAAAAAGAGACTGGGAGTCTTGGCTGTTGCCCCACTTGCTGGGGTGTGCTGTGACTCCTGAGGAGCAGCAGTGTGACCACACACCTGGGAAGAGTTGAGTTTTCTCTTCCTCAAATCGCTGCTGAGTCTGAATCAACACCAGTGTGGACCCTGGATTGATCCCAGCCAGCAAGAACTTTTTCTTAAAATCCTTTTGATTTTTGTTTATTGGAATAGGCAATCATTCTCCTGTCAGTATCTGACAGCAGATAACTAACTGAACCAACCCTGGTTATCCACACTGAACTTCTCTTATCTAGGCTACCTTAATTGTACTTGGAATCAGTCTGCCATTCCTCTGTTTCATACTTGGTGCTTAGAAATGCTCCTTCCTTAGTGTAGGAAGTGTCACAGAGGGGAAGATTTTCAAAGTCATCATACAGCACTTCCCATCTATAGATTTATATAGCAGAGAAGTAGGCAGGAAAAAACGTGTTTCTGGTTTAAGCCACTATAGTGATTTTTATTGTATAAAATGCTATCCCTAAAGTAAGATCTTCCTAGATGGCAAAGCTAAAATATGTGCCTTCACAAGTGGTAAATTGCTACTTGAAACACATTTGTACCTTTTCAGTTGGACAGTTTTACCACTGGGGTTCTGACCACAAATTGCCCTAACTGGGGAGTCATTTAGAGATCAATCCCCCAAAGGAGTTGTTGTTTGCACATCCTTAGTCTCACCCTTTATGGCTAACTGTCAGAGCACTAGCACAGGAAAATATATGGAAAATATATTTTATCCCTCAGCCCTAGGGGAATCAAGCTCAAAAGCTTCCACTTTCCAGGAAACTGGTCTCAACTCTAGGCTGTGGCCTAAATTT
>NW_005054321.1:2406843-2408204 GCF_000277835.1 Geospiza fortis
TATTTACCCATTTCTTGAGACAGAGAAAAAGGATAGATGCAAAGAGGAACCACTTCAAGAGGATGGACTTGATGTCCCCCGCCCTAAGAATAGTCCATGGGCTGGTGGTAATGGCACTCTCTAAGGAAGTATGAGATGTGAGTTTATAGCCCCTCAGGCAGAGGAAGGAACTGAACTTGGGTCACCCACATCCTGAATGAGTGTACTAACCACTGAGCTGAATAATAAATAATAATGAAAAGGAGCACTGTCCCCCAGCAACTCTCTTCTAAATGAGAGAAAGATCTCTGCTCTGTTTTTCAAAGCATATATATTCTTAGGCTCCTCACTCCAGAAATCTAAGAACTGTGTAGGAGTTTAAATGCTTTTAACCCAAGTCCAGGACTCATGATATTCAGCTGGCCTCAGCCTTTTTTGCCAGCTAGAAAAATGGCTCTGTGGCTCATTGGGATCAATCTCTGAAGCCCCAACTCTCTTTTATTTATATAACCAGTTTGGGTTTCTAATTGGGAGCTGTATGTTCACTTAATAAGCAGGTGCAGGGTTGAATGCAGCAGTGCTCACAACCTCTTGTGGTCACTTTCATCTCCCGGTTTGGGGCATATTCAGGTGCTTCACTCTCAGTGACTTCTTTCTCATTCTCCAAACTGGTCCTACCAGAATTACCCTGCTTCACATCATGTGACTCACCAGCCACTGTGAGATGATCAGATATCCACAGAAAAAGGGAATGTCTATCCTCCTAAAACATAGAACTGTGTGTGCATTTTGTGCTGCATTTCCAAAGGCCATTAAGCTCTTCCTTATTTATATTTTTGTATTTTAATATAGTCCTCATTGTTCACCATAAACATTCCCCATTCCCAGAGACTGGGTTATTTTAGAAAGAAATGGAACAAGCAAATTGTCTTACTTCTGAGATTTCCAATAATTAGGTTATCACCTATTCATAAATAAAGACATTTACTGCAAAGAATGTTTAAGAAATACAAAGTACAATTACAGGAAACTGCAAATTTCCAAACACCCTGGTGTTTGAATATTCAAAAGATATTTCATGTTCTTCTATTTCTTGCCAATAGCTGAAATGCTGAGTCTTTATTAGGAGTGTTTATGGTAAAATAAGCACATGACATTATCTCCTGTCTGATCAAAAAGAGTCAACATACTACTTTAAATGTCAGAGGTCTATTTCTGCAGCTTCCAGTAGTTATTGTTGTAAACAAGGGATTGCTGCATTTGCCCATAGCTTTGCCAGAATGTTAATGTTTCCTATTAAACATTTTCTTCTTTCTTTCCTAGACCATTTTGTACTACCACACCCAGCTGCGAACATCTGGCTCCAAGCAGTGACACCAGCT
>NW_005054321.1:2408214-2468338 GCF_000277835.1 Geospiza fortis
GCAGCTTTTCTTTCTGAAGACTCATCCAGAGGTGGCTGTTATCCAGCAGACAGCACTCTGCACTGCTGAATGTCAGTGTCTGGAGTCCCACTGGACTAAGGCTCCTAGAGGAGTTACTCACACAGAACTGTGTAAGATAAAGAACTGGGAGCCTGATTCTCAGAACTGTCATTCTACAAGTCAGCAAGGTCCTCTGGCCAGTCACCTCAAACACTCTGTCACCCTGGTGATGTATGGACTGAAGCATCTGGATATCCAGTCTGAAGCAGAAGACAAATAGTGATTACTAACTCAGACTGGTCTCCTGGCACTAACTGCAAATATGCCAGTGTGTTTGAAATCTGTGTTTGAAATCTGTGTTTGAAATCTGTGTTTGAAATCAGCATGGATGACAGCAGTCCAACTCTGACACCGCTTTATGTCATCTGGCATGCCATGGAGCCTCCACTTCTCCACCCAGTAACACTGGGGCAGCTTCTGGAGAGGAAAACTTTCATGCTTTAGAGGTTGGCTGGTATGAGTACTGGAAAACAGAATAACACTGAGTGTTAAATACAAAAAAAATATCATTTTAATTAGAAATCATAATTAATATTTAATGCATTTAATTCTTAATGTAAATTAATAATATTTTAATAATAAATTGAAGTAAATATCCTTTATCATGGGATGTCAAAACACTTTATAGATAAACCCAATTAAACTTCCCATTATCCACTTTTGTGATCCTTCCCACTTCTTGCTCTCTGGGTGTTTTATAAGGGGCGGGTCCCTGCCATCACTGTGGTGAGGAAACTGCAGCACAAGGAAGTTAAACACTTTGTTTGCATTGCCTCAGAAAATCAGTGCTAAGATGATAAGAGATCCTCTGTGTTCCTATACAGAACCTATTGCTATGTGCAGCAAATTACTGTAGCACTTGAGTAACAATGAACACAAGGCTGCCCTCCAGACTAGTGGGAGGTGGTAAATGAAGTGGGTTTTGAAACCCTGATTGCAGGGTTTGGTACATCTGCACAACCTTTTGAGGTCAGATCTATGCCTGCCTCAAGAGGGCTCGTTGCAAGCAAGGGTCCAAAAACTGCAAAGCTTCATTAGTTTTGGGCTGTTTCTCTGCAGAATTTTCTGTAACTCACAGGCAGGGGATGGCTGACATCCACCTTGCTGTGTATGGAGGGACGGGCACAGATGTGTCTGCAAAGGACTGAGCAGCCATGGGCCTTGCTAACCATCACACATCTGTCAATCTCAATGCAGAGTTAGCAAGAACATTTCAGAATTCAATATTCTGGGGGGCAAAACCAGAACTGAAAATGTTACTCAAATACAGGATTTAGCTGAGCAAGCAGACTATAACCAGTTAGTAAGCATGTCACACAGTGTATAAAATGTATGTGCTAGAGCTAGGACCTGAGCTCTACAACCATGGAAGATTTTCCTTGTATCACTCATCTATTTATTGTGATATACTGAAGGTACTTTCAACACTTTAAAGTTAAGTTTTCAGTTTTAAATTAGTTTTTCTTTCTGGTTGTCCAATTTAACACCCAGTCTAGATAATGAATTACAGACTCTTCCAGACACGAAGTAGCCCTCAGCACCCAATCCTTACATTATAGATGCTCTGTAGCAAAGAAAGGAATCTTAAAACTGAAGATGGTACTCTGCATTGACCTCAATGCCAATTAGATACACAAGATGTAAAAAAATAAGTCAGTAAAATGTATTCCCTCGTAAAGACTATTTAATCTAGAATTAGTTTCTTGACCACGCATTCACCACCCAGCTCTGAATAACTTTGTTCAGGCAGCTGGGTCTCTCCCAATGTGCTACCATGGGACATGATGGTAATTATGGTCACCAGAAGTAGTTGAGTAAGTAGGTAGTAAGCAAATAGGTAGTTTAGTACCTAAGACTAAACTAGTTTAGTTTAGTCTTAGGTACTAAAATTCATTTTTAATTAATCAAAGACCTTTATATGAACTCCTAAAAACAGAGGTTCCCTTGAAGGTCTTGCCTTTAAGTCCGTCTGCCTTATTCTTCTCAAAAATCCTTGAAAGAGCTAACTAAATCCATAAAGCAACTCCTCGTGGTACAACTTTTTCCTGATTTTCCCCACACCACAGCTTTATCCTTTAAGAACTAATTCAGTTTTCTTCCTCTTGAATTTGACAGATTGTCTGTAAAATAAATACCCTTAAACAAATTTTTCAGATGCCAATAAAGGTAGATCCATTTGAAAGGGTAAATAACCTGTTTTAAATAGTGTTCTGAAAAAGACGCCAAAACTATCTATGAAATTTGCAGTCATAAAAGCTTTCTTTGGAACAGATTAGAGACAAAATATTTCATTTGCTTTGTTAATGTCCTTTCATTTGAGTCATAATTATATCCAAACTGCAGTTTCTGAGGGCCACACAGAATAATACAAATGCCTTTGTTTCCGTCGATTCATGTGCTGTTGTTTCCATTCCCATTGCAATCCTGGTTAAATGAATGAGGAATCTGAATGCAAAGGCATGCAGTATTCTGGGACTTATAAGAAGCTGAAATGCTTTGATGTTCTTTCCAAAGCCTATAGCCAGATTCACTGTTCTTTTCCCACCCTATCCTTGACCATAGCTTTCTCCTGGGTCTTTGTGTAAGCTACAGAGCACCCTCCAGATCTGAGCTGTGAGAGAGATGTTATCAGATCAAAACATCACACAGCCAACAGAAGTGTCTCACCTGAAACTGATGTGTCCCAGAGAGGTCATTTCCTTGCCAAGCCTGGACTCCACAGGTGCTGCACTAACTGCTCACAGGTAATCACTAGTATGGACAGTCAATCCATGCCTTATTTGCTAAATTCCTCCCTTCTGAAATTAGAGCAGTTATTTTTTGCCCATTGTGTCAGAAGTTGATGGTGATATTCTAATTTAATATCTAGGGCTTAATGCCAGGCCAAATTTAACAATGGGGAAATAAAGGGAACTTGGGCAAGTCCTAGATGAAAAATGAAAAATGCAAAGGTTCAGGAACTTCTGCAAAACCTAGACCCTGATCCAGATCCAGAATAACTTGTGTCTCTTGTGTGCAACATGGGGATGCAAAGGTGGAAACTAATCCTGAGAATATTAATGTCATGACACAACCTTTGCAGCTGAAATGCCCTTTCTTACTTAGGCTACAGAATGACCCACTTCATGGCAATACTGAGAACATCAACATACATGCTTTGCCTTAATTTAGTCCTCAGAATACCCACTCTTAAATGATAGATATCCTGAATAAAGAGGAACATAAATTTGACCCAAGACAGCTGAAATGTATCTAAAATAAAGCATTATTTTCTACCGGATGTAGCAGTAAGAATAAGGGAAGTCCATAACTCAAATCAGAACTAGTCCACTGTAAATTATTTCCAAAAAGCACTCAGAAAGTCTTTCAAATAAAATCAACAGACTACCACAGACAGGCTAAAATACAACCCATTTCTAACATCAAATGCTACCAGTAAAAAGAAACAGAATAGCCAAAGTAGTAAGACCATGTTCATAATTCAGTGTGATAAACTAATTCTAACCAGCTAGCCAGTGTAACCTAAAATCATGTTGCTGGTCTTTTAAATCAATGTCTCATGTTTCTTTCCTGATAGTAGCTCAGACTCAGAAATTCTTTTCATGCAAGGTGCATATAAAATATTTTTCTGCATGTTGACATTACTGATACAGGCCAATTCTCCTGTCCATGCTGCAGGAATTGTGAATTATCTGCACATGGAAATCATGGTGATAACAACTTGAGCCCAGCACAGGCGATGAGAACAGAATATCCAATTGAGATCTGCAGTGCAGATAAGCTTTCTGCACCGAGAACAGAAGATGTGAATTTTACCCATACATCAAAAACATGCAGTGTTCTGAAACTTGCTTATCCTCAAGTGGCATGAAAACACAAAGAGAAAAAAGCCTTTCTGATGTCTGATAATGAGAAACATGGCTGACTTTCAGATTTGAAACTACTTAACATACACACACACACACACACACACACACAGAATGAAAGAGAAATATTTTAAAAAAATTTGAAATTAAATGCAAAAAATTACTTATTACAGTAGACATCAACTAATGGATCACACTTATTTAATGTCAGTTTAAAAAAGCAGGGGGATTTTACTAAGTGCATCCAAAAATATTCACTAGAAAACACAGCAAATAAGTTATAAACTCATTTAAGCCACAGAGCTCATCAACGCTGTTTGCAATTATGAAATCATGTGGGGATATGGTATTTTTTTAGAAGGAATTGTTTTGCTCTTAGATGAAAACCACATCATAGTCCTTCAGACATAAATCTTTTATTGTATCTTCAAGAAAGAAACTGGAAATTGTGCAACAAGGCGCCACTGATAAAATGTAAGCATCCCCTTGGAGTAATCTGGATGAGCTCATTACTTGAGGAAGATAAGAGGGTATGTCATGGTTACAAAACGCTGCTTTTCCTTTTCAGTTAGTGACACAGGAACGCAGTGAACATAGTCCTGTGCACAATATAAAATAAAACACCTGGTTCTTCAGGACAGCAACTGCTTCTGAGTCTTGGCTTTGATTTACTTCACTTTACAGTTAGATATATAACCCAGTTAGAGTCAGGTGGACAATTTCCTTTTAATTCCGTGCAGGTAGCATTAGCATCATAGCCAAGGGCTGCACATCAAAGGCAAGTAAAAGGAAAATAACACATGATGAAAACTGATGCTGTGATCTGACAGAACTTGTTACAGATGTAACCTGTGACAGTCTAAGCCTTCAGCCTTCATTCATCGTTTGTGGTCTCACTTTCACCACATCTTCTGTGTACCTGCCCTCCATCTCCATTTGCCAAATTCTGATATAGGGCTAAGGATTTTTCACTTCTTAGAGGACTCAGATACATTTGGGTGACTAAGCCACAGTCAATACAAACTTTTTCCATTAATAACTGAAACCTCAAGGCACTGATTAACTTGCAACACTTAGTCTTTAACATGGCTTGGTAGGCCATGAAGAGCATTTACTGCGAGTGTCCAAACATAGTTTCAGAATCACATTTTTCTTTTCCTCTGTATACCAAATAAAGGCATAGAAGAAACCCTACAAATCCTCTGAACACAAACTAAGGCAGAAGACCCAGACCCAGGTTCTGCACTTTTCCTCTGATTCAGATGGTTTTCAGGAGCAGCAGTTCCAAGCACCACTTCCATCAGTGTCACTGATCACAAAGGAACCACTCATTGGGAATGATTTGATGAAACAGAACAAAATGGGGGAATTAATTTCACTGGGGTTTACACCAATAGGAAGGTATATTGTACACAGTACTTATCACCATCACAATTTATTTGCTATGTTCAACTGAATGTCAAATGACATTGCCACCATAACTTCTGTATTGAACACATCACCTGTGTGTACAAATACAGAGGCCATGCCTTCAATTTTTAGACACTATGGCCATGAATTTTACTCCTCCTGTAAAATAGAGGCCTGCTAGACACTGGTGTAATAAAAAAATTCTGGTTCAATTTCATTTGTTACTTAAATAATCTATATAAATCTGTGATTCTTCAGCCTAGGTTGGGCTTGACATCTGTTTACAGCAGAAAACCTAATAGGAGTGCAAGAGGAGGACTCAAAGTTACAACCTTTCATCTTTGCCGTCCCTCTTATTGCTGTTCCAAGAAGAAGCCAGGCAGCCATAAATGTACCTAAAACTAGGGAACAAAAAGACTAGAAGTTAAGATCAAGATACATGGGCAAAGTAAGAAGGACTCTGAGGTGGAAGGTCACCCTATGACAACAGCTGACTCCTGAAGAGTATAAAAGACCTTATCCAAAACCAGTTTTTGTTGCCAATCAGAAGGTAAAGAAGACTCAGTGGCAGGTGACTTTTATGCTCCATGTCCTTTACAAGTGATCCTGATCAGCCCAGCTGGACAGACATGTCTTGGTTCTTGGGAGTCTCTCTGATTGAAACATTACAGAATACAGGTTTGGGAGTGAAATCCATCCATTTTAAAATAAATAAAACCTTGCACTCCCATAGTGTCTCTTGTTAAGTTTATCACATCCTATTCTGCTCTAATTAATCCTCACACCTAACCTGATATTCCTGATAAAAATATTCTTGCTTCTGAAAATAACTAGAGACAAATGCCAGATTTTAATGTGCAAAAGGCAGTACACATTTCTTCTTCCTGGTAAGCAGCACCAGTACATCAGCCTAAAGAATGTTTCCATGTCCAATGCCCTTGTGGTAGTAGGAGAAATACAGTTCAGTAGCATCTACTGAAAGTAAATAAATTCACAACTCATTAAAACACAGCTATTTTAAGGGGATGCTTTGTTATGCACAGATCACACTTTGTTATGCACAAATCTTCCCACAGAACCCCAAGCATCTTCCAGAGAAAAGAGGTACATACCAAGTACCTGAGAACTCATTTGTTGGAATCAACAGCTAGAGCAAGTGGAGCTGTCTACCACAGCAGAGAGAAAATAGTTATCTGAGGGACATTTATTACCAATATAATTCTTCAACTAACAGTGCAACATGAGTTTCTGATTTCTGTTGAGCACCAGTGATATTAGTTGCTTCCTGTTGTAAAAACAGGATCTTGCTTCAGTTACAAGAAAGGTTGAATCCTGACTAGCAAAAAGGGCACAGCATAGTCATAATTCCAGAAACTAGGTTCACAGATTTCATTTCCCAGATATTAGTTACCTAAGTGTTGATATTTGCAGTCATCTTGTTCTTCTGTTCCTGAACCTGGTTAAAAGTCAAATCTCCACAAGGAAAGGATTCCTAATGCACAACATAAAAATGTCATCAAATGCCTCTACAAAGTGTGCTGGAGTCTTCTGAGGAATGGTTTAACATACAAGATAGGTGTCTGTTAATATTCCTAATCATTCCCGAATGTGTTCTGACAATACCCAGCTCTTGCAGAGCCCAACTGACATCCATGGTTTACCTGAAGAGAGGAATGTCCATGCCTAATTGTAGTGGGCTCCAACATGGGTGGCTCTGTTGCTCTCAGTGTGGGACCTGTCACTGCCCCACCTGCTGTTGATGGACTTTGCTGCCTCTCTGTCACTGCAGCCATGCTTGGGTTTTGACATCTCTCCAACAGGCAGGACTTATTCCCACCTTTAGGAATGTTTCCCCATAGCAATACACTGACTGAAATGCAGGAAGGAACATAGACCATGTCTTCAAGGATGTTTCATCACAGTGTCTGAAGAAATATAGGGCCCAGAAAACCCAATATAGCATGTTGGATAATAAAATACTGAATTTCCTTGTAGGAGCACAGCTTGCAAAAAGCAAAGTAAAAGTAGAGTATAGAGCTGTGGTGTACACTCTTGTTCAAGAGTGAAGCCCACTTTGGTCTGTCTGAACTAAAAGGGATGGATTTGACTCTTTTGGGCCTTTTCAACTCTGGAATTCAATGATCCCCTTTCACAAATCTCACTACTAACTTTGGGTCAAGATACAGCCCAGCTCCCTAAGAAATCAAAAATATTTGGGTTTTAATATGGTCTTTTCAATTTGATTGTTTCCACGTACTGTAGGTAATGGTAAGTTAAGCAGTTCCTATTTCCAGAAAGTTAACCCTACTCTACATGAGGCTTAAATAATACACTCAGAGGACAGAGCACAAGGCATTATTTAGAAGCATGTATAAAGCAAATTGCCGACAGGTTGGAGAAAAGAATAGGTTCATCCAATGGAGTGGCAAAAATGACAGTATAGTGCTGGCTAATAAGGAAAAGATAATGAATAAAATACTGTATCAATAAAAATATTTAATTGCATGTATAAAATGTGCAAAATTCTATAGCAGAGGTATGTTTTTGTTAAAACTCATATTAAGCAGAGACTGAAAGCAAACTGAATTAAGATGTCTACTCAGTTTTAGCAAAATGATTTTCCATTTTCTTGAGGAATAAAAGAACAAAATTCAACTGTATTTCTTACAAATACAGGCATCCAAGTACCACTGTACATCCAAAATCCAGACAAAATTAAACTTCTTAAAAATTTTATTTACATTCCCTGTAACAGAAGTTTGTCTGCACTGAGTTGAGACACACAAGTAAGCTCTCCCTTGCAGGAAATCCAGTCTTACCTGCAACCCACACAGGGATGTAGCACAAAAGTCATGGTCTTTGTCTTGCATATAAAGTCATCAAACAAAAGGAAGGACATTTGAGTTACAGCATAGTGCTGCAAGACACAAACCCAGGCTCAGAGAAGCCCCTGAGGCCACAAAAGGCATAACCAAGATCATACAATGCTGTACTGGAAGAAGACACTTTGCTACTTTTGTTTGGATAGACATAGAGGGTACATTTATCTACAAATGATATGTAGTCTTCAATTTATTGAACAGCAATAGCTCTACAGTACAAACAGATAGAAGTTTTCAGTGTCAAAGATGAGTAAAGCTCGGTCTGTGCCCCCTCACCTCCAACCAAAGTCTGCAGTTCTGGCAGGGGCTTTCACATCTTCTGAAGATTTGATTTCCCTGAACAATGGAGAGAAGATTTGTGTGTTGGCAGACACAAATCTGTAAGTTAAGACAAATAATTTGGTAGATCTGTCTGATTTTACCACCTATGGGTTACAGAGGGCCTTAAAACACAGTAAAAGTAATACATAAAGACTTAACAATAAAAATATAGGTATTAGGATAACACAGATTTTGCTGACTTACTGCAAGTCTGCATGTTACACAAATGGCCCACACTAGGTTTGTCAGCAACTTTAAACCTCTTTTTCCTATTTCCTTTTTTATCTCAATGTGTATTATCTGAAGAAAACTTCCAGTAGCCAAATACAACTATTTTGTGTGAGCTCTACCATTATGAGACACTATTTCAGAAAAAGAGAACCAAGATATTCAAGGCAGCTTCTGCTTTGAAGAGAGGAAACATAATTGTTTTTATGAGCTCTGGCAAGAATAAGTTTTTTCAATCACAAGCTAGTGATTTTTCTTTCCTCATTTTAATGGCAAGGAAAGGCGCACAAAGTCAATTAATGCCCCTCCACTCACAGGTGGTCATAAGCACAGGAGCAGCCACACTGGCCAGCTCAGAAATCCACCTTGCTCACTGGCCTCTGTCCACCTGTAACCATCAGTGGAAGTTTCATGGCCAAATATTAGAAATAAAGCAAATTTAGAGTGTTTTTTTCCCAATGTATTCTTTTAGTTTCTGAGAACTCTTCTGCAGGGCCTTCCTGAAGTATGGTTGGACCTACACCATTATTTTCAGTAGCTATCAATGCACGTCTTCATCTTTTCCTGCAGAAATTTATTTTTGAAAGCACTCTGTCTTGATTGCTTAGAGTTATCTATTATCTTTGCATCATTTTGTCTTCTGTGGTCATCTGCTATTACTTTATGACCTTGCCTTTACACATTCACCCACATCTAGTGGGATTCCATGGTCCTTCAGTTACAGAGTTATTTTTTTAATGAGAATCAGGGCTAAGTTCACAAAAAATGGTTTTAAAGAGAAGATTCCAATATTTTCCTCTTATGATAAATTACAGTACTATTTTCAAGAAGATCTATGCCATGCATGAGCAGGTTCTGAAATCCTGTTTTAAAACTATATTTACTTGTATAGTAAAAGTAAGGATAATAAAGTACAGCATGTAAATATACTCAGACCACAGGATATGTAGGGATCAGGTCTTGGAATAAGATTCACAACCTTGAAGGGAGATGAATTTCCAGAAAGCTTGATATATTTGGTATAAAATCTATATAGGTAATGACCAGGTATGTTTACCTGACAAGCAGGTAAATTAATATATTTCAGAGTTTATCACTGCTATTATCACTAGGTCATACACCTCTATAAATAAACAAGAAACAAAAACCTCATCAATGTTATACTATGTCATCAGAACCAATTATTTTTTGCATTAGGGAGTCTTGTATGATTGATTTTAAAAGGCAGTTAAAAAGAAAACCGTTTTAGTCTACTGGATTAAAAACAAACAACAAGGCATTAAAGGAGTAACAGAACTGATGGATTAAAATGCACATAGGAAAGACAACAGTGAGTAGCTTGGCATTTTTCAAAAGCCAGGATAAAAAGGATTCAGTTCCCAATCAACACAAAACTGGCAAAAGGCAGGAATCCAGACTCCCTCAGATTTATGCTTTATCTGCCAATTAGCATTAGCAGGCCTGATCTAGGTGTCTCGCCAGCTTGTGGTATCATAAAAAAACAACAAACCTTGAATGTGTTATCAGCACAGAATGTGTAATTACTTTAAGCATCAGCTGAAAATTACAGTGTGATGAATTTGTAAATTTGTATATATTTATTGTAGAGATAAAGTTGTTGGAGTAGATATAATCTATACTTGTGTTTAAAATCCTAGTTTCAACTATTTCAGTGCCAACAAATTTTGTATTGAAAATAAACACTAGTAAAATGGTAATGCATTATGATACTGGATCTACATATAAATTTTTCTGGGCAACTGCTGTTCCTTGTCTGAAGAAAATAATCTTGAGTCATTGACAGCATAGATACTTATCCATGTGACTGGAAAGATGCAAAGCTAAACATGTAAAACATAAAATTTTTACATGATTGCAAGATGGGATCACTTGCTAAAGTCAGCCTGATCTTTCGAGACTGTGGCTCAGAGATCACAGACAATAGCACATAGAAGAGCTGCTGAATGATGTTAATACTGTAATAATTAATTAAATAACAATTAAACCCTAAATTATTCAAATGTGCAATTAAAAAAAAAAAAACTTCTCTTGCTTCTGAAATGACTGAGAACCTGTTTTCCCCAAAATAAAGATTTTCCTATGCCAAATGTTGTTCAGTAGCAACTAAACATATATGTACAAATGACCTCAAGGGGAAAATAAAGACTGCATTATACTATATCTCAAATTTGATGATAAAAATTATAATTTCACTTTTCAAATCTGCTGTATATCAACTGCTGATTGGTACTGTTTCCATTTTATTCCCACTTACCTCTAAGATCCCATCATCTCTCAAATGCCATGTTCTTCACAAGCCCTATGAAAATGAGACATCTTTTTTGATTTCTCAGCATACTATTTAAGACAGTGAAGCATTTTTTTTTTCCGTGAAAACTCTCTATCATTATTCCCTAACTAAAGAACAATGTTCCTGTGGATTTGCAGGTCCAATTTATAAAAGTTTTTGAAAATATTCTCCACTGCACTGACCTGAAATATGTACTCCTCTGTTACCATTGACACTTATTTTATAAATATAAATTTGGAGGAGGAGAAGAATTTCCTCTGCAAGTTAAGGCTGCAGAAAATTTTCCAGTTTCCTGGTGAGTTGAAGCCAAGGCTCTTTGACACTATTCACCTAATAAAAGGAAGAGACAGACATGTCAGGACAGGCAATAGCAGCAGGGTAGATCCAAGTCACCAATCTGAAGCAAAGAAAATGTTGTCAAAACCCCACATTCCTGCAAAATATTAGTGTGTTGGTGAGGTGATTTTTTATATATAAAGACAAAAATTACCTATTCTGTTAGCAGAGTCCTAATTGTTTCTAAAAGAATATTCAAGGAAAGAAGCAGAAAGAAACCATGAAGTACAAATACTTTTTACAGATATCATATTACCTTCAGAGAGACAACTGCAACAAGTGCCCTTCAGGGTTAATTAGCTGGAAAAGGAAGTTTATTTCATGGCTATAGCAGCTGGAGATGTTTGCCTGCTTCTTCCCTCATCAATACTGTGTCTAGTAGCAAGGTTAAAGAAAATAAAAACCAGCAATGAATATGTTCAGGGAGGGAGAAGAACAAATGAAAATGTTCAGTTCAATTTGGTATAAATCCATAGGTAACAGGGATGGAACAGGGCCTTCTGTACTATGTTGCAAGAAATATCACAGAAAATATTGAGACTGGGATAAAAACAGTAACACTGAAGAAAAAAAAAAAGCACATAAAACCTATTCTTTATGCCAGACTTTGTTTGTAGATTTTTCTTCTTTACCTCTTTTCTGGTTTTGCTTCTTTAGAGGAAAACCAGGTAGACAAGGCTGACAACTCACTTGTAGAAGCAGGAGCTGGTTGACCTCACTACTACAGGCAAAGCAGAATGGAAACAGCCCTGGAGCTGCAGACAAGCAGAAGGTGACCGATCAAAACAGCTTGTCTGAGTCTGAGCAGTACCCAGCAGCTCTGGGGCTTGTTAGACTCCAAGAAGTGAAGGGGAAAAGAAGTGTGGTAGCACTGCAAGCAAAGCAGATGGAGCACCATGCTGTTCTTTTCTTGTATTTCTCTGTGTCTTCAGCTTTTGGTTGGCTGCATGCAGGATGAGCCTGCTTGGCTCAGGGAAGCAGGAATAAAGCAGATCTCTCAGAAGCACTGACCTGCTACCCAGGGCTGACTTGCAAGAGCAACCTGCTTTTAGTCCCCTCCACTGTAAGAGCTGTACTTGAGGAGCTCAGGTGAGCAGACCTGTTACTGCAGGTCTCTCTGCAGAAGGATATCTATTATTTCAATTCTTTCTGTACAGAATTAAAGTCACTTTCATGAAGTGCCTAAAGTTGGATAGGGTGATTCTGGGCTCATAATTAAAGAAATAATGATTATCAGTGGTGATCTGGGATTGTGGCTTTCCTTTGTCTTTGCCACACCCTTGGGTGTGTCTTTCCATTATAGAAGGAAATGCCAAAAAACACCATCCTGACAGAAAAAAGTGATCATACAGCTGAACCCCAGATCGCAGAATCGCAGAATCACAGAATCACTATCACTTGGAAGAGACCTTCAAGATCATCAAGTCCAACCCATGCCCTAAACACCTTAACTAAACTATGGCACCAAGTGCCATATCCACTTTTTTTTGAACACATCCAGGGATGGTGACTCCACCACCTCCCCAGGCAGGCCATTCCAATATTTTATCACTCTTTCTGTGAAAAACTTCTTCCTAATATCCAATCTATATTTCCCCTGACTCAGCTTGAGACTGTGTCCTCTCAATCTGGACTAATGGTTCCATCTTAGGTGATGAAAAGTAAAAACTGCTCCATGATTGCTTTCATCTGGCATACAGCACCTTATCTAACATATGCACTTCCCACTGAAGTGCAAATACCTTCCAGAGTGTGAAGCCAGCCTGTCCTCCTAGCCCAGAGGGCACTCTGCTGTGGGTACCCTGTTTGTGCCAGTGGCATTAATAACTTTTTCTCTACTGGTTGCTCTGTAGCTGTATGTACCCACGCTATCTCCCATACCTTTTTGGGTGCTATAAAAATATCCCATAACCATAAACCCAAATGTCCAATTTTTTCCCTAACAATTTGTCCCAGACAGTTATAAATTTTTCAACAAAGCTGCAGAGATTAAACAAATGAATATCTGCTTAGCATTCTTGTGACTGCAGCCAGTAAATCTATTTCCTCATTACAGTGTTACAAAAACAAATATCCTCTATGGTATTTGTAGTTGCCAAAAATAAACAGAAGAGAATGATACACTGCTTCTGTGAGACTAACACCTAAGCTGTTTGTGGGAAGATAGCCCAAACAGGATGTGCTGATAAAGACTGATATACCTGCATGTACCAATAACTGGAGCTCAGTCTGTATTTTCTCAAATATTCTACATAGCAGTATTTCTAATATATTATGTTTTCTCTTCCAAGCATCAGAAAATGACTTGAACTATCCAGTGTTTGGTTCATCCGGAATTTAAATCAAAAACTTAGAAAGCAAAAACAAATATAAGTAAATTGAAATATTAAATTACAAATAGATAAAATACTTGACTGATTGTATTATTCCTGCCATAATTAGTGCAATAAAATTCTCATTTTTTGTACTCCTGTACAGCTGGCAAAAATTTTTAGTTATTTGCAAAGTCACAATTTCAGTTGTGCAGTTCCAAAATTAATTTCTATGTATTTTATCTAATCTGATCATTCTAATGCACAATATTCACAAAGAAAAGTAAATCACAAGGTATTTGTCATAAAGCTTATACACACAGTTTCCTTTTCCTTCCTTCCTTCATAGCTATTTATAAAGACACACCTATACACAGTGTGTACGCACACATTTCTAGGGACAGCAGGGCAACTACAGAGCTGCTACTTAGGTGCAGAGGTGCCACTGCACCTGCTTAGGGTCCTGAAGTTTCTCATCCTCAAATTGTCCCCACTGCCAACAGGAGTTTAGGTTAATACATACAAGGTGGTTTGTTGTCATAGTTTCATCCTGGTTTTCCCCATCATCTGTATATGACTTTTCCTTCTTAAGGATTCTTCAATAAACCATTAGCGCACAAATCAACCGCAGAACAAAAATTTACATTTTTAAGGCAAAATAAATTTATGTTAGGCATTAACAGATAAATGTAGTGAATGGATACATTTCTCCAACAAATATTCATTTTTTTAAAGCATAGTGGACAAAATTTACTTCAGAGTGGAAAAGGAAGCACTAGTTAAATCATTAAGCAGTCTCTGCTTCTTACTCTTGGTTGTTTCTAATCACAGATTACATCTTTCTCCTCCCTTCCTCTTCTGTGATGAGAAGGGGTCTTGTAAAAGAGTGGCAGGACACAGCAGGTGAAGAATTAATAGGCTCAACCTAAGAGTAATGAAAATCTTGGTAACACAAAACAAAGTTAAATAATGAGGCAAAATTCAGTTTTCTGTTGTTTGTTGTTTGGATTTTTTTTCTAGAGTGAAAATGTACTGGAAGGATTAGATAAACTGCAGCTGCTGCAAATTCAGCAGCAAAGCAATAACTAAATGAAAGGTTCTGCTCTATCCCAAAAAGGTAGCAGGAACTATTCCCGGAGACACAAGTGGCAGTCTCCTAAACCTTCTGCTTTACAGGTTAATAATTTATAACCTCCTGGGTTTAGCTACTTTTGGAAAACACTGGATTTAAATACAATTTTTTTTTCCACTACTGCACACAAGGAACCACCCAGTGCTATTCTTGGTCCTGCTCAGCATCGGAGGCCAAGCGGCAGCGCAGCCCCGTGCCAGCGCTGCGGCGGCTGCTGTGGGTGTGAAGAGCCAGCATCCCTGTCTGGCGCTCCCAGCCAGAAGCAGCCCTGACAAAACACCACGTTTATTGGCAAACCTTGTTTCTCCTGCAAGGAGCAGTTTTTCTGTAATGATAGAGGTTTTTCTGGGAGACACTGAGCTCTTTGTTGGTTTTGCATCCCAGTGCTGCTCGCACAGCCGTGGCCTCAGAGGCAGCAACGCTGATCAGGATGTGCCTCTTCCCTCTGGGCGGCTCTGAACGCTCCTTTCCCCATGGAGGTGAAGCTCTGTGTGAAATACATGAGCAAAGCCTTCATTCCTGTGGTTATTAAAGATATTACACAGTCTTTCACAAGATGAAACATGCTCCTTGTCCTGATCAAATTCAGAAAGATGAAATTTATCTACAATCTTCTTCTGACTGAATAAAATGTTCATGCCCTCCTGCCCACTGTTATTCCTCCTAATGATGACGGAGTCGTACCTGTATATAATTTCATGTCTCCAGTCATTCTTCACAATGAAAAAAAATATATAAATAATTTTTAATCTCTCAGGTCTACTAATATGATTTTTTTTGCCTACTTCCATGAATAAATCTTTCAATACTGAGGTATTTGGGGCAGAGGAAGTTACTTTTCTCAATTAAGTAATTTAGACTATATATAAATCTGTACCAATCTGTAAAAACATGTCATTATACTCCCAAAGAACAAACAGAAATCATAACAAGCAATTGCTGTATTTACCAGCAAGGCACAAGGGTAATATAAACTGTAAAAAAGTCATTCAAAGACTACCATGGTTTGGCTCTACCAAATTTTAAAAGCTAGTCCCCAGAGAAGAACCCTGAGGAATAAAATTAATTTGTAAGGAAACAGTACATCCAGAGGTGAGGACAGTTAGGAACTAAGTCTCCAGTGTTTTCTGTATCCCTCTGTGACAGTTCTGCAATTTTCTGCAATCATTTCTTTCGTAATTTCTCTGACTCTTTAGCACCCCTGCTGAAGGTTCCCACACCAAATACTGTTTTTACGGGTGAGCCACTGTTGTATCACTTTGCTGCAGTTATGTGTCAATGACAGCTGATACCACAATAATTGTCTTCATTTTAAGTCCATTAAAAATCCTCTTGATCTTGTATTATTTCCAATTTATTGCATAAATTCTAGGACTTGTGCAGAAATAACAATAACAAAAACTTCAGCTGGAATTGAATGCCTCAGTTCTCTATTTTCCAAGTGGCAGACTCCTCTGTGTACTCTTCCCTTGGTCAGTAATGTTTCTCCCAGAAAACAAAATCCAAGTCTGCTTAGAATTATTTTTGACTAGTGATGATAAGTGATTATTATGGTGTAGCCCTTATAGCTAAAACAAGCAATGACTTACATTGTATGTGCATCCATACAAGGATAGCATATGAAATATCCATGAAAATGAGCCTGTGTTGTGCACCACCATATTTAAATTGAAAAACAAGGCCAAATACTTCACAGCTTCCCTTGCAAATATCTTAAACAGCTTGCTTCAATGGGTTTGCTTCCCTGGGGGGGAGGAAAGGAGCAGAGCTATGGGGGAAAATGGCTGAACAACCTCAGTTTCCTAGACAATTCATCTGTTCTGTGACACTTGATGGAAAAGGTCAACCATGAAAGCAGAGAGGAGGGAAAATTAATTAGGGTAAAATAAAGCTTCCAGAGATCCTCCACCATAGGGGGAAGGAGCCATCATTAAACAAGTGCAGATTGTTATCATACAAGCCCATGTTTTGTAGCCTGTTTCATGCCAGACCCAAATCCTGGTGCTGAGATCCCTTCAGCTCTCTATCCTGGCTGCTCCTCAGATCTGAAGCAGCCTGGGGTGGACACTCAAAAGGAAGAGCAGCACTTTTATTATTAAAGTAAACAAATATCCAGACTAAAGAATGCTTATATATGGGAAGGGTGGAAAAGCTGAGCAGAAAGCAGAGATTTTACCAGAGAGAGAATGCCTTTGGCAGATGTGGATATAAATTGGATCAAATAACTGGGAAGTTGAGTTCACAGGCTTGGTTGTAAGGAAGCAGTTACAGAATGGTAGGTAGAGTTTTGTAATCACTGTCACAAGGTTTAAGAGCTGGAAGGGAAAAGGAGGCAATGGGGAGTGGATTTCTGGGATGTAGTCAATGGGTGACATTGTCCTTCTGCTGCACGTGCCAGAGCAAACCTGTGCTCCCGCTCACAGCTGAGGGCAAAATCCAAAGAAAACAGCAAGGTACCTAAAGTGCAACTCATGCACAATTAAGATGCCTACATAGAGGACAGAGAGCCAAAAAAAACTTTGTCTGACTTGTTTAGGCACCTGAGAGGCTGTAGGCACTGAAGATTTGCTTTAAATCTCTGAGCTCTGCTACCGTGTACCCAGAGGCAGCGTCGCCTTGGCTGAGCTGCCTGACAGTGATGGGGAGTCACAGCCTGGGTGTCCCTGCACTGGGGAATGCTCCATGGCCACCTCCAGCTAAAGCTCAGCCCCTGCTGCCATAGCCTCGCTGCCATCCCCATGACACTGGGATCCAGCTGCTGAGTGACCAGCCTGTGGCAGTGGGACTGGGGTGCTGGCTGCTGCAGGACCAGGGGGAAGTGTGGCTCACACCCCAACATTCCAGGCCCAGGAGAAGCCACATTAGGGAGGAGCTGCAGAGGGATTTCCTGCTGCAGCTACGGTCCACCACAAACTTCATGTTTCAGACATGCATGCAGGAGGAAGCAAGAAGAAGGGAACCTAGTCCTGGCTGCATAATTGCAGGATTAATGTGCTGAAAAGGGGAGACTCTAATGTCTCTGTGCCTGTGCTCTTAGGTCTGGAGAGCTGTGGCACAAAAAAAGAATAAAAACCCAACTTGGGCGTTCCACATTTTGTCTGTTTTCTTACAATAACCATATACAGAACAAAGAACTTCTACTCTTCATCTGTGGGTTTGGAGAGGTTTTATTAAACGGGCCAAAACTAGAGTGCCTTTTTCCTGAATTCCGCAGAGCTGCGTGGTCTGGGAGCACGGCTCATAGGATGCCCCTCAGGGGAGCACAGCAGAGGAACACTTATTTTATGAATTATAAATGGCCCCAGGCAGAAAAGCAGTTACCTACATGTTTAGTTCAGCCAAGAGGAAGGAACCTCCAGGCAAAAACTGCAACAGAAATTAAGGAAGCTAAAGAACTTAACTTAAAGTCTTAACTTAAAGTTTCTCTAATTCTCAGAAAGATGGAGAGGTTAGGTGGGTTGCTGAAGGTGGGATTGCACTCACAGTGAGGTGTAAGCCCCTACAAAAATGCCAAATTCTTCCTCACCTCAATGATATACAACTTCGTGCTTTTTGGATCTTGTCGTCTAAGGCTTCTTCCTTAAGATACAGAATTCTGAGGCAAATGGAAAGTTTCTAGCATCTTAAAGGCATGACAGAGCCTGTTACTTCTCAGACCATTATGCTTTGGAAAGTGTGAAGCTAAGTGAAGGAAAGCAAAGAAAGTTTAAAAAATTATCCAAGAAATGAAAAAATTCCATACAGTCAAATATGTCCTGGCTCCACCACTCAGCTCCCACCTCGTCAAAAGAAGGGGGATTCATGGAGTCAAGTGATATGGAAATACAGGAGAAAATGTAATTTTTTCCTGATGATTTTTTTAATTATTAAGGATGGAAAAGCTGCCTAACTTCACATATTAGCTCCAAAAGCTGACAAATTAGGAAGCAGTTCTTCCTGATTGCTTTACACAGTGACCACGTTGACTGACTCGCTCTGTCTGTCCAAAACTGCAACCGCTGCCTGGTTTTCGCATTAGGCACCAGAGGAGCTCCAGTTTTCCCTGTTGGTATCACAACAGAGGGCAGACTGCTCCCTGCTAGCCCACTGCAGCAACACTCTGCTGCTGCTAAACCACAACACAGGCTTCAGTAGGAACCCAGCCCTCTGCTCTGTGTCTTTGCCTCACAGACCTGCATGGAGACCAGGCTGGCAGCATGCAGCGGGAGATGTCTGCGCACAACTGGCACAGGTTTAGCACTATTTACCAGCACCTTATCTATGGTTTATTTACATATACACATATACACAGACGTGTCTGTGGTAGGAGTAGTTGCCATAGAAATATGTAGTCAGGGTGGAAAAGACTACGCCCTAAAGTGGGCTGAACATGGCTGCTCAATTCTAAGGAATTGGCCATGCATGAAGTTATGGGAAAATGTGCCTCACTCTTGGCTCAGCTTGTGCTATGACTGAAGCTTTTATTGACACAGTCTGAGTTCAGATACATCACTGAGTTTCCACACAGGTCACTCCCTTGATCAGCTAATTGATTTTAGATCTGTCCTTAGGTAATTATTTCTGAGAAAGCAGGGATATAGGGCAGGTTTAGGTTGCCAGCAGCTGCCTAGGGCTGCTGTTGGCCCAGGGGCTGTGCTGCTCTGTCAAACTACCCCTTGGTGCTACCTGAATGTGGTCTCCCTGCTGCAGAGGGAGGGACAAGAGAGGCTGGCTGCTTCCTCTTCCTCTCTTTCTTCTAGCTGGTGATGTTCCTCACTTTCCCAACATAGAAAAGCTCATTTTCTTTCCTCCATCTGCTATCAGAGGGAAAAGGGAAAACTTGTAGCTCATGGGGCAGTGGCCAAGCCAGAGCTGAAGTGAAGCCAGGAGAAAGCACCTGCATCCCAAGTTTCCTCTTTGGCCACCATGCCATTGGTATTGGGCACAAGGGCCCAAGGGACAGGTTGAGTCTCTCCCTCTGCGCACAGGACCACATCAGCCGGGATGCTGGGAGGTCAGGGCGTCAGCGTGCAAGGGGAGACATTGATCCAATTTGAATTTCATAATTTAACACTGCCCCTAATCCCACTAGCCTTCCTCAGTTCCTCAGGTTCTCACTGGACACTTCATCTCCCAGAACACACATTTGGTTTCCCAGAATTTATAGTCTCGAGGAAAAAAATTCAGTTTGGCCTCTGAGCCAGGTTTGGCATGGGACTTGAAATATTTCATCAGATAAAAAAGAACCATTTTTTCCTCCTTTTTTTTTTTAATTTTATAAATGATCCTGTGACTTATTGTATAATAATGACAATGTCTACAGTGGAGAAAGCGAGTATTTGATTCCATAAATAACAGTTGTAGTTACCAAATATTTTCACTTCCCTTTTTTTAAGGTTTCCATGAAAGACATTTATTGCCTTGCATATCTGTCTTAATAGCTTCTAATTGTTTTCTATAGAATAAAAACAAATGGTTGAGGATGCTCAATTTGTTGTAATATAAATGTTATTGGGATAGTATGTACATTATGATCCATTTTATTTCAATATTATCTGTGCCAGCTATTTTTGGTTGTTAGTTTTACTCTGAAATACTTCTTTGATGTCAATGAGAATTCGCTTTGTAATCAAGCTGTACCATTCCAAGACATGTTGACTGTGCACTACCCTCACCAAACACCCCCCATATTCAGCCCTATGGTTCACCACCCTCTCTGTAGAAAGAAAAAAAATAAAAAATTGTGATTCTTACAGGGCCTCTTACTTCAAGGCATTGGTTTCTATTCTGATTTTTTCCATCAAGTGAAAGAGATTGCTGAGGCCAGCTGCTTTCTTTCTATGAAAGAGAGATGCCACCATTTTTGAATCTACTTCTTCCAACCACTTTGTAGTAGGCATTTCTTATCCATTGTGGTAAGATCTGCATCCTGCTCATCTCCTCACAGTTTTCCAGTGAGCAGCCAGCTTCCCACTTTGAGAGCTGATGCAGCAGGCTGTCCTCCTTCTGCCCATGGACTCCTCAGTCATATTTTTCTGGACAAAGTGTTCAATGTAACTCACATTCTTCAGCACTGTGACCTCTTAGCCAAGCCAATACTAACCAATGTTTTAATTCCGTTTGAATCTAGAATACTCAGGTATAATATGGGTTTTGATGTGTGACCCAACTTAATTGATTGTCAGTTACTTCCTTTTGGTTAATATGCTTATAAATGAAAGTTGAGACAGTCCATAAATGCTCATTCCATGAGGCAAACACTTGTGAGTTATCTCAGTGCACAAGTGAAGGTAAACCACAAATGTCTGACTGCTGCAACACATCTTCTTGGAATGTTTAGATTATCTTTAACAATTTCAAATGTCTTCACCAACTCTACTAGCTAGTTGGCAAACAACTAATAAACACAAGTTACAACAGGAGAGCAAATTCTAGTCTAGACATATCTGTAGTAGAAGACTGAGGTCAGACTGTTTTCAAGTTTTGAACATGCTCAGAAGATTTTTCCCTACTAAATTACATTAAAATAAATGTGTGTTTTGATTTTGGCATGTTTATTTTTTTTATTTAAGAAACAATCAAACAAACAAATAGATTAATGGGAAAATGTACCAGGAAGCTCCCAGCCTGTGCTTGTTTTCTGGGCTTTCAGGAATTTTATTTTTTAATAACACCGCTACCTTTTTGAATGCAGCATGTTCAGGATGATGGGAAGTGTTACCCCTACAGATGCCTGGCTAGAATATGAAAGTCTCATGGGCTGAGATAAGGGCAGGGAGGGATCACTCCCCAGTTAACCTCACAGGCAAACAAACTTGATTTGGGGAAATTAATTTAATGCCAAACAAATCAGAATGGGGTAATGAAAAATCAAAACTAAATCTTAAAACATGTCCTCCTCATACTTTCTTTATTCCCAAGCCCAACTTCCTTCCCAATTTCTCTTCTGGGAGTACAGAGAATAGGGAATATGGTCAGTTCATCACTCATATCTGGTGCTTCTTCCTCCTCAATGGGAAGACTCCTCACACTCCTCCCCTGCTCCTGTGTGAGGTGCCTCCCACAGGAGACAGTCATCCACAGACTTCTCCAACATGAGCGCTTCCCACGGACTGCACTCCAGCATGGGTCCCTTCCACAGGGTTGCAGAGGCTTCTCTGATCCTCACAGGGCCCCAAGTCCTGCCAGCAAACCTGCTTCACTGTGGGCTCCTCTCTCCATGGGTCCACAGTCCTGCCAGGGGCTGCTCCATGCAGCTTCCCAGGGTGTCACAGCCTCCTTGGGCATCCACCTGCTCCAGCATGGGCTCCTGCATGGGCTGCAGGTGGATCTGTGATCCTCCATGGGCTGCAGGGGGATCTCTGCATCCCTGTGATCCTCCATGGGCTGCAGGGGCACAGCTGCCTCACCAGGGGCTGCAGCACCTGCAGCACCTCCTGCCCCTCCTTCCTCACTGACCTTGGGGACTGCAGGGCTGTTTCTCTCTCATATTCTCACTCCTCTCTTCCACTGCAGTTGTTCCTGTGCAATATTTTTCCCATTCTTAAACACTTTATCCCAGAGGTTATCACTGTGGCTGATGGACTCAGCCTTGGCCATTGTGTTTGCCTTGGAGCCACCTGGCCTTGGCTCTGTTGGACATGAGGAAAGCCTCTGGCAGCTTCTCAGTGAAGCCCCTTGTGCTGGTTTCAGTGGGTGTAGAGTTAATTTTCTCCACAGTGGGCGCTATGGGGCTGTGTTTTGGATTTGTGCTGAGCACAAAGTTGATAACATAGAGATGCTTCTGTTATTGCTGAGCAGAGCCAGGGCCTTTTCTGCTTTTCAGAAAGCAGATGGCCACGGTGGCGAGGAAATTGGGGGTGCCTGGAAGGTTGGGAGGTGACACAGTCAGCACAGGTGACCCAAACTGGCCTAAGGGAAATTCCAGACCATATGACATCATGCTCAGGATATAAAGTGAGGGGAAAAAGCAGGAAGAGGGGGACATTTGGAGTGATGGTGTTTGTCTTCCCAAGTCACTGCTACATGTGATGGGGCCCTGCTCTCCTGGAAATGGCTGAACACCTGCCTGCCCCTGGGAAGCAGTGAAATTAATTCCTTGTTTTACTTTATCTGCTTGCTCAGCTTTTGCTTTCCCTATTAAACTGTCTTTATCTCAACCCATGAGTTTTCTGGCCTTTACCCTTCTGATTCTCTCCCTACTCCTGCTGGTGGGGGTTGAGTGAGCAGCTGCCTGGGGCTTGGCTGCTGGCTGGGGTTAAACCACAGCAGCCCTGAACCCCCCTGCTGCCCGGACCTTGTCAGTCAATCCCAACACAAGTTGCTATACAAAATGTCACTTTTCCCTCCAATTCAGGTGTGCAACTGCAACTGAGATAAACATCTCTAAGGAGCAAAGAATCTACAGGGTCTGATTCTTGCTCACCAGCAGAGACCAGGACATCATGCTAAACACAGGCAGAACACGTGCAGCCAGCCCACTCTTATCTGTTTGTAGCATGCAAGAACAGGAGACAGAGTCCTTTGCCATAGCCAGGCATGTTCAGCCCCTTGCCTGCTGATTTAAGCCCTTATCTCCTTGCCATATGCACTAGCATAGAGGCTATATGGGGGTCAAGACTGTCAGGTAGAAACTTGGGGATGAGAGAGAAGAGGTAGCAGCAAGCTGGACAGAGCTGTGAGGTGTTGATGGAGAGCAGGGGGCCAGTGTTGGTCACCACTCTGATCTCTGTCTACTTTATCCAGCCACTGCTTAATGATCACAATGAGCATGATTAATGCAAGCACAGTGCCAAGCTGCTCAGCTCTGTCAAGATTAGAGCAGTTCTTACCATCTGGGGAGCTATAAAGTCAGAATCAAGGCAATCCTGGCGCTTCAGTCCTTCAGTGCCAGGCAACATTGTTTCCAGACTTAGCCTTTCAGAAAAAGACCCCTAAAATTTTGCTAGTGTGCCCCTAAGGGTTTGCAAAGGAGCTAGTCCTTGTCTTCTTGCATTTCCTCAACTGTCCTGATCATTGCAGAGCAGTTCAGCTCTCTGTACAGAAGAAACCACTCGAATAGCATTATCAGATGGATTCTTGTCTCAGCTCATATCCAAAGCTCACTTGTGGGTTTTTAGTTAGTTTGTTTGTTCACTCGTTTTGGCTCAGACTTTTGAATGTGATTGATAATTAACTTCTTTTCCTTACCACATTCCTCTATCCTCCCTGACATTTCCACAAGTGATTACTCATATGTAGGTATAAGCCAGATAGTTTAGAAAAAACAGTTGTCATCATCTGTGTTAAGCAACATAACATCATATTATGACAACCATTAGCTCTCTGACTCAAGGTTTTTGCACTGATCAAGTATCCTTTTAAATAAGTGTACATGAGACAGTACTCAAGTGACTGAAATAGATGCTTAATGTTGCCATTCCTTTACCAGGGTGTGAGAATAGGAAAAGATATATCCAACAGTTTGTCACATTTTACATTTAATTTTTCTCATACCACATCTCCTTGCAGTTCTGAACATCACGTACCCAAATCAGATCTGTTGATAGCTCAGCACATGGGGATTGATTTCTCTGGTATCAAGGCTGGGCTATTATTAGCTAAGTTTCTGAACGTCATTGCTAACAAGATAGAGCAAGTATTTGCTTGCTGCATAACAAGAGAGATCCCATCTTTCATCCCTTGTTCTTTCCTTTGATAATAGTCCCAGCCTTTGAGCTTCCACAGGTTATAATCTGAATAATTTCAGGCCTGAGATTTATGTTCATTTGACTCTAAATATTTTCTTCCTTAGGAAGACTTCAACTCCTCCAGTCCCACTGGGAGATGATCTGCATCTCATGAAAGTTTGTGAATTTATGCAGAATATCATCAACACTCTCTGAGGACAGGAGCCCTGGCATGCTCACTTCTGAGAGACTTCTTCTGGCCAGATTTCCATAGTCTTCCTCATAGAGAGGATTGCCTTCAGAAGGTTTATTAGTAAATGTGCTGGTTTTGGTTGGGATAGAATTAATTTTCTTCACAGTAGCAGGTATGAGGCTGTGCTTTGGATTGGTGCTGAAAATAATGTTGATAATATAGAGATATTTTCATTATTGCTGAGCAGTGCTCACATAGAGCCAAAGCCTTTGTTGCCTCTCATCCCACCCACCAGTGAGAAGGCTGGGGGTGCACAAGCACTTGGGATGGGGGACAGACAGGACAGCCAATCCCTGCTGCCCCAAGGGATGTTCCCTAACACGGGGCATCCCACTCAGCACACAGAGCTCAGAGTGATGGTGTTGTCTTCTCGGGTCACTCTGACATGAGACAGTGCCCTGCCTTACTGAGGGTTGCTGAACCCCTGCCTGTCCATGGGAAGAGGGGAATGAATTCCTGTTTTGCATTGCTTGCGTGCACAGCTTTTGCTTTATCTACTAAACTGTCTTTATCTCAACACACAAGTTTTCTCAGTTTTACCCTTCCAACTCTCTCCCCCATGACACCAGGGAGGAGTGACTGAATGGCTGCATGGTGCTTAGTTTCCAGGTGAAGTTAAACCATGAGAGTAAACCAGATCTTCTACCTTCCTGTCTGAAAGACAAGTATAATGGCACTGTTCCATGTAATGTAACTCCCATTGGGAGAATACAACATAATAATTTCTGAAAATGATCTCAGGTCCTGATGTGAGCTTTTGAATGTGACTCATACATTCAGCCAATGTTTCAATTTCAAACGCCAGTACTCCAGTTTCTCAGTATCTCAGGGCCTTTCATATCCTTGTTTTGTACCTCTGAAGAACAGAACTACTTTTATACCTCATTTGTACCAGCAAACAAAGCTCAGACAGACCAGGAGGTTCCACACAGCAAAACAAACAAGGTGGTGTGATTTGTGGCTAGGACAGGTAAAAAGGGCAGTTTCTCTACAGGCTTAATATCTAGAGAACAGGCTTTCCAGAGCCATTGGACATTTCCCTAGGCATTAGATTATGCTGTAACATTGTCACTAAGGCAGCACAGTGGCAGGAGAACAGCTGTGGTTATGACACTTCCCGATGAGTGTGTAGCCACAGAACTTTCAAAATATATGAAACAGTGCTTGCCATGTTGTTTTTGCTAGATCTGACTGACTTCTGTGTCTAAGTCTCATTGTCAAGCCAGACGGAGCTCTGTGCCTGCTCCTTAAGTCTACAGTTGTGAGAACTTTGGGAAGCCAGGAGGATGCAGGAATGAGCAGGCATTCCAAATGTAAGCCTACACGGTACAACTTCTCAGGCTGACTAATTAATCAGTCCAGCCATAGTCCAAGCATTCTATCCAGGTGCTGGGCATAACTGAAACCCTCCCAGCTTCCTGCAGGCTTCATTGGCGAACACCTGGGGCATTAGGGCCTCAGACCAGCTGGCCTGATGCAGCTCCAAGAGCTGGGCTCTGTGCTTTCCCCTGCACAACCAGACAGTGCCAGTGTCACCACACACCAAACTTTCCTATGCACTGGCAGGACAAGGCAGCACTCTAGAGAAATAGCTAAACTAGCTGCGCTCTCAGAAGTGGAATGGCTGAATTTGTGAGGCTATTATGGGTACTGGTGTGCCCTACATCCCTCCACTTGCCAGTGTCTAATGCTATGAAGATATTCCAAGGACTCTGCAGTTGCTAAACCCCTAAGACCTCTGCTGCAGCGTGGCAGGGTGGCAGAAATGATGCAACCTTCCTTGAGGCATCTCCTTCAGAAGCCTCTCAGAGTGAGGCCCCAGGAACAGTCACTCAAGTCCATGCACACACACACTCCACAGATAGCTCAGCAGAGGAAAGACAGGAAGGGTCTTTGCATGGTATATTCCAGCACAGATTTATTGCATCCAGCATGCCAAAGGGACCACAAAAAAAGACAAAAACCATGTGGTCTGCATGACTTAAGTATGAGATCAGTGACCAATGACCTGAGGGCACAGGGGTGGGCAAAGGGCAGCAACCTGTGGAGGGGATGAGGAATGAATAATTGGGGTGGTCAGTGTCAGCTGGCCAATGGGGGAGGCAATCTAGCATAGATTGGCAGTTGTGCTGCAGAGCACCAGGGGCAGAGTCCTTTCTATCAGCCTAGGTGGGGAAAAGTCTGTGATACATTCTTCCAAGGCAAGGCCCTGGGGATTTCCCTGAGGAGGAGGAGGAGTCAGAGGATTCCACAGACCTCCAGTCATCTTGTTACTGTAGGAGCAATTCCTACATTCCTGAAAAAATTAGGACTTGATTAAGTTAAGGATGTAATTCAGATATTATACATAGGTGTCGAATCCCAGCATTTGAGGTACTCTGAGGTAGACACTGGATCTCCAGAAAAAAGGTGTGGGACTCAGACATGACAGCTTCACATGCATAGCTTGGATACCATGGAGTCTTTCAAAGGGCATTACATTCAGAGCGCTGAATCACCCTGCAGATGATTATGGCTAAGAATGGAAAATGTGTGTAGCCACTCACTCCAAGTCCCCCTCTGATGCTCTTTTGGCTGGGCTAAACTTCCCCAAAGGCTTGATTATGCCACCTCCCAAGCCTCTGAGCTTTCTGGATGATTCACATTGGACCATGAGACTGAGAATGAACAACAGATCACATGATGGAAACACTTCTCATGTGCAGTCATGGCATGTCCTCACCTGCGTGTGCTCATGAGCTGAGGGAGTGACCCTGCCTTTGACTCTGCTGAAGATGGTGCTTTCCCTGCAAAGACCCTGCAAGATTTAGCTGGTTTTCATTGCAATGCCATATTTCTTCTCCTCTTCCCTAGCACGTCCCACCTAAGAACCCAGTCAGCAGATCCAGCCAACTCGCTGCCCCTGCACGAGTCCCAAGCCAGAAGAGAGACTCCAGCACTGTGGTGAGTATGTGAATGCTGTCAGGCAGGGCAGGAGTGAGTCTCTGGTGTTACAGAGAGGTCTGATGCTACCTGCTGCAGAGTTCTTATCAGCTCCACCTCTACTGAGCAAATTCTTAAACACTGAGAGTCTGAGATTAAATGTGCAATTTATTAGCAGAAATGTCAATGTAAACCTAAACATTTGAATGCCTTTTCCTACTCAGAGAAAAACATTTGCTTCCAAAAATGGCTTTTAATTGCACATCAATCACAATTCAGTCCTGAGCCCACAGATCACACTGCAAGTCCAGCAGTGAGACCCCTTCCCTTCTGAGATCAGTGATTCAGATTTAAAGAAACTAATTACTTAATTATCAGACTGAAGGTTAATATGGCAACATGGTAGAAGGAATGGCAGTTGCTGTGCACATCGCTTTCCTTTGCCACGCTGATAATTTCTGTAGGCATTATGAATGAGCTTCATAAAAGAAAAATAGGCACAATTATGGTACAAACATTTTCCCTTTGTGGCTGTCCATCACCATCCTCCTCTTGCTACTGATGGACTGAGAAGAATTTATCCCCTGTATTTACATAGCAGTATACTTTATCACTATCACTTTTGAAAATAGAAAGTGACTGTGATGATTCATACTGTGCATTTTGGTAGTAACACTGCAATAGAAGTTGCTAGATTGTCAAGCTGTCTTCAAGAAGAAATTGTCACTTTGGCTGATTGCTTTGCCACTAAAACAAGTGTCGCTTTCAAAGTTGTCAGGCCAACCCAGAATGGGAGCCTGGCATCCATAAATGGTATTTATGTTTGATAACATTCATTTCAGCTACAGCACCTCCCTGCATGGGGGGAGTGATCTTATTAACATTGACTTTGACTTTCTCCACCAAATGAATGACTACTTATTCTTTAAGGACAAAATTCACATTACCCTGGGCAGAGACCAATTAAATGGAATTTCTGTAAGTGTCTGTATAGAGAAGGCAAAGGGGAAGCAGTTTTCATTGCTTTCTTCCCTGCTCCTGAACATAACCTGGATTCAAACTTGTTTAGTTTCTGTGCATTACTGCACTGGTGATCACAGGAGGAAAATTAGGGAGCTTTTTGAAAGTATTTTACAATACATATGTATACTTACTAGTCTTTTGCACTTCAAGAACTTAAAGGTATAAAAAGATACTTGAAGGAATGGCATCTTCTATACATTCTGGTGAATTAATGCTGTTGGACATATGCGACTTGGCAACCCTGGTCAGAACTAGTGGGAGTTGTGAGAGTGTAGCCAGTCACACAGTGTGAACTAGGAAGGACAAGGAAATTCCATTTTGATAAGGCAGTTTCCCCAGAACTTAGCTCAAAGCAAACTGAGAATCCAAATGGGAAGCTTTTATTTTCCTTGAGTCCTTAGACAAAAGTTTGGGAGCAAAACAAAGTTTGGCCAAAAAGAGTTGCTGAAACTAAATGATCTAAACGTTTCAGAAGATCAAAGCTAGACTTGAAGTCACCTGGAAGCCAACAAGCAGGTCTGGGAACCCACAACTATAAAACCTATGGCTCTGAGGCAACCAACCATGCCAGCCTTTCCAAAGACTTGTGGAGTTGTAAACATTCTCAAAAGCTCAGTTCTATCTTGTTCCCATAGAGCATCTGCAATAGCAGGACTCACAGCCTAAAAGGCCTGATGCAGATTCTCAAGGACCATTATTCCAGGCTAATTATGCCATGCTGGCAGAAGCCAGAAGCTGGATTTCCCCAGTACTTACAGGTTTTAGTGTGGAGCAGAACCTAGAATCACCAGGCCTCTGCAAGAGCTAATTTTTTAGTTGATCTTGCAAGAGACACTGGAATACATCTGCTGAGCACTGGGACCTCAGACAGTACCCAAAACACACCCCCTGACAGGCCCCTATGATTAAATCTGCTCCTGTTTAGGGAGCACAGACTCCTACACTTCCAGGAGAGGAAGCTTCATCTCCAGAACCATCAGCTGAGACTCTCAGGCTTGAAGCTGCTGAGCCAAGAGGCTGCTGAGTTACCCTCCTCCTCCTCCTCCTCAGCCCATTGCCACATGCAAATATCTGAGGCTGCAAAGCTCCTTCTGGTGCAGGTCAGGGACGGCAGGCACAGGCAGCATACATAACACACACACAGCCAAGGCAGTGCATAATGAGTTCAATTCACACACAATCAGCAGCCTTTTGAAAACAACAGGCTAATTACACTGAAGAAACAGAGGAGATTATAGAACAGGAAAGGAACTAAGAGTAAAACCACTGTACATACAAAATGAAACCACAGTTCCAAATAATATTTAACCATCCAAACCTCTTTCTAAAATAAATCTTTCCAGCTCTCACAGAGACTAAGATCACACTGGGTGTCTTTCCAAGTTTTTTGGGGAATTTCCAGTGCCTACCCTTTATTCTTTTAGATAAGTTCAACTCAGGACTCAGAGCATGAGGGCTAAAACCTGCGAGATGCTGGGCACTTGCATCTCTTACTGAATAGCCTTTTATCAGCCTATTTAGGTTATCCCAGTTTAACCCTATAATCCCTTCCAGCAATTCAATGACTCAGATTAACTAGACACTCGGCCAGCGCCGAGCTCCAGGCTGAAGGCTGGATAGAAGCTAGTCCCCAGACAAATGATGCATGGAAATTGTATCTGTGGGTTGCCATGCCAACACTGTGCACAGATTGCTCAAGATCCAGCAGGACTTGGCAGGGACCTTTTGCTTCCCAGAGACCCACTGACAGGTAATATTGCTGAGTTTCTGTCCCATTGAAATGCTCAGTACAAGCATCTAATTCATTTTCATCTGACTTTGCATAGCAAAAAGAGAAGTGGGAGGGAGCAGCAGGGTAGTGAGGGACCTTCCTGTTCCCAGCACAATGTGGGATTCACTTGCTGTGCAGGGCAGTTTTATCTCTTCTCTGAGCATGCAGAACAGTGCTGCTCTGAATAGGCTCAGGCAGTCAAAGGCATCTGAGGATATTTCATAACTGCTAGCTGCTGATGGTGTATTCCCACACCATGCCCTGTCTGAGAGCTTGGGCTACTAACCCACAGTACAGAGGCTGGGTACAAAATTTGTTAAAGATTACAGAAATCCAGCAGTGGTTTGGATGTGGGTGCTCAGCTTCCCTTTGCGCAGGTGGAACATCTGTACATGGGACCAAGCAGCATCAGACCCACAGCTCACTCGATCCACAGCTCAGACAGGAACACAGAAAGGGCAGCAGAGACGTCAGTAGCCATTGACTCAGCTCAAAAAGTCAGATTCACTCCTCCCCTAGAGAACATTTAAAGCGTCCAGTATCCATGTCCTTGGTAGAGCTGGCTGAGCAAACTGTTATGAATAAATTATGTAAATACATTAGCACCCTGCCTTCTGCTCACAAATCATTTAGGGACCTGTTTTCTCCTCTATCAGCCTCACTGTTCTTGAGGAATTTATGCCAAAGAGTTTCTGTGTCAAATTTCTGCCTTTAGGCTGTTTCCAAACTGCTCGTCTTCCCTCTGCCCCTTCCCCCCTTGCTGCTTGTTATTCAGTGGGTGTAAGGTTCTCCAAAGTCACATGAGACACTGTTTCCTCCTCTCTAACTTTCCTGGCTGGGAAATAATAAATGGCTGAGTGGCAAAGACACATTCCCATGTGATGCTTAGAGATAAATTATTGTGTTAAACCCTGTGCTTTGTTTAGGGAGACCAGTATTTCATATGGGGCTTGGGATTCCACTACGTGGCCCAGTGCCCAACAGTTAAGGCTCCAACACTCAGTGTTGCAACACCTGGGTCCTTCTGTTGACTTAATGCCTGTGTCTTTGCCCAGAGCAAAATACACTGGATAAGATAAAAACAATCCAAATAAACAACGAAGCATTGGCATCACTCACTGGAATAAAGAGCAAAACAAGACAGCTCTGGGTATTATGGCTCCTAGCTGACATTATTTTAGCCAAGACCAAAGTCTTTTTTTGCTGGCCAAAATGAGGGCACTTGTCGCACATCACTCTAGCCTTATCTAAGTGCAGGCTGCCACCTAATGAAGCAGCCCAATGCATTTGTCTTCATCTGGCTTTAGGTTTCTGCTCTTTTCTTCACATTGGACAAAATGCCTGTGCAGGTAATGGGTGAGATCAGCCATATCCCTAGGCCAGGTCAGGCCTGTTCCTGTGGGCTACCGTTTGGCTGAATCACTGAAGTGTGCTGACCCCCTCTTTGCAGCCTTGAAACACAACACCAGCTGCAGTTGGTGGGACCATGGTTGGTGGCCTGAGAGTGAGAGTGAGACTGAGGAGGGACAGAGCTGGACTGGCTCACTCTGTGGGGTGTTGGGAGATGCACTGCCTGTGCTCAGCACCCACTGTTAGATGGCTAACATTAGCTAGTATCCACTCATGATCACACAGGCTTCTTCAAAGGCTGCCTGCTGTCTCTGAAGTGCATCAAGAAAGAGCAGGAGCAGTCTCCTCCACCTCCCCAGCCCAGTCATGATGCCAATCCCTGAAGCCAGAACCACAGAAATGATTAGAAATTGTCCTGCCAATGTTAACACCAATTTCCTCACCCCGTCCTCTGGATGAGGAGGACCCAGGACTGAGGCTCAGGACAGAGAGGCACAGGGACATCCTGCATCCACAGCCATCTTTTGCTGGCAATGGCCTATTGAATGAAAGACAGTGGAAATTTACCAAAAGAAGTGAATGCACTTAGACTAAACATATGCTTAACTTACACATTGATTTGTGCATCAAGTTTAATATCACACGCAACATCTTCATAGTTCATGTTTGTGACAAGCACAGAGATTTCTTATGGTAAAAATGTACCTGTCAGGACCCAGAATTTTTTAAAAACCAATCCATTATCATAGAAACAAAGAAAATAGGAATAATTCATCAATCTGTCTAAGGCAAGACTAGCTCTACCTGCAGCATTTCTGGCAGGTATTTCATAAGTCTGGTCTTAATGGCCCTCATCAGAGGGATGCTACTGTTTCTGAAAGAATCTATTCCAGAAAAAAGGCTTCTCAAAAAGTCAACTTAAATCTTTGTTAAACATATAACTTATTGTATTAACCACAATGAATAGAGACACAAAGGTTTATTACCATCTCATTGAAGTAGCATTTTATTTATTTGAAGCCTGGCAGGCACAAGTCTCACCAGTCTTCTGTGCATAAATTAAGCAAACATATTTCTTGACACCTGCCCCTGCAGAGCATATTTTCTAGACCTCTGGCCAGGCTCATTTCTCTCCCCTGGACTTTCTACAATTTTTCTTGGAGTTTGGTACCCAAAACTGGAATTGGCTCCCTACTGGAGACTTTACCAATGGAACGATTACCTCATATGTCTTTTGTACAATTCTGCTGTTTATATATCCCAGAATAATATTTGCTTCTTTCACAACAGGATGCCATTACTGACTCATGCTGAGCTTATGATCCGCTACAATTCCCAGATCTTTGCTACCTCTCCTCTCATTCACCATTAAGTATTCAGGGAGGCATTTAGCCCTATTGAGATGCCAGTTTACATTCAAGGTTGTCCTGGTTCTTTTAGAGTATTTCTTCAATTCCTCAGGCCTTTGCCTCAGGATGCTTGCCATTTAGCAGTGCTTAGAGTCAAACCCAGATTTAAAATACATGCTCATTAGTGCATCATTCAAGTCACTGTAATGATAACAGTGGACCTGAACCTGGGACCGCCCCTTACAGAACCTTACCTGCTAAATCCACTCAGCACAATACTGGACTGCTGACAGCAGATCCTTGGCTGTCATTCACCAATAAATACTGTGGCTGTTTTGCAGCAGCTTTGTCAAGAGTCAGTGGTCCCCAGGCCGTGACTTTTGGGCAGCAGAGTTTCAAACCAAAGCTGACATGGAAAGCAATGCAACATGTTTTCCAGTATTATTGTTCATTGAGCCCAGCAAAGTTAGAGGCCCATGATTCAGACCACAATTCCCTGGGTGCTTATGAAAATGCCATTTGAGGCAGTGCAAAAAACCTTACTGAATTCTTGCCTATCCACATGTCTTGTTACCCAGTCATAGGAAAAACAAACAAAGGAACAGGCTGGTTTGATATGATCTGGTCGTGACGAATCACATTGATAACTACTTATCACTTTACTCTCTTGCACATCATTTGAACCCTTGTCTGATGATCTTTCTGGGAAATGAAAGTCAGATCAGCTGGGATTCTCTGTCTTCTTTTTTTTTCCTTTTTTTTTATAATAGGCACTCTTTCAGCTGTTTTCTAGCCCAGCATCATCCAAATTCTCAAAGATAATTACCATGGCCTTCAGGATTGTTCAGCCAGTTCCCTGAGTAACCTAGGGTGAATTACAGGCCTGAATGATCTGAGAAAATCTAATTTATCTAAGCAGTTTCTAAACATTTCTTTTGCTATTCTTGCCTGAGTTCTTACCCTTTTGTGGCTGGTGTTAACTGTGTCAGCCATCTGATTACAGTCAGGCTTTTTAATGAAGACTGAAGCAATAAAAGGCATTAAACAATTTGGCCTTCCTGGCATGTTTTGTTATTAGCTTTCCTGTCCCATTTATTAGCTGGCCAATGCTTTCTCTGGTCCTCCTCTTACTGCCAAGGAAGTTATACAGTGTTTTCATTTTATCCTTTATATTTCTATAGCTTATTTTTTGCATTGGCCTTTCTTCTTTTCTCTAAGTACTTGTGTGATTCTTTTATACTCATTTTTACTTTCCTGACTTGGATTTCACTTTTTGTATGTTTCTTTTCCACTTTTAGAGTTGCTAAAGAATTACTGACTTGGTCAGACTGGTGTGTTTATAGAAATGGTATATTTTCCTTCCATTGAGTGAATTTGGAGGACAGGTTTACTTTCTTTAACAAATACCAATTCTTCTGTTCTGTTCTTTTTTCTCTTGATTCTCACTGTTCATATCTATCAAGTTTCTGAGTGTGCTCAAACTTGCTTAGCACTGTTTCTCTGGTTCAATCACAAAGATTATGAATTCTCCCTTAAAGGAGGCTATTGTCTTAAAGAAAAATGTAGACATCTGAACATCTTTTAATAAGGATTGGCATATGACTTTTCAGAAATCCAAGTGACATGAGCACAGTCTTCAGTCTTGAGCTAGTAATATATAATTCATTAACAAAAGAATGGGCCAAAAAAAGATGGTACAGAGAACTTGAATAACGATGTAAATGGAGCAGTTAATGATCGTATTAGATCTAAATGCTGGACTAAGGTTAGATATGCCTGATGGATTTGCTAATGATAATGATTTGGCTGATGCCTATACATACAACCCTAATAAAGATCTATTGCTTTCTGGCTTCCCCAATTTTATTTAGTGAGGTTAAGAAAGCATTACTTCAAATGAGTTTGAATAAAAGTGCAGTAGCAAGCAACCTTGACCACAAATTATTTAAAATAATTGCTTCATTCAAGCTAAAATTAGAAACAGATTTATGTCACGTCTTTCTTCATTGCAAAACACTGTAGCGTCACTGTAAATGATGACATTTTCCAGTGAGGCAGCATAAAAGCAATTGCTTTCTATTCCTCAGCTATCCAAAAGCTTGGTGCATACTCTAGTTTTAATCTTATCAATGGAGTTTTGATTTAGACTTTAAAGCATTCTGCCACTGAGCCTGAGGTAAAAATTTAAGTGGAACTCTTTGTTTAGGAAATTTAGGGTGATATTAGCCATCTGGGACAGGAAGTTGCATGTGATGTTCACAGGCAGCACCTTAGCACATTCCTTTAGATATGACCTGAGAAAGGCACTTCCAGTGGGCAACTTAAATCTTGGATAGGTCAACTCTCCCTGAAGGATAGAGGGAGGCAAAGGCTTGTTACTTGCTTAAAGCATCTGCAGCAAGGTCTATAACATGCCCTTCCTGGAGGCTGAAGCTGCAGCTGTGTTGTATTGTGAAAACCAGTCCTCTCCCTTGGCATCATCTGGCCTGGAGGAACTGATGGTGTCTGGATAAACACCACCCTTGAGAGCTGAGATCTGCAGTCTGACTGATGTATCTGTAAAAGACACATGCAAAGATTTACTGGATGGCCTCTTGCACTGTTGAATGTAAATATAGGAGATAGCTGAGAGAGGAAGAGGAGGAGCTGTGAGGTGGCATATCTGAGATCGAGCACATAACCTGGTGTCCCAGGGGGAGAGGTAGGCACCTGAATCTTGGTTTCCTAGGCCACACTGGTTTCCCTACTGTGTACCTGTGCCTGTTCAAGAATGTAAGACTAATTCAGATAGCAGATCCTTTTCCTGTGTATTTATCTGGAAATAACTAGAATCGTGTGCTCAGGGATAATGACTGGTGAAACCTGTAACAGGTGCTATTACTGCTTGAGGTCTTTTAAACTTTGAAAAACAATAAGTTACAGTTTTTCCACCTGCTGAAAAAGGAGGACAAGACATAACAGCTATAGCATAACAGGCAGAATAATTTGTGTCTGTTCATTTGGCTGTGAGTTTTGTGTGTGTGTGTGTATTCATGTGTGTCTGGGTGTGCGCTGGTGTGTATGTGCCCATATGTAGTAAGTTTTCAATACCTTTGTAGACAATGACAGTGAAAGCTTGTCAAGTTTGTCTATTCATGCTGCATAGCTAACAGAGAGGAATGTTTCCTTATCACAAGCTAAATGACAAAACCTCTCGGAATTTATTAACATTGACAAGCACCCTTCTAACAAAGAGTCAGCAACACTTGTGTCATTCTGTATTAATCTAAGATTTAGACTACTGCAGTGTTTCATTTTCACTTTGTATTAAAATAAACATCCACTTGTGTTCAGCGTCATAGTAGGGAGAGAAGGGGCCTATTTCTGCAGACAGGAATTATGTTTCTCTCCAAGTTTGGTGGCTGTGATGAGACCACAGTCCTGCAGTCTCACCCTTAAAGCTCAGGGAGCTGATAGGCATCCACACTACTACATAACTCAGCATATTCTGTGATCTCTCTACCCCACTGACAGAAGCTGTGCAGGCCAGCTCAGAAACAGAGCTGATTCTGCCCAGGAAATCAAGCCCATCCACACCTTATTGTGCAACTGAACAATGTGTTCTTCATTGTGTACAGAAATATCACATGTCAACATCCCAAACCTCCATGGTGCAACACGGGGAGTGAGTGGTGCTGAGATGCTGCTTGGTTCCCACCAAGGTGAATGGGAGCAGAGGATATTCAGCACAACATAGGAAGACATCCAACACCTTCAAGATTTTATCTGAAGCTTGATGTGCACTAGAAAGTCTTGTTGACAGAGTGCACTATGGGCAGACACAAGCCTGCTCTGCTGGTATTTGGAGCCAGGAAAGCTGCGTGACCACGTTAGTACAGAACCAGCCAGTGCTGGTAAAGCCCTGCTGAGTTTGGGTGTGTTATTTCAGGCTTGGCACACTGCTGCCATCATCACCTGCTTTTTCTTCAGCTCAGAGAGATTCACCAGGGAGCTTCAGTCTGCACAGAGCGCAGCAAGGGCAAGCTCACATCAGCAGGTTTCATTTTTCTTCCAGGCTTTGTACATGATGACATACTTCTAGCTTACAAAGTTTGAAAAAAACCAGAAACATGCACTAACCCCTCGTTCCTGCCTGGAAGAAATGAGAAATGCCAGTCCTTACCCCTTCAGGATTGGGTGTTGGGTGAATCCTACTGCTACAGACACAAACCTCTTCATATGCTTGTGCTGTTCACATGTGAGCGAGTTGTAGAAGATATCAAAGGCTGCATGTACCTTTGGTCATCAGCACTGAGGCACCGTGAGCCACTTCTGCTCCATCTTTCCTACAACACTTGCTCAGCAAATGCCTGTTCCCCCAGTGCTGTGTGCCGGCTCTGTAGCCCTGATTTCAAAGTCTGCTCACTGAGATTAAATTGATCGCTGGTTCCACTTCCCCTGTAGGTTTTTCAAAAAATATTTTGTGTTGGAAAAAATTCTTTTCCTGACAGGTTCCATATGTGAACAGGGATATTTAGCTTGCCCCAAAGAGACAATGCATTAAACCCCTGTTCCTGCCCCGAATCAGCAAAAAGCACCATTTTTACACCCTCAGTGGTTAGGGACTGGGTGAATCCCACTGCCTGGGCCGACAGGAATAAATCCTTACTGGAGCCAGGAGGAAGTGTGAACTTCAGAAGAGTGAAGCAAGGTGAAACCAGGTCCAGGTGTTTCTATCAGACTAGCATGGGGAGATTTAGTGGAATGAATTAATCCATCAGTCATGTTTCTTCATCACAAGAAATCCCTCCTGTCTGAGACCATCCTCTACAGAGGACCTCTCCTTCTACAGAGGAGAAAGCACCCTTCTGGGATTAAAAAAAGGCAAGAAGACACCTTACCTGGGATGGGCTCAAGCAGAAAATCCGTATTGCACTCAGAACCAGTTTGTGGAGAGTAGTGGGGAAAAAGACAGATAAAGGTATTTTTTTCCTTTCTAATATTAGATTTTCCTCATTCAGCAATGTCACAGAATGATTTATTTAAAAGTAGAGTCCTTTCCTACACACATGGTGCAAAGATCCTGATAACACCATCTTAAAAATCTTTATCAAATGTGTGCTTCTGAGTACCTCCCTCTGTGAATCACATTATTGCTCATCAGCCTGTGGTCTGTCAGTGCCTCTGTTGCACAGTTGATGTACTAAGATTTTTCAAGGGGGAAAATTGGAGCATGTGTCCTGACAGTTTCTCATACCTACACATACTCAAGGAAATTGGTTATCCCAAGCTTCTCCAGTATTTCTGCCATGGTTTTCAGAGCCCCATCTCTCTCCAAGAAGCAAAGACTTGGACTGCTGTTGGACTTCCTGACCTCATATGGTTTCCACAAAGTAGCAACAGTCCATGGAGTCAGTGTTTCCATAGCAGAGCCACACCAGCTTGTGGGATAATGCATCTGCTCCCATGCTTGTGGCAGTGGCAGTGCTGTGTGTTTCCAGAGAAGTTGCTTTCATCATTCCGAAGTTTTTCATCCGTGTATCATAATCCATGTGTCTTCATTGCAGGGCAGATGTTTTCCCCACTTTCTGTTGCAATCCTACTTATCCAGACCAGCAGACCTGCTGGAGCACAGCACATTTCCTTCCTTTCTCAGCAGATGTGTCCCCCTCTAGGAGAGGGACTGTGCCCTGCAAGACCCCATTGCAACACACATGCCAGCAGAGAGTGGCAGCTGCACCCAGGCCTGGGAGGTCAGATGTGCTCTGAGCTGTTCCATGCCATTTCCAAGAGCCTAGAAGCAATGGCAACTGGGATGTCTCAGTCGCATCCAGTTCTGAACACTAAAGAGACAAACAGGCAGAAAAAATTACACAATGACAGGGTTGTCCCTGAGCACTCACAAACCCCTCATGCAACAGTACCTCCCATAAAGCAATATGCTGTGTCCCAGAGTGTAATCCATCTGCTGTTGCCATGAAAGTCCCTGGGATAAGTACATGTCTTGTAGTACTTCAGTTAATTTGCCCGGGGTAAAGATACACAGTGTTGTCACCTATGTATCTTCTCTTCTCAGAGCTAATGGCAATGACACATCCTGTGAGAAAGCTCTAAAATATAAATATGTTTGAATTACCCAGAGTACATCTTGCTATCTTGAACCTTTCGGAAGCTGGGGTGCATCTCTCTTTTTTAAGTTGAAGCAGCTTCCCAACCTCTTTGGTATTATCTCAGTCCTAGAGCCAGGGGCAGGCTGCCCCAAGGCTGCCCCATTTATGTTGCTGGAAAGTCACAGCAGCCATCTACCACTCTGAGGGTATTGCCAGAGCACAGCACACACAGTCCATGTTTCCTGCATCCGGGGCAGTGGGACCCAGCAGTGGGGCAGGAAGGTATGTCTGGAAACCAGAAGGGAGGTCTGTACTGCACAATACAGCACTAAGAAGACAGCCAAAGGAGCTCAGGCTCTTCTAAACTTAAACAAATACCAGCAGTGGATAACTTCAGAGAGAAATCTGTTATTCTTTTGAAAAAAAACCCTAGCAACTTGTTTTAATTGTAAAGAAATAATCAGAGGGAATGAGTTTGAGAGAGTTAGTCTATTAATCATTTATTGTGTTATTTTTACATGGTATTGTGCTGCTGCTATGATATGTTAAATATTGCAGCTTGATGTGTGGTCCTCAGGCCCAAGGAGTCCTATAAATTAGATGGATTTTTCTAAAGTTCTCTCAGTGAGAAAAGTTCCAGAAAAAGTGAGAATAGCTACATATTGTTCTATCTCCTTAGATGCAAAATAACCCCAGTTGACTGTGTATTATCCTAGCTGCACAATATTATTATGGGAATTTTATTCACAAGCATTCCTTTTTTTATGGGACTTTGAACAGGAGAAATAAATGGCTGTTGCGAGGTACAGCATCCAAATAACAGGACATTTTCTCAGGTCATTGTAAAGAGATTTAAACTGGAGTAAAATTTGACTTTGTCTTTCCCAGAGTGAGATGTGAGAAAGGTAACCAATGTTCCTGGCCCAACCTTCATTATTAATGAGCTGGAGTCAATGTCAAACATTTTCCTGTGAAGCATACAAGGAGGAAATCCTTCATTCACCCAAACAGGTAAGAAGGAGTGCTCCTGACTTGTGTGCACTCCAGACGTGTGATCTGAGGGGCCTCAGAGCTTTCCACTGCTCACAGAAAGGTTACCAAAATCTCACCTGCTGCAAGTAACCATGTCCAGCCAAACTCACAAAAGATCCTGTGTCCTCCTATCCAATCCAGGAGACCAATTTTCTCCTTGCAAAATTGTGATGTCCCTGTCCTGGCAGCAGCAAATGTACACCCGAAACAGCTCCAGTAAAAAATAGTTTTGTCATTCGCTGAGAAAGAGAGCTCTCCTTGTGCCTTTTTCTCTTCAGTTTTAAACCAGAACAATATATAATATAATATAGCAATGTATTAACAAATCAAAGCTGACTGCACTCAGCACCTCTCAGGAAAGCCTGAAATTATAGGAAACACCCTTGGAAGAGGTATCAGAATCACCAAAAACGTTATGAACTGGTAACAATGGAACTAGCAAAAAGATTAACAAAAATCAGCTTCCATATTTAAAAATAAACCTGGTCCACAGTCTGGGAAAGACAAGATACATGGAACTCTATATAAAATTTCTAGGTTTTTCTGCTCTAAAAATTAGTAATACCAGTTTCTTCAAACAAACAAACAAACAAACAAACACAAAAATAACATAACAACTAAAAAGAAACCCACTAAAATAAAATCTGGACAATCTGAACTTGCAGTCTTTGTGCCAACTTTCCCTTCATACAATGTCTGAACAACCAGGTTTTGAAATTGTGCAGTGAAGTCTAATTCTGTACAGTAAACTATCAGTATTGAAAATACTGTGAGAAATGGCCACTACAAATAGTGTCACAGGGATGGGACATTTCCAATGGCTCTCCCTTTTGTAAACCTCTCAGTTTATTTACACCAACAGTTTTGCCTGAAAATGGATCAAGTGGAGACTGCAAGATCTTGATTGGTTTTTATTAATTCTATGAAAACGTATTAATATGATCCAACTTCCAGTGAAGTCAATGGAAAACTCCTATGTAAGGAGCAGGCTTACTGGGGCCAAAGAGTAAACCCTGAATTCCAGCAGTACAATCGTTCGTTCAGGATCTTCAGCCAGTCTGATTCAATGTAACCTTGGACAAAATTTGGCTATTATCCTCTACAGAAGTGTGACAAGATTTTATTAAAGTTTCAAGATGGCCATAATGACTTTTTGGCTGAGTCCAAAAAGTGCTTTTCAATCACTTGCACCCACCCAGTGATGCTTGTTAGGGCCTGGACTGGAGAATCCCAACAAAGCAGACTGGAGCGTTCTTCCTCTTTGCTCCTCAGAAAATATGTTTGAAAAAAGCAACCAAACAAAGGAAACAGCAGAACAACCAGCCAGGTTTATGTGAAGGCATGATCCTGACTGGAGGGCTGTTACACCATTAAACTAAACTGATATTATGGTTGTGAATTCAGCAGGCCACCTCCATTGAGACACTGCACAGCTCCATCAGTCAGGGCACTCCCACTAATGTTTCCTGCCTCTCCACAGGGCTCCAAGCGCTGCACACAAGGCAGATGCACAGGCTGCCTGGGCTCTGGCAGTAAGCAGGGCTTGACATACATTTTAACTGAAAGCATGACTCCTGGGGCAGGAAGAACATACGGCTTCCTGGGACAGGTTACATCCATCAGCTCAGAGCATGAGTGGAGCAAGCTCAGGTCTAGCTGCAGTAATTAGGCTGCAGGGCCAAGCACATGCAGGTGTGAGGATTAAGGCTGTCTGAACTTCTGCTTGCATGTAAATGTTGCCTTACTAAATCAGCTAAAAGAAGGGGCTGTTGGAAAGCTGGCTACCTGCTCAGGTCTGCTCAGGTGTCGTGAGGTGGGTCTATTTCATGCTGGCTGGTGATAAAAGTTGATTACTACCTAGAGTCAGAATTGTCAAAGACTTACTTCAGTTCTCCTTCCTCTGCCACCCATGTGCTCCTCACACCTGGAGGTGAACAAAGAATGAAATACAATTTCTGACCTGTGCTAGAAATACACCTTTCTTCTCCCACAAAATGCTGAGTCTTTTATTAGTGCCCCTTGGGAGCTACAGGCTTCACTTACAGCGGGAAAATAAAGAATGCCAGGGATCACTCTGGATACTACAAATCTGCCAGTGCTGCTCTTGGATTGCTGGAATGATCCTTGGCATGGAGACAGGCTGGTACAAGTAGCATTTTCCCAAGCCATTCCCAATTCAGAGACCTCAAAGATCAGGAGCCACTCTTGGGTTGAAGTTTGCATGCAGCCTTCCTGTTCTGCAGACTAGAGAGGTCAGTGGCATGGAACCCTTTGTGCCAGCTGGCATCAGAGAGCAGCGCCAGACCTGGTGAGTTACTGTTATTGATGTAGCCGCCATATCCACGTGAAGTGAGAGTTATTTTTATAACTGTATCATTGTGCAGAAGGGAAATGAGGTTGGAAAACTGATGTCTCCATTCAAACAGTTGCCAGCAATGCCAAGGTGTTTACCTTTGGCATTGCAGTTACAGTAGCATCTTGAGTGAAAAGAGAAGCGAGGTTTGGATCGCTCCCCTCCAGCTCCCCCAGATTCCAGCCCTCACACAGCCAACGGAGAGAAACCTGTTCTAGGGCTGTCTGAGCCTGGCTGGAACTGCCTTGGGCAAGATGAAACAGAAGGTCTGCCATAAATCTAAGGGAACCTGAACTCAGACATTTTAAGACCTTCTTTCTTCACCTCTGGTACTCAATGTACAGTGCCAACCACCCAAGACCTTGAATTCTCAGAGCAGCCCCACATCTGCAGGTTTTATTGACTTCAGCTGACTTCGCGGAAATCAGATTCCAATTCCCTGTGTGGAATTCCTGGAAAATAATGAAGAAAATATTAGCAGCTACTTTCAGAAATTTGGAGGGAGACTTCCATGGAGCCTCTCACAGAGACTTTATGACAGGAGCAGAGATAGAAGCTACACGTCCTAGGTCACAGCCAATTACCTTAACAACAAGACTACTCCACTTCTTCCTGCTTTGTATGTGACACAGGCCTGCTTCATTCTCTATCCATCACAGATACATTGGAAGAATCAGAAGTCCTGTGGAAAAATGGAGTAAGATGAAATAAATAGAGTGTCACATCCTGTATGTACTAAAGGTCAGACAGTGAAAGGTCTGTAGGCAATGTGTCAGCTCTGTCCAGCCTAGAGAAAAAGCAAGGTTTAGGTTATATTTAATTAACATGGACTAATTCAGGTCAAAACTATATGTCTTATATCCACATCAAAAAAAGGGATTAATTTAAGTCCAGCTCGCTTAGTTCATGTTAACCACCTTTCTAGTATGGGCAAGGATCCCATTCCCTGAAAAGTATGTGATGAACAACTCTCTGTCTCTTGGTGCATAAGCCACTCTCAATTTAATGCAAATAAAATTCTGCAGTGTTAGAATACAGTATTAGCACTGCTTCAGCAGAGCGTAGTTGTCAGTTTTCCAGCTGCACTCATATTTATGCACATGTTGATGGAAATGGAGGTATTAATGTTACAGACAATGAAAAAGGAAAAATAGTAGCAAAGTAAAGTAAACAGGGATTATGGAATTTGCTTTGACCTCATTTTCACCCAGAGGAGAAAGAATGATGCCTATGCAGTCATTAGAGTTGCTTCAGTAGTGGAGAACCAGTGTCACCAAAAGGGTCTGTTGAAAACAAATCACAGTCCCTAGGTAAGGTCACCTTCTCCACAACATTGTACCTGAAATAAAATCTGAGTCCACCCACTCAGCAGCCTAAACCACCTATAATTCAGTGTATGGGGGTTGATCAGCATGGTCCTGCCAGTGGCCTCGGGGTCAGTGCTGCCCACAGGACATTCTCTCCACAGCACTGCCTGGTTCAAGAGGGATGTCTGGTTGAGAGCCTATGAACAGTGGTGTTCCTGCCACTGCAGTGCCTAGCCAGGTCCTCAGTGCCCCTGCTGGTGGGAAAAGACCAAGTTATAGCAACATGATTCAAAAAGGATCTCAGACGTTTTCTGCGCCCTTTAGTCTGAGCCAGCTTTGGTCACCCAAACAGCTGTAAGAACCCCTACCTCCCCTGATCTACCAAGCAGAGCTGCAAGATCCTGGAGACAGCCCTGTCCTGCCTCCTGCCTTCCTCACACTGTCAGGTCCTTAGCTCTGCACAGGAGCTGCTTGGGTGGTAGCACTGGTTTACCCTTGCAATTCTGCTTTTTACAAGATACAGATATGAAAAACAAATCTGAGACCCCATTAACCCCCCTGTAAACTCTGCAGCTGCTAAAAGTACCCCAGAAATCCAGCACATGACCCCCAGTAGCTGATGTGTTGCCATGCCAATGCAGAAGCAGGAGTTAAAGAGCTCAAAGGAGCTGGATGTTCCTGCTCCTGGGAATGCTTTGCTGAGCTCTCACCTCTGGCCAGACAGGCACGATGTCGTGGCATCCCTTGCTGTGCCAGGAGCACACAGGAGCTTTGACTTTGACTTTCTCTTTAAAAAGAAACAGAGGTGAAAAGCATACTACTCTACCAAATTGCCTCCATAGTGGAGCTGGGATCTTGGCTGGATCCCTTTCCAGGAGCCCTTTCCCGAAAATGCACAGGCAGCTGAGGAGCGAAGTGTCACCTGTGCACATGCAGACATCCCCTGAGATACACACCTGTCCTGTGTGTGAACAGCCTGCTGAGGCTGTGCCTGGCAGCCAAACTGTTCATCCCAGAGGTGCTCACACTGCTTGTGGCTCCAGCTGCTCTGCAGTGACAGCACAACCCTCCAGACCAGGACCCCTCTGCAGCACCACTTTAGCATCCTAAATACACAGGGGTTTGCCACTTTTCCTGAACTAAGCATAAGAAACATCATCTTCTTTCAAGATCCTACTTAGTTTCCTATCATATTTTGCATGAACAATTGGAAAAATTTGGAAGAAAGGCTGTTTCAGACTGATTTGTCAACCACCCAAAGTTCAAAGCTATAGCTATCTCTTGTATTAAAATGTTCTGTTGTTCCCTAAGGAAGAATTTTTAATTTCTGATAGGGCTCGTGTCAAATAAAAATTGCCAGTGAGGGTAAGCCTTTGAAAAATTATGTTTTATTCATTAATTATTTTCTCTCATAACCTCTCTAAAGAAAATCAAAGGGTAAAAAACTATGTTATGAAACTGCAACTTTGCTCTCTCTACTAGAAGTAAAAACGTCGTTATGCAGCACATTTTCCTTACTACTCTAAACCAGTCTTTATCTTGGAGGAAACTAAATCACTCATGGAAGATACTGGGTCTCAAAAATATATTTTTCTAAATGTATTTTCCTTATTTATCTAATTAAAGGATCATGTGTATGGTAATGCCTACCCCACGATTCACATTAAGTTAGTTTTAAAATAATTTGCCATTTACATATGTTTTCACTAGATTGAAAATGTAAAACCCACATTTTATGTAATTCCAGAAATAAACAATAGAAAGAGTCACATATATCTCCCGGGTTTGGCTCAGCAGGCCTGCACTAGATCCTTGTGCCTCGGAAAGTGATATGTTTTCAATGGTGAAGGGTTAAAAGAGGATACCAAACTATCTTCTGGAAATCATTAACTTACAAAGCCCCAAGAAGATAAAAGTTTCCATTTTCTCAAATGTAAATCTAAAACATATTCATTAGTATTGCAAAACAAACATGCAAATCGTCACCACTTGAAAAGCTCAGCTAAATATGTACAAGGGCAATACCCAAAAATACATCTGGTCCTCGGTTAGAAAACTTGCCTTTTTGGTTTTATCTAAAGAGCTTGTCTGTCTTCCATGGTTGGCTCCCTGGATTACTGCAATTCATAATAAGCCTTTTAGCTAAGGATGAAATAAACAAAGATAAAGTCTACGTCCTAGTTTTAAATGGTCCAGATGGGATGATTTTTCCATATGTTTAGCACACCAAATGTTTATTAATCATTGCTAGCAGAACTCTGAAAATTGCAACAGCTTATTAAAGAGGGAAGGGTATAAAATTTGCAATTTGTATCATTTTGCCACCTTCTTAATCCCCCGCTAACACAGGGTGTGATTTTGTACTGAGTGGGGTTCTGTGTGTGTGAGCCAGGTTGTGCCTGTGTGTGTGTGTGTGTGTGTGTGTGTGTGTGTGTGTGTGCAGCCATCACAACGCAGGGAATTTCAGTTAACTGATCAAGAGAAGGTTTTGTGCCCTAATTTGGATACAGTATCAGTCATGAGGAATGTGTTACATCATAACAATGACAGTGTGGGTAAAACTGGCAGAACTTGACTCGTTCCTCATCAGAGTGATTTACTTAGTGTCTGGCAATCTGTTTTTCACATGATGTTTGTTTCCCATAAACAGTTTCAACATGGGAGAGTATGGTGTCAAGATAACACGCATATCATCAGTCATTGCAGAACATCTACATGGCCTGCCAAGAAAACGAGACTCTTTTATCTCTAGCTCCTCTAAGTGCTTGTGTTTTAGTGATTGTTTCTCATAAGGTGCATGATTGTTTCCTGAAACCTGACCATCAGCAGCTCCATTATGTTGTCACCTCAACCTGAGCTGAAGTCTACCAAGGGAGCAGGGCTGCCAGGAGGAGCGGGGGTGAGGCTGTGCAGAGACTGTCTTCCACAGGCACCAGGAAAACAGTGCTTAGAAAGTAGCACAACAATAGAGAGACCGGGAGTTAAACCACAGGCAAACACTGAACAATCTGTGAGAGGTGCATTGCACCACACTGTTTTTCTGTGACCTTTCAAATCAAAGGCTTTTGGTATTAGTCAGATAGGATATGAAATTTTCCGTCACATTTTATGTGTATTCCTTGTATTTAAAAACATTCTACATTTGAAAGAAGCAAGATGAATACAGCTTCAAATAGCAAGGAGGCAGCTAACAACTGAATCTCAAGACATATTTTGATGGAATGTAGCCATGACTTGAAATACAAACAACAGAATATAAGAATACAATCCTATCATTTTAATGTCATAACTCACCGTTTTATTTGAGATAACTTACAGGAGCTTTGGGGTAGATTCATCTCAACCAAACAGAACTGACTTATAGCTAAATAAAGAGAATGCAATGTGTATTTCTGATTTGAAAGAAAGGTATTTTGAGTCCTGCACATGGCTACAAAAAAAGTTCCCCCAAAACCAGAGGGGTGTCAGTAGTCTCCACACCTGATGAACGCACATTTTTTCACAACAGTTAGCCTACCCAAGTGTCTGCTTCTGACTTAACAAGGGGAACTGGTGACTAAAAATGACTTCAGGGCTTCTGAAAACACTACCCCTTGTGGAGTGCACAGCCAGTGTGTCTCGGGGCAGGAGATGCTCTGAGTCACCTCACATCCCTGCCAGCCCTTTTTCCCTAAGATGCTGTGAGTTCCTCTGGACCTCTCTGGAGCAGTAATGGAGCTTGGCCGGCATGTCATTTATAAAAAGGAGTAAGCCTTTAAAGCATCCAGTCATGTCCTGGCACCTGCAGGAGAGCTAGCTGGATAAGAACCTCTGAGTGGATCTTAATCTTGGCAAAGGAAAAAATAAAACTTTGGACAAAAAAAGTGCAACTCTGGTATGAAATCTCAACCCCATATGCCAGATGAAACAGAAAGTGCTCAGGATAACCTATTCAGAAATATCTGCTTGGGCTCGAGGAAACCAGCAGCTGTAGTTGTCCAAAAGAGAAGCTTTTGGCTTGGCTTCTGATTAATTTCTATAGCCTCTACTTCTGGGGCTTAGAAATATCTTGGCACCTTCTGGCTCCTCAATGTCCAAGAAGAACAAGACTCAATTTCCTATCCCAAAACATAGAATTGCTGATGCAAAAATGAAGAAAAAATTACTATCATCTCTGGCACTGAAGCCGGAGATGGAATTCCTGTCAGCAAACTACAGTGTGGCCCAGATCAAGGTTTCATCCAGGCTACACTGTGACTATTGCGTATAAATTATTACATATAAAATCTCCAGTCTGCTTGCAGAGCCCAGGGCTCTCTGATATGCAGAGCCAGCCCATAGTGGCCCTAAAGAGCTCAGCCCTGTGCTGGGTGTCCCCAGCTGAGATGCAGGACCCGAGGGCAGTGGCAGGAAAGGTGCAAGGAGAGGAGTCAGAGCTCCCTCGCAGGTCTGGCAGTGCCTGGTGGCAGTGCTTGGCCACCCCATGCACAGAGCTGCCACCTTTGCTTGTCACTTCCCTGTTTCCATCTCCTAGGGCAGGGCTGGGCTGGGATACATCAGCAGCACTCTTTGCTGCCGCAGACCTTCTCTTCTACCTTCATATAATTTCTTGCCTGCCGATGTCCTCACCCACCTTCTCTCTCATTCATTTGAGGAGTTGCCCTACCTGCACCCACATTCCAGTTGCTTCTCCCCCCACCACTCCCAAAAGTTTTGGATCTTTACCTTCCTCTCTGGACCCCATCACTTTCCAGCTCAACTCTCACACCAGCCCCTTCATCCTCTGTCCCCATTCCTGTCCACGAGGATCATCACTGTTCCACACGGTGTTAGGGGATGGCTGTTTTCAATCCTTCCCACCCATATTACCTCAGTGCCAGCAGGGGCACTGAGTGAGAGCCCAAGAGTCACAATCTACACGTTTTAAACTCTGAATATCACAGTAGCCCCTGGAGATGAGAAAAGTAATTGCTTGGAAAGTCCTACTCCATCCAGGAATGGAATATGCCCAATACTTAATTCACATAGTGAAACAATCCTAGTTCAAAATTTCATTATAATCTACTAGGCCAAATGCAACAACACTTTCAAAAAAGCCAAGTTTCAAGTGAAACTGGACCAATTTACCATCTGGTGTGGAAAACTTCATTCTTCCTACTAAGTTTTGCTCTGCATCATGGGATTCACTGTAAGCCAAAACCAGAAGGTAAACTCATATGATAGAGACCTTCCTCAGTTGAAGCATAAGAAAAATTTGTGTGTTCCTATGCAGATTATCTACAGTTCTGTGTCCCTCTTCCTTTTCAGAATTTTTTTTGCAGGTGAAGACAGAACTGGCACAATGTATTAGTTCTTATGTATGTTATAAGGGACTCAAACATACGATGCAGTAAACTGGCCACTGAATAACATATGTGAGCACAATTTGCATTAATAAAAGCAAAATGTTACAAAGGAACTGAATACCCAATCATTTGGGGATTTTGTCATTCCTTCCTGTGATTCTCTGTAACAGCATGTTACAATTATTTGTCAAGACCTCCTAATTTTTCCCAGAGACAAAACCTCTGAGCCTCAGGCAAGCCTTGGCATTACAGGCAGCCCAGAGATCCAACAAGATTTTGTACAAAGTTACTTCCCTATAATTTCACCTGAACACCAATGGAAAACCCACCACTGATCACAGTGAGCTGTGAAAAAACAAAAATGCCAGAGGAGCTGCAGAGCCACCTTCCCTTCCACACATGGATTCTAAACTGAAATAGCTGTTTCAAGTGAAAGATGAAGAATTATCTCCAGCTGCTTCTGGTGAAGAGCTATCTCAAAGAAGTGATTTTGTAAGGCCCATTTCCAGTCTGTGTTACGTAGTGTTACTGTCAGCCTGAGTACTTAAAAATCTTCTCCAGTGAGGGTTCCACAAAATCACAATATAAAAGCCCTGCACTTTTAATTCCTTTTATGTGCCTGTTGATTTACGGCGCTGCAAGTGTGGTACTTTGTGCTCACATTCCCAAGCTTTTCTCCACATGCAGGGGCTGGGATGAGCCCCTACCACAGGGCTCCAGAAGAGCAGAGGCCCAGATGTTGGGACTGTAGCATAGGGCTTGTTGACACAATAAGCCTCATCTCTGCTGTCCCTCAGTGCCTGATTATTACATATTATATATATAATATAGATATATATTATTTCCACTGATGTTATGCTCCTTGTCCTGGATGTAATTAATTTCACTGGAAAAATAGCTGCCTGGCTATCAAAAATCTTACATTTTTTCAGAAGATCACCTGGTTTCTCAGGTTCTGTGTGTGTGTCTCTTTTTCCTAACCCCACCTAAGATGTTAATATTTTCATGAGCTGGGTTCTGTCCCTTCTGATGTCCACTTAATTGGCAATGCTCTGACCATATATCTGAACTTGGCAGCATGTACTGTAGTTTTTGGCTGAAACAAAGCAGAAAAAGGGGGAAGATGAAAGGAAAGAGGTAGTGTATTTTTTTGGGTTGGGTTTTTTCTTTTTTTTTTTTTTTTGCAGAAACTGGCTTGTCCACTTACCTGGGTTCACATCCTGTCTTCTAGCCAGAAGTTCAAACTCATACCTTATCCTCTTCCCAGCAGACAGTTCACCCAGCAGATTAAAGGTTGGTTGGCACAAGGAGTCTTCCTTCCTGACATTGCCCTGTTTTGGAAAGTGGTGCCTGAGTGGAGGGGTTAAGGCGTCCCCTTGGGCTTGAAAGACACAGGTATTATCCAAGATACTTTCATGTGGGTGGCACAAGAAATGTCAAATCTGCCTTTTCATCCTGTATTTTCAGTGCTTCAATAAACATTCTCAGATTAAGACCTGGGCTGCACAGAGAAGCAAAACCAGCTCTGACCGAGCTGACTTGAGCCATGCTATTTTACATGTGTTGAAGTGTTACTTTTTAATCAAGCACCAGGACTCACTCCCATCCTGGGAGTGATTTCACACATCCAAACGATACTCCTTCTGCCTCAGACTCACAACGTACAAAATGTATCACTGAAACAGAAGAGTGACTAACAGGGGGATGTAAGTAATTTGTGTGCAAATAGCATGCAAAGAGCAGGACTGAGACTGTGTCTGAAGCCAAGTGCTCCATGTCAAGTCATACGGAGTGGGAAGTGATAAAGGGTGTGACCCATGAGAAAAGAGTCTAAACTAATTAGGAGCATCTCCTGTTGAATGATATGTGGAAGACTTGACATTTAAAAAGGGGAATGATCTGTTTCAAGCATCACCACCATGCAAGGGGTGCTCACAGCCTGTTTGCTCCAAATATGCTCTTTGAAATACTTATTCCAGATCAGTCCCTGCTTTGATCATTCTTACAGAAACACCCTTTTGCTTTATATCAAATTTGGAAATTGACAGCCCTGGCCTTCATTTCCTGGTATGAGTCTCCCAGCACCAGACATCATCATGGCAACACCCCTTAATCTTAATGCTCCTGGGACTGTGACTAATGAAACAGAGGCAAGTAATAGGTTTTTAGGCCAAATAAATTATTAAGATTGCCTACTCTGACCTCGTCTGTGCTGCGTGCCGCAAAGTCCCAAGCAGAGACTGAGTCCAGCACAAGAAGGTCTCTTTGGAAAGGAAGCAGGAGCAGTGAGCCTCCGTGAGAGGGCTGCTCCAGTGGCTGGCCAGGGAGGCTCTGGCAGCGCTCCCTGCCCTCCAGCAGCCCTCGGTGGGCAGGAAGAGGGAGTGGCTGCAAAGAGCAGGAGCAGAGAGCAGGAGCACAGCTGGATGACACACACATCTTGGTAGAGATCAGGTTGCTTTGGATGCTGTTGTTTTCAGAGGCTGAGGCTCCACAGGACCGATGTCTTCCAAATGGAACATCCATGTCAGAAGTCCACCTCAGGTACAGCAAATCTATGACCCTTGAAAACTACAAATGGTGTTCAAAGTCCAGAGTTGTTCTGTGCCAGCAATGGGGGCTGACAAGAAAAACCTAAGCTCCTCCCCACTGAGGGGAAGACCCTTCCTTGCCTACATTAATCCAAGCCACAAGAGGATATTTTCATTCCTGAATCTTCAGAAATGTTTTAAGGAGAGAAATCTTAAAGAGAGAACAACAAGTTACTAATGCCAGATTGGCTCTCAGAACTTATGTCCCGAAAATATTGCACAGATTTTCTCACTACTACTATTTTTCTAGAAGCAGTGGAATTTATGCATGGAAAGTGGTATGGAAGTACAAAATCTTACTCTCAGCTGTGTGGTGTTTGCAGTCATACCTGACCCTTCTGCCTCCAGTGCAGCCAAGCTGAGCTGCTCTTGGCACTGGTGGGAGGTTGGACCTCTGGAGGCAGATGAAGATCTTCTGACACTGATCCCAGTGACTCCAGCTGCTCCATATTGGGCTTAGCAGGATGCAAGTCAGGGTGCTGTAGGTGAACTTGACTGTGGTCTTTCCCAAAGAGACCTGATCTGGATTTCAGGAAACCATCACCATCATTTTCCTTATAAAAAAAGTAAATACAAAAGACTGCTTAAAACCCCAGTCATTACCAGAATAGAAGCATAATCTTTAAAATTACAAATATGTGCATAATTGCACAGTCCTGATTATAGCTTTCTGTATTTGCCTGGCTACAGATCTGACAACTTTGGGAGACCTTGGGCACTCAGATTGCTTTTTTTTAATCAGATCACTGACTTAAGTGTGTGCATATAAAGTCCTTGAAGCCTAAGTTTAGTGACCTATTTTTGAAAATCTTGTTCTGTTTGCACCCAAGCAAAATTACCAACAGCATAACACAAAAGGCTCTTATAGCTGGACTAAACACAGAGAAAAACTTGAATTTTCATCATAGGTACTCAGAGGCAATTAATTGCCCAAGCCAAACAGCTGTAGAAGATGCCACTCTGAATTCAGAAATGGAGAGGTTTCACCCATTTCATTACTAATCAGCTAATGCCATGTTACATTGAGTGACTGCTATGAGTCTCTCCTCCTCAGTACGGCACCCACCATCTCTTTACCTTCAGCTGTCATCAGTCTCAGAACATCCTAAGGCAAAGCAGGATCTCCACATGCTGTCTTTGGATAAAAGCTTCTCCCCAAAGATGAAGAGGACCCCAGGACATTTCAGCATCCTGGGCAGCTCATTACAGAAACTTCCTTCTGCCCTCTCCAGTCCTCTCTGCCCTGCCTTTGCCAGCAAGGACCTGGCAGAAGATCCAGAGGGTTGCTGTGAAGTCAGCAGAGGCAGCATCCGCAGCCTCCCGGACCGCACAAGGTCCAGGGGTCCATGGAGTATTCCTGCTTAATCCTCACTGAAGGGGGAAGAACAATTTTAGTGCATAGTAAAGCATTTGTTTAATTCCTCTTAGGTGCATGGTGCATTTTAATGAATAAAATATTGGATTACCTCATATAAACAAAGTTTAACACGATCATGAATCGAGGCCTGAGAGTGCTCTCTGCAAGCTCTGAAATTGCCTTTGGGAAACTGGCAATGTTTGGCATTTCCTGACTGTATATATTTTATGGAGTATATTATTCACAAACATAAAATGTGCATTAAATAAAGGTAAAACTGTGTCCAAAGCAGTGGGGTCATTAAAGATCCCATGGCACTTTATACTTATTGTGGGTGTTAGCCCTGGTCTTCTGGCCAAAATCAATTTGGCAATTACAGGCTGTTTGCCTAAATTCCCAAGAAGTTTCAGTCAGGTGCCATATTCCTTGCTTCCTCTTGAGACTATTGAGTAGCAACATTGTGTGCTGCTCAACAGTTTCTGTGTTTCATCTTTTAAATGTCTGTTCAGGCTGTGTTAGAAATGGGAAAAGCTAGAAAAAGTAGGAGGACACTTGGAAGGTTTTGTTTGTCTTGGGAGGATCTTTGTAGGGTTGGGGTTTTTTTGCTATTTTGGTTTAGGGTTTTTTATTTTTTGGTTGGTTGTTAGTTTTGGGGATTTTGGGGGGGGTTGGGTTTGGGTTTGGTTTTTGCTTTGTTTTTTGTAATTTATATTTATTTAGTTTAAAACCGAAGAAAATTAAGACATCCCCAAAAATAAGGATCCAGCTAATCTGCAGCCACATTGGAAAAATATGGTTACAAAATGTTCTTCAGCCCTGACCCAGTTACAACCTGAATTTAATTTGCTGCCTACATTGCCCATGGCTGTACTGCATCTCAGGAGCATGTTGTTCACATGATAGGGTCTGATCCAACACCCATTCCTTTCTGTGCGAGTCAGGCTCTGCTGCTAATGAGGATGGCATAATTCTCTCCTCGTCGTTATGGCTGCAATTGTGTGCCAGAGGTTACATGTTCCCTTCAGGCACATGCTTTTAAAGAAAGAGTTTATTGTGCACTTTGGTGGAATCTGGAGCTGAAGCACAGAAGCCATATGTCAGGGGGCTAGCTGTTTTTATATGGAGGCTTGCCATAGTTACAGCTGTAGGTAATTATTACAAATAATAATGACTAACATTTATGTAACAGCTTTCTCCGAGCATCTCAAATCACTCAGTAAGCCTTATATATTGATTACAAACCCTGAGCCAAATTCTACTTTCATTCATATGTGCACAAGGGCGATGGTAATCTCCGCTGGGATTAACAGACGTAGCTGAGGGCAGGAGTTGGTCCTGTGCATACACGTGTGTACAAGTGCAATGTATCTGCACACACTTGGGGATATAGAGATTGGTTCACTTGCTGGCTGAAAACTGGAGCCATGATACAATCTGAGCAACATTCAGCAACAGCAAAAGCAAGTTGGGATTAATAAATATTTCCACAGAGCAGCTTTCTTTGGAAAATTGGGCTTTGTTTTAATAAAAAAAATTCATTTGGGCAAATAAACCAATCTCCAAAGAAATAAGAAATAAAGGAGGTGGTCTCTGTTCTTGTGGTTTTTTTCTGAAAAACTAAATATCTTCAGCATATCAAAACAAGATATTTGCATATTACCAAAGTAAAATGTATTTCCCAAAAAGAAAATGAAATACTGTGACATGTCTTCATGATTTCTTTATTTTTCCCCTTGATGAACAATCTGTGAGAAAAAAAAGAACTAACTTTCTCGTTGACAACAAAAACAAATCTGGAGGAGTCAAATTTCCCGTGAAAAGAAATTCTGTTCTCCAAGCAGATCTCCTCAGCAAAGAGATCAGAACAAAGATAATGACCCTGAAGCCTTTGTTCTCTGATGTTTACATAAACCAGGAGAAGTGGACAGAGGAGCCTTTGCATCATCTTTTAACTTCCCACCTACCTGTGAGTTTGGTTTAGCAAAAGTTTGCACCCGCAGATTCCTCTAATTCTTGCATGCTAGTAAAACAGAAGAAAGCAAACTGGTTTTGAATAAAGCTCTTACATAGGAGAATTTTGGATGAGTAGAACAAAATCACCATCCCTGAGTTAATCAAGAAGCTGAAATAAGCAATCCATCTCCTGAGAAAAGTCCAGCAGTGAAAATTTTCTCTAGCATTGTAAGAGTCCTCCAGTTCCAGGCTAACCCAGGAAGAGTCAGGATGTGAATATATGACACTGTTTCCTACTGCACATGTTCCTTGAGATTTTCAGGGCTTGTATTGAGCAGGCACAAGACTGCTTATCCAACAGAAAGAAGAAGTTGAGTGACATGGCAGCAGACAAGTGTAACAAGTCTCAAGACTATGGACAGCTTCAGAAACCATAATCAAAGAGCATAAATTATTGAGACAAAAAGTGCAAAGTATTTACTCTGATGCACTGATAAGAACACTCAGATTCTGCAGCAAGTCACCTTTTACAATATCCATTAAAATGAACAGCACTGAAGTATTTATTTTAGAAATTAAAAAGCACCCTAGTGAATTATTCATCTCTTTCTCTGACTTTAGAGGAGACAGCATGGTACAGCACAGCTTGTTGTAATACACAACAGCATTTTGATCTGCAGATTTAAAGAATTTCAGATTGCTTAGAGATACATGAGGCTCCGTGGTGGTATGTAACATAATTTCTCACACAGTCTAACCACTGGAACAACTCTTGCCTTAGAGGAGGTAAGTGGTAATGTGAAACATGTTGTTTCCTATTGTGAAGTTTTAAAGAAATACATTACATGCAAATAATTAGACTTTTTCCTTCATTAATATTCTAGTTAAATATATGCTACTAACAGGCAGCTCTGGGACAGTTTAGACAGCTTGGCTGATACATAATAAAAACAAGGGCCTTTGCTAAATCATGCATTGAAGTTTTGAATAAGAATAATTCCACTGATTTCAGAAGAATTTTTCTTTATTTACTGAGGTACATCTGACAAGAGAATCAGGCTCAAAGTAATTCTATTGACAGTTTGAAAATGCTCACTCTAATCTCCACAGAGAAACATAATAGTTGAGATTTCCATTTTAAAAAAGTTTCTGTTTTGATGAAATACAAAAGCATATGCTTTAACAAGCTGCTGCACCATTTTCAATCAGCACAAAAGCACAGATCACATTTTAGAGAGGTATTGTGAAATATTTTTAATGAAACTTGCACAAAAGTTCACCCTCTGAGAAAACTCAGTCTACCAGACTAATACATCAATAGGAAAGAAAATGAAACATGAAAACAAACACGAGTCAGATGACGATAGGAAATGTTAGCTAGCCTAGAGGAATGGAAAGGCTTGGAATTTAATGCAAAATTTAACTCTTCTTTTGACACAGGCAATTATCAATGCTTCTTTGGTTACAAACTCTACTGACATAGAGGCTATTTGTTGAGGAGTTGGGTGTAAAATAAATCATTCTGGGAAAGCTCTCACATCTTTGGCAGGCCTGAAAAATCAGGTCAGCTATTAAGGACTATAAATATAGGTCTGTCTCCATTCTGGATGTTTTTTTCCACCATCCTTGTACTCAAATCATCCATACAAAAGTGTATCTTCTTCCTGCAGTCTTTGTGGCTGTGTTTCTCTTCTGGCTGTTTAAGTCACTTAATGCAACATTTTTTGCTTCTGCAGCCAATGCCTAGATCCTTGTCTGCCCTTGTGAAAGAAGGTGATATCCCAGGAGCTTTATTCTATCTTTTCTGCATTTGAATCTCAATTAAAAAAACAATCTGTCATGAGAAGACATGAAGTGAGACCAGTGCAGAGGGCTCAGGCCTAGTACTAATCACCTGAAAGGGCAGTTCAGGGGCTGATTCTGCTAAGGATCTGCAGTGGGACATGTTGAAGGATTGGGCTGAGCCCCTTTGCTGTTACAGGACCACCAGCCCACACTCAGCAAAGTCCTTCATTCTGAACATCCTTAGAAATGTGAATAGAGGATCTTCTGTTATTATTATTAGCCTAGGCCTCTCCTACCAGTTTTGATATGAAATATTCAGGGGGAATTTATTCTCATTGAATGTCTGAGCTGCACTTCACACAATGAAGCCCCCAGTCTCCAGTGGTTCCTCTTGTAATACAAATAAACTACAGTGATAAATATGTCTCTCAAGGAACAAGTTTCCCTGAGTCAATGGAGTTCAGAGCAGCCCCCTTAGGCAAATTCACCCTTTCATGCTTAGCATTTAAAACTCATTTTATGAGCTGGTTATACGTTTATAATGTTTAATCTTTGCCTAATACTTTTTATGGGGTCCTTGTGGATGAAGGGTACACTTTGAGGGAAGTCAGGTTATGTGAAAACTGCTTACAACAAGAGCAGGAAGGAATGGTTAGCTGAGAACTGGGGAATAATCCTGTAGGTCCTTAACACCAGAACTTGAAAATGAGGGAATTATGGCTCTTTTCTGTTATTCTGCAATTTTTTTCCCAGCTTCTGTTTTGGGCCATGAATGTTTCCCTATAGCTAAAGCAGATAGGCTAATGGCTGGATGGCCTATGCCATTTAATATTGTCTCATAATAAAACCAACATTAACTTGCCTTCTCAAGGCCTTAACTGACTGCAGTGAGGATATTCAGCCCTTGAAACTCCCACTGACTGTTGCTGGAGGCACCCACACAGGAGGCTGACCTTTAATCCTATTGTACTGCTTCAAGGTAACTCTGTTCACTGTGCTTTGCAGTGGCTGGCTCTCATGGGAAGTGTCTCTATAATATTTGCTAGCTATGAAATGCTATTCTTTTTAACTCAAAGGAAATAAATTTGTGATTTCTGTAGGGGGTCTGGGGAGTTTTGAGTCTGTCAGTGCCTACTGATGACCTATGTCAGCATCACTCATCTTCCTACTCCTCCTTCTTCATTCCATCCCTTCTGGACCTCCTCTGAGCTTGAATGATCTCTCCAAGGAAAAAAGCAAAGCTCAGCTCCTAGCAAAAAAAGAAATCCCTGATGATTTCAAGAGACTTAGGGTCATGGTCTCTGCACTTCTCTTTGCCTTTGCTTCTGTGTGCTAATCTCTGTAGATAAAAACATTTGTTCCCACGTGCTGGATGACTTGCAGTACATGCACGCATGAACACCTTCTATCCACCTTCACAGAAAACCAGTCCCTTGCTGCTTTCTACACCCACAGAAGCTTCTTGCTACAGTGCCTCTTCACAGATCTTTGTAAAAACCAGCAACCCCATGTGGCAGACAGGCTCTGCCAACCCTCCGAAGGCTCAGGACTAGCAGAATGGAGCCCTGTAAAATGTGCCTTCTCAGAGCACTCCAAAACATCCACAAATTTACCATCAGAACCAGGGAGAGCGCTGGCATCACCCAGGGCTGACACTGAGCTGGCACTCCCAGGCAGAGGCAATACAGAGGCCAAGGGCCATGTGAACCCTGATCTGTCACGCATTGGGGCTGATCACTTTGCTCATTAGCGTGATCATACGAGCACTGCAAGACCTTCTACTTTGTTCTACGCAAGTGCAGACCACTGACATTAAAAAGTTATATTTTCAGAAAAATATACTGGAGCAGGCTCTCTTTTATGAAAAACAGCTCATTATTTCAAACTGTTCCTTTGCAGAGCAGGTGCCTCTGCTTCATCGGGTATCAAGCTCGGCTAATGTTTTGATTGCAAATAAACATCTGCCGTGCTTTTAACTCACTTACACTGACAGTTCCCTGTAGCCATTTGCAGCACAATGTGGTGTGAAATCATCCATGTGAACTGGAAATCTTAATTGTTACTCTTGTTGCTCTTGTTGCTCTCAGTCAACACTGCAGGCTCTTACACCAAGTGACACCAGCAATGGACAAAAACGTGAGGTACTGGTATTTATCTAATACAGCAGCAGAGAAGGAAGGCCCTGAATACTCATTCAAGATGTTGACCTGAGCAAAAACAAAAAAGGAATCATTTGGATGATGATTCAAATCAAAGGCTCCAAAAAACACAGAGATTATTTATACTGTAGAAAAACCTTTTTGGCCTGCTTGGTACTTTTAAGCAGTTTTCCTGTAGTCACAGGCTTGCGATGGATAGTAATTATTTCAGTCCTTAATACAGACTTCAGCCCCCCTCCTTTTTCTCCTCCCTGAGAAAAAAAAAGTTATAGGTAGTAATTTTCCTTCATTGGCCAACACATGGCTGTGTGTGAAGAATACTCTGGGTATCCAGCATGATGTAGGCTTTGATGGATGGAAATAAAAGATCATTCTCTGCAAGCTGGAGCTGAAATGTTAGCCTTTGAGAGCAAAGGTTATTTTATCAGGAAATAAATCAGAGCCCTCTTTCATTACTGTTTTTTTCCGTGCTCATCTCAGTGATGACTAGGGTGTGTGTTCAGACCACAGGAATCTGAAGAACCACCCAGTCGTTTCATCAGTCCTAGAAGACGACAGGGCCCAGAGTCAGAACTGCACCATCCTGGATCCTTTTTTTTTACTTTTTTTTTTTACTTTTCCCTTTTTTTTTTTTTTTTAATTTGGTCTTATTTCTGTTTGTTTGTTTGTTTGGATGTTCTCATTTATAGGCTGGTGGTTACAGTTCATTCCATGGACTCTGAGCCAAGAGACGCTGGGTTTTTCTTCCAGCAGCCTGTCCCCTGTGCTGCCATGCCACGAGATGCCATCCCATGGTTCTTCCTGATCCATCCCCAGGGAGCTGCCTTCCTCAGCTGTGTTAAGCACAGATCCCTCTGCAGATCAACATCCATGGCCCTTCAGTGCTTGTCTTCAAGGAAGGGGCTTTGTTCTTTTGCCTGGCACATCTCCCCTGTGCTCACAGCTCGCTGCCAGCTCCTTGTGTGTGGCGCTGGGACAGTGTCCCAGCCACAGGGGGGGCTCCA
>NW_005054321.1:2468943-2469384 GCF_000277835.1 Geospiza fortis
TGCTTTTAACTCACTTACACTGACAGTTCCCTGTAGCCATTTGCAGCACAGTGTGGTGTGAAATCATCCATGTGAACTGGAAATCTTAATTGTTACTCTTGTTGCTCTTGTTGCTCTCAGTCAACACTGCAGGCTCTTACACCAATGACACCAGCAATGGACAAAAACGTGAGGTACTGGTATTTATCTAATACAGCAGCAGAGAAGGAAGGCCCTGAATACTCATTCAAGATGTTGACCTGAGCAAAAACAAAAAAGGAATCATTTGGATGATGATTCAAATCAAAGGCTCCAAAAAACACAGAGATTATTTATACTGTAGAAAAACCTTTTTGGCCTGCTTGGTACTTTTAAGCAGTTTTCCTGTAGTCACAGGCTTGCGGTGGATAGTAATTATTTTAGTCCTTAATACAGACTTCAGACCCCCTCCCTTTTTCCCTC
>NW_005054321.1:2469705-2545856 GCF_000277835.1 Geospiza fortis
ATCTCTTGGTCCTTTTTTTTTTCTTTTTTTTTTTTCTTTTCCCTTTTTTTTTTTTTTTTTAAATTTGGTCTTATTTCTGTTTGTTTGTTTGTTTGGATGTTCTCATTTATAGGCTGGTGGTTACAGCTCATTCCATGGACTCTGAGCCAAGAGACGCTGGGTTTTTCTTCCAGCAGCCTGTCCCCTGTGCTGCCATGCCACGAGATGCCATCCCATGGTTCTTCCTGATCCATCCCCGGGGAGCTGCCTTCCTCAGCTGTGTTAAGCACAGATCCCTCTGCAGATCAACATCCATGGCCCTTCAGTGCTTGTCTTCAAGGAAGGGGCTTTGTTCTTTTGCCTGGCACATCTCCCCTGTGCTCACAGCTCGCTGCCAGCTCCTTGTGTGTGGCGCTGGGACAGTGTCCCAGCCACAGGGGTGGCTCCAAGGGACGTGGAGCCCCACAGAGTGAGGGGACTTGTTATGAGATCTTTCCTAGGGAGGCATGTAGGAAGGAATTGCACTCTGCCCCTGTGTCTAAAGCCACAGGAAAGGGGGGCCCAGCTGGAGTTGAGAGTTGGCGATGAAGGAGGGGAGGGTTTGGGGAGGCAAACACGGGATGGCAAGGGAGGAAGGCACTGGGACAAGCCTACACAAACATAACATCCTCCAGGGCGGGTGGCACGGGCTGTCAGCAGGGCAGAACAACAAGTGGCTATGGAGAAGCAGGATCTGGGTACACGAGTGAGCAAGGAGGATAAGTAAGGAGGATGAGCATGGAGGCCTTGCCAGGAAGCCAGCCCTGTGAAGTATCCACAGCCCCAGGCCCACAATGCCTCCCTACATCAGTCCTCAAATAAACCGGGACACCACACCTTCAAGAAAAGATACAGCTATTTAAAAGCATTCCAAGTATGCCTTTGATGCTATTTCAGAACCCTAAGATATAATTTAGGGTTGCCCTTTTTTTTTTTAAGAAAAAAAAAAGGAGTGTATCAGAGAAGAGAGAAAAGAAAGACGTTTGAAACCAGAAATATAGTCCTACCATCAAGCTCACCACTGGCTTACAGGTCTTCAGGTCCCACTCAGCCCCTGCCTTCCTGGCAATCAGACTTTTTAATTCACTGATTTATCACTGAAATTTCATACAATTAAGTGTGTATTTTTTCCAAATATGAATTTTACATTTATCAGCTGCTAAACATACATCACACATGCCCCTTCAGGAAACATAATAGGTATCACCATTTTACAGATGGCAAAATTAAGACATCAACACACTAGGTGACATATCAGGTTTGCCAAAGCAAGCCTATGTCAGAGATAAGGTGAGAGCATGACTGCTTCATTTTCTGTCCTGATGCTAAATGCCACGCTTTTCTTTTTAATCTGTCTTACTTCAACCTGGCAACAATTTTAAGTCTGACTGGAGAAATAAGATCTTCAAATTGAATGTCTCTCAGTGATCTCACTGTGACTCTTACTTTTTTTACAACAAAATCCTGCCATGGATGGAGTTTTTGTTTGTTCTTGACAACAGTGTAGATTATACATTGTCTTAGCCATTGGACATACCCATCTTTTTGGATATTTCTCTGTTGTATTACAGAGCTCATGAAGTAGTTGCAAGATCCAAGCTTTAGAAGCATCATTGATCAAGATTCATGCTATGATATTAACCATGACAGAAGGTTCCTTTGAATAAAATGAGCAGAATTTATGCTGCTGCAAATGGGTCACTTCATCAAGACCGTATTTTGCACAGCTTGGTTCACACATGGTTGTGAAAAATCTCTGACTAGGCTTTGCAGGAGGAACAATCAACTTGTAAGGGACAACTCTGGCCTGGCCTCCTCAGATGAGGTGAGAGGAGTATCTGAACCAGCATTTCATCATCCTGAACACACACATCAAATCTGATAAATTTTAGAAGGCAGCATTTTAACCATGGCTGTGACCTTTTTTGATCCTGGCCTTGTGCCCATGATATCAGTCACATGTTATGAGAACAGCAGCTGGGTTTATCACAGCATACATTTTCTTCCATCTAATTACAGTCCTGAAGTCTAAATTATCTGTACAGCTTTGTTTGAGATCTACAATCCTGTTTTGAACATCCTTTTAACTTCCTGGCGGTCTTTTCCCTGATTGCTCTGGAGGGTTTCTCGAGGACCCAGCATCCTGAGCAGGAGCCAGCAAAGGCAGTGGCTTCAGGTAAGTGTAACAGCAGAGTCTGATGTGCTAAAATTCAGCAACAGTGTGCCATGAGTATATTACAATATATTTATATCCTTTCACTCCAGAAGTGTAGTTTCAATTCTTCTCCTCCTTTAAGGCTTCTTTATGCTGCTCAGATGATACAAAAAGAAATGTTTTAAGGCATCAGTGCCCTTATGCTTCTACAGGAAGGAGGGAGGGCCTGAGGGGGGAAAAAAGGTGTTTTAAAGGCACGTTGTACTTCTCATTATCCTCCTCTGACTCTGTTACTAATAAATTTACCTCATACCTTTAAATTTGAACCTATTTTGCTCCTTACAGTGTGTTGTCCCAATCCTTATCTCAACTCATGAGCCCTTCATTTAGGTTTTTTTTTTCTTTTCCTCTCCTGTGAACAGCTGAGAGCAAGAAAGGGTTGAGCAAATGACTTTCATGAGTGTCTGGTATTTGGCCAGTGTCAAACCATGACACAGAGTCCAAGAGATGCCCTGAAACCCTCGGAAATGCAGCCCTGCCTCCCAGCCTCACAGAGGGTATTTTATCCATACTGTACTCCTGGCTGGGACTCCATACACACCTGCTGAGTTTAAAACTTGTGATAACCTGAGTGCATCACTGAAAACATTGTATTTAGTGTACATTGTGGGGGAAGTTAGCAAAATATACTGTGAACAGACTTTTCTTAAACATCATTTTCAAAATGCCTTAAGGATTATTCACCTCATTTTAAATATATACTGTATTTGAAACCTGCTTAAATATATCTTTAACTGAAGACTGGACATGTTCCAACAAAGTCATCTATATAGTTGAGCAAATGATACTCAATTTATGACCATATGTTATTTATTAAATAAAAAACAACAAAAATTGCCATTGCCAAAGATAAAAAGAAAATATCTTCCCAGAAAACATGTATTTACTTAGTGTTATGGCTGCTATACAAGTTAAGAGAAGCCAAGACATTCAAAATCAAGGCTATCCTTTATGCTTTTACCCAGCAGCTATATGAGGTAAGAGTCAAGTGCCAGCCATAACTTGCATTTCTTGTCCAGCACTGGTTGATGTACCAATTTGTATGTTATGGCAACAGGCTTCATCTGTTCTTTCAAACCCTTTCCCGCTTTTGCAGTGCCTACAATAAGCATCCAGAATTATCCTCTTCCTGACTCTTTTATCTTCCATCTTTTTTTGCCCAGAGCTGCTGCAGCTCAGCTGTCCCTGAGACGGTGCCATTGCAGGGTTGTAGGGCTTGGCCCTCCCAAGCCCTTTGGTGGTGGGGGCAGCTCCTGACAGCCTGGCCCCAAACTCAAAGACAGACTTTCTGGGAAAGGCAAAATCCAAGAGGCCTGAGGGATGGAGGGGAAGGATGGGGTCAGAGGCTGACTGCACCAAGGGGCCAATGAGTCCTGGTACAGGGAATGCCTCGAGCTGCTGCTGAGCCTGGGGCCACACACCACAGGCAGGGGAACATGATGCATGTTCCTGCAGCTTTGGGCAGCTCCAGGCACCAGCTGCCTCCACCCAACCCCTCTGGACTCAGATCCCTGGACTCATCCACCCTCTCAGAGTACACTCCAGGCCCTAGAGGCACGAGTGTGAGGATGATCCTTGCCCTCAGCAATGGTTGGATGGGCTTGCCCATAACTAGGATCCAGCATGAAAGAGAGCAATGTATCCCCTATAATTCAGAAGCACCCAGGCAAAGCTCAGGGTTTCACAGGTCCTGCCCAGCCTTGTGATGAGGTGCCTAGAACCAAGAAGAGCTGAGTATCAGCCACAGCAGAGGTAGCTGGTGAGCCTCAGTCCACAAACTCCACTATTATTTACTGTACAGGCTGCATTAAACTAAACACCTGAGCCACAGAACAAGACACCATCCTTTCAAGTTCTGTGCAGCCTCAGAACTGAGGGATGATCCCCTCTCTGACAAGCATACTGGAAGGAGAGTCTGACATTGTTCTTGCAGATGAGCTCTGTTCATTTCTCTGAACCAGTATCACAACATACAAACAAATAATTTCCTGATATATTTTCCAGAGTTCCCTTGTCCACAGTATTTGTCCTCACTGCAGCGCAAGGAGAGGAGAGGAGAGAAGGATATATGAGCAGGGGTGGGTGTGGGAGAGGGGTCCCTGACCGAGGGTTTGTAGGGTGAATGGCTTGTACTTGAATTCAGTGCATGCTGGCTGACAGGCCAGGACTAAAGTGTTGCATACCAAGTGGAATTAAGATGTGCTAGTTTTCCTAGCTCCCATAATTTTTAAAGAACGGAAAGAAAAAAAAAAATTCTTGTGGAATTAATCTATTTCTTATGCTCATTCCAGCTGTGCTTAATTTACCCTCTGCTATTTCTCCCCTCTGATCAAGGAATGCTGTATCCGTACATTCATATTTCCCCTTAAAATCCCTGTGTTGAGCAGAGCTTTTCTTAATTGCTTTAATATGCTGCATTCTGGGATGGGAGAAGCTGATCCAGAGTGACAACTGCTGCTTGTCCCCCAGCAGCGTGCAGCCCCACTGGGGTCCATCCTCCGCCCGGCAGCCCCTGCCCACCACCCCCCAGGCTGTGGCTGCAGCCCACACTGGCCCATCTCACCCAGCTCTGCACATGCAGAGAGGCAACCACGTCATGGGCTGGACACAGTGACACCAAGCACCCTGCAGCAATGCCAGAATATTCCCCTCTGCCTGGCTCACTTTCATTCATGGATTAAAGGCGAGAGAGAGGCCTTTGGGCGGTCAGATGGAACCCGACATCCTGGCAAGGCTGCCCAGCCCTGATTTAGCAACTCAAGTGCCAGATGGACCAAGCCTGGAAGAACAGGGATGGGGCAATGCCGAGCCAACAAGGCAAGGGGAGCACAAAAGGGAGAAACCAGGGAAGAGGAGGGAGATTCAGAGGAGTTTGAGGTTTGTGTGTATGTGTTTACCTCAACTTGGCTGCAGCAGGTCTCTGTCTGAAGCCCCTCAGATAACCTGGGCTCTGCACTTAGCTCTTGCATATCAGATGGGCTGCTAGACAGAGCATCTGTGCTGCAGGCAGCCTAAACACTTGCACAAACCCTAATGCCACAGGAAGACCTCCCTGCAGGCAGAACAAGAGACTTCTACCACCAAGTAGCCTTGGCTGGACCAGTGACACCAGTATGTTAGCCCAGACCCAGAGCAGGGACACATCTTCCACCACCTTCACCTGCCAGTTCCCTACTGACCCACCCTGCAGATGAGGTATTGCAAGACTGTGAGAGAACTAACTACCAAACCACAGCCCTGTTTTCTTCAATGGAAGGAGTTTCCATGAGTTGTCCCAGTGGTTTCATTTTTCTTGTCCTTGAAACAGTATCCCATACCCCAGACAATGTGTTATTCTGTTCAGCAGTACAGGGGTGTCCAGGAGGAAGGTACACACCTCTCCTGAGGATGAACCACAGAGGGGTAAGGTATCTAGACCCCTGCATAATGACCAGACTGAACATAACACAGCTCTTTGCCAAAATAATCACCCCATGTAGGCCAATCTCATGACCTGTGCAAATCATTAGGTCTAACGTATGTGGCAGAACTGCTCAGCAAAATAGGAGTTACATAATGATTAATGGGGGATAGAATGCATATTCTATGCCGTAAGTTCCTCCTCATGGAAATTTCCCTGTAGGTATTTCTCCCCAGCCCTGCTCCCCTGCTGAAGATGCCCTGACCATTATTCAGCCTCACATGGTGCCCCTTACTAGGAGTCTGTGGAGACTGCTCCTTCCCTGAGGTGTTTAGGATTCATTGCTCCCCTCTTTGGAAACCACTCCAGGGAAGCTTGGGACAGATCATGTAGCAGGAATTTTTTTTTTTTATTTTCCTATTCTGGCCTTTGCAGAGACAGCTGAACAACCATAAATAGACCAAACTCTTGGAAGGAAGGAAAAATAAAAGAGAAAGGCAGGCAAGATGATGATGATGTGAAGTTATGCAGTGAGACCAGGAAGCTGACAAAGAGGTAAATTATCTGGCCTTTGACAGAGGTGGTCAATGGTGATGTGTACACTGTGCCCTGCCTTTGGCTTTAGAACAACCCACAAGCAGCAGCCCAGTGTCTGAAACAAGCTGGGCTGAGTCCCTGGATGCCAGGGAACACCGGCACCACCGTGCCCACTAACAGGCCAGGCTGGGGTTTCCTCCTCTTGTGGCCACAGCTATGCTTCACCACCGTCTGGCTGGCTGCTGCTATTTATTCCATGATTTTCTAAAAATGTGCTCAAGCTCGATGTCCAGACTGTTGCCAACCTCCTTCTTTAATAAAAGTAACAACAGCAAGGTATTGAAAATCACGAGGCATTTAGAAATATACAGACTCCTTTATGGGTGAAATAATCTAATAGACAAGCTGTTGTTAATTTACAGCCTCAATTTTCAGACACACTTCTTGAGTCAAAAGTACTTCCTGCTCCATAATTCCTACAGGGACACAGGTGGCCCAAATTGCAGTATACATCTACTGTACCTTAAAATGTATTTCGGACTTAGCTTAAACATTTTTGAAATCTCAAGTTTATGTCTAGACTATTTTAATCAGCTAAATGTCATAATAAGCCATATGTTGGGCTTGATAGGTTACATATACCAGCCCTGCTCATAAAGTATCAAAAGGTGTTTTTAAAAAGGAGTCTGTGTTTGTTTTACCAGGAAAATGGTGCTTTTAGTCAGTCGTATCAAACCTACTGGCAAAGTGCACAGGCTCTGACGTAACTACTGGGAAAGACGGAGGCCAGGGTGGCCGCAGAGTGGGGAACAGAGATGGCTCAGTGCAGCCCCCGGGCACAGGCAGCTCTGCTGGCACAGAGCCCTTCTCCTCCTGCCGCTCGGAACGGCTGCCGGCACCCACGCACCCCCAGGCTGCTCCTCCATGAGGAGCATTCCTGGGCTGAAGTGAATGAATGTTTTTTGCCAGACCCTTCCATGCAAGAGCAAAGGGCACCAGCCAGATCCTGAGCAGTGCTTTGCATCACCTGTGTAGGGGGTGACTTGCTAGAGCAGAGCTGGCAGGTTCTTTGGGTCACACCAGAGAAAGAGAGCTTTCACCAATAAAACTCTGCCATTACCAAATTAAATTAATTAAGCATAACTGCACAAAATCAACCATTCTTTCTCCAGAGATTTTGCTAGTATAAACCAGCAAAAATCAAAGTCTCTTTCCTGAGCATTGTTAAGCCAAAACGCCCAGCTTGGGAAATGACCCATGACTGAGGGATGCCTCATGCCAGAGGGACGGTTCCCCACCACGTAGGCTGAAAGGGATCCTCTGTTTGCTCTGAGCCACAGAGGGCCTATGGCACACAGACACGTAGTCTGGACTGGCTCCAGCAGCCAAGGATATACATGCACACAAATTCATCACACTGTTGTATGAGATTATTTCCTTATGAAAAGCTGGCTCCATTCTGGATGCAGAAATTCCCGTTCAGCTTCCAGACACTGCCACAGGGAGGTCCTGCAGCGCCAACTCAGGCACCCTGACCACCAGAATGGCTATGGGCCATGCCATGCCCAGCGTCCCCCCAGGGCAGTATGTCCATCCCCCTCATTCTCTTCTCCTGACAGCCCTAGCACAGACGACTTTTATTGGAAAAACCACATATGATCCTTGGAGACATATTTGTGTGTGTGTCCCAGTGGATGAAATCCCAGGAGTTCTACGTCTGGGTATTTGCCTCTGGAGGTTCCCCAGGGACTGAATATACATACAGGAGAGCTTAAAGAGTATTTTAATTACAGTCTTTCCTCAGGAAAAACAGTCCATTCAGTGCACAGAGATCCCCAGGGGCAACACCTGAATTGTGACTAAAAGTAGAGTAACCCTCTGGTTACCCCATTATAGCTCCATGGGATGAGCCATTTGAGATAATAGCTGGAGTAACCCACAAACTGTACATCAACCCCCCTCACACTATCCCAATTCTTTGGCTCCTGGGTAATTTAGCCAGTCACTTTCCAGATGCAATTATTCTTCCTCCTTTTAACAAGCCTCCAGGGCAGAGGATGAGAGAGAAGTTGTCACGCTCTCATTCTGCAAAGAAAGTGTACTTCCTCTGCAGAGTGTGAAATACAGTCCAGTGGGATGAAACCATGAAGAAGCAGAGCATGCCCATGGTACCAGGTAAGAATACTGGCTTTTTTAAAAATATATTTTACTGTCAGTTTCTCCACCACAAAGCATAAATCCTTACGGGATCCCTTTTTTCAGAGTTCCCCTGTTTGCCAGCAGTAAACATCTGAGAGCTGTTTTTATTCCCACAACAGTTTATTGCCATGCAAATACCATAATTTTCAGTCTCTACAAACAGAGAGAGATCGTCATCCACCCAGTTTGTTACTATACTTGCTGGGCAGAAGGATGTAGTAAAAGTCATGATTGCTCTTGATGTCCAAACTGGAATTACAGTTTTAGTTTCTAAGACACAGTGATAACTCATCAGCCTCTGGAAATTGGTACAGCTTCACTGAAGGTGCCAGGCTGAAGATATGCAGCATCAGGGCTTATGGCCTTAATTCCAAAATAATAATTAGTCCATGGCCATGACCCACAGTTGGTCATTTCACTTTTTTCTCTCCCAGGCATATACCCAAGACCCTGTATCATGCAGTGCAGGTCTGCCCAACACCTTCCAGTCTGTCTGTCTGTCTGTGCCTGGACATGAGGAGTGAGCTTGCTTGCCCCAACAAGAAAACATTGCAGGAAGGGACAAGGCCAGCTGGATTTAGGTGGCCTCTCAGGGTGTTATTGGTATAGACAGATCAGCCCCTTTCAGAGAGGACATGCAAGCAAATGTTGTAATTCTGCAACTTCCGGATAACTGATTCCTAATATGGGTGAACAGGAATCAAGAAAAGAGAGCAGGAAGCAACTAGGAGTTAAATGGAAAGAGTAGACAGTATCAGCTGAGTCTCTTTTCTCAGACACATAGCTCAGCTGAGCTCGGAACATCTTGTTTTCTGTAGAAGCAAATGGTGATATCAGAACAAGGATAAGGAATGGGATCTGTATTCATCAATAAAGAGAGGGTAAATTCTGTTGTTAAATCAGGGACACACTGAGCCTTGTCATCACAGTCACTAGGATTATGCATGAGTTTTCAGTCCCTCTACCTGATAATGCTCTTTCTTGCTTTAACAGTTCAGTGTCATGGAGGTGAAAATTGGTCCAAGTAGGATCAGTCCACTTAATTAAGGCTCCTCTAATCTTAATACAATGGTTCTTCTGATTCCTAATATATTCATCATGGAAATGACATGCCTCCAGAGACTTCCAAAATGTCAGTCCTGGCTGTATCCTTAACAAGGGGCTAGAAAGAGCTTCCCAGTCCTAGATCCAGTCATGTAACTCAGCCACAGTCTTCTCTTTCTGTGGTAAGCAAATCTGGGTGTGTTGGAAGGGGACAACCAGTGTCCCCTCTCATCTGGCTGAGGGGAAAACCAGGGCTGTGAGTCACCTGCTCTTCCTGCCTAAAATCAGCTCTACAGGGAAATCAGACATTTATTAAGGAGACCCAGATCCCATTAACGAGTCCATCCATCTTTCCTGTCAGTTTGATGCGCCACTTTGTTCCCAGATGAAGGGAGGTGAACATAGCTGTTCCCTTGAAGGTCAAGCTCTGAGTTCAGTCTTGCACCTGAACAGGCAAAGGACACTCCTTGGTGTGATCCTGCAATTATACTGAGACATCTCATCTAAACACGCTTGCACACATTCTTGACATGAAACATTTTCATAAGCACGTACATTCCTTTTATCATTTAAATGCTCTATGTGGCTTGTTTGGGGTTTTTTAAAATCAAATCCTTGTGTAAGGTGTTCGCACTTTTAATCTATTTCTCATTAGAAGTTGTTGGGTTTTTTCCTAGAAGTAGCTTTGCTTTCATTTTTTGAGGGTCTGTTGAGATTTCCTTTTTTAAACTTACAATGAGGATGATATTTTTAACAAGCAGTAATTATAAAACACAGTACCTGATAGCTCCACAGACAGGTGGATCACAAGAGAGTGTAACTGGGGGTGGGTAGGAAATTACACCCCTACCATTCACAGATGCCTCTGTTCCTTAGACAGACACTTCTTCTGATCCTTGAGAGCTCTTTAATCTAACAAGCACACAGGGAAGAAAATATACTCTTCTCCATTGAATGTTGTTGACTACAGCTCTGTCAATCAGCACAACATTTCAATTAGGTTTCAGACAGTGGATTTTGACAAAACACTGTCTGTTAGACCAAAGTTGCTGTTTGTACAAGTTGCTAAATGGTGTGATGCATTTTTCATTACTTATCCAGTCCTGAATCAAAGTCTCTATCTTTTTAAAATATATGCTGCAGTTTCACCATAAATTGTTATGTTGGGAGCAGTTTTCATAGTACAAAATCTACGGCTCGCACAACACTAGTCAAAACAGGAGTAAATTCAAAAGCAACTTGGGACCACAAACAGCAGCCATTTTTTGATGAATTTTAATGTTTTTAAGTACCAAAGAAGGATACAAGGCTGCTAAGTCAGTCAGGCATTTCTGAACATGCCTAAGTCTTGAGTAATCTCTAGTGTTTCTGTACCATTTTTATTTCCAGAAATAACCTGTTCAGTTCTATGATGAAAGGCTCACACCCACACAGGAGAGCACAGAGACACCAGTGGCGCCTCAGTCAGAGACAAGAAACCTTGTCCCAGCTCCTCCAAGGCTGTCCCAGGAGAGCATCAGCCCCAGGGGCTAGGAAAGACCCAGCGCCATGAGTCCAGCAGGGCAAATCTCTGGGGTGCTGCATAGGACAGGACTGACAAGAGGGCAGGATTAGGTCATTTGTGCTGTGTTTGTGTATTTCTACCTGCTTGACTCCCTGCTGCTTTCAGGCTGTGCACACAGGTGTGTGTGTGCACTCATCTGCCTACTGGGAGCACGTGCTCAGTGTCACTGCTGGCTGGGCCTGAGCCTGTGGAGCTGCAGCAGCTTCCCCTCTACTACAGAGCTGCTGGTTTTGGCAACTTGTAATATAAATCTTGTGGGTCTTTTCAGGCAAAGCTTGAAATTAAGCATCCATAATTCTAAAATGAACTGTTTCGTGTCAGATTTTAAAAAAAGCATGAGCTGCAATGGTCATTAATGGAAGAACCATGGGAAAAGTAAATAACAATATCAGATCCTCTTAATAAAGCCACAGTATCTCCATTCTCAGCTCCATCTTAAGCTCTTCTGGCAGTGAGAAAGATAGACATGATATCGAAAATGATGGAGGGAAAATCACAAAGCAGGGAAGGGCACATCCTGGGAGGTCTGCAGGCTGTCAGCTCTGTCAGGGCAGAGGACAATTAGATCAATGTAACACACATTTGTAAAAGTGTCCTGACCAAGCAGATCAGCCTTAAAGGACCTGACGCCCTCCCAGGCTGCTGAACCCACTGACCCACAACAGGGGCAATCAGGGAGGCAGCAGCACAGCCAGCAAGCAAGAAACCTGCAAGGGAAAACACAGCCAAGGCCAGAGCAAATCAGATGATGGTGTTTCTCCTGGTGTCTCCCCTAGACCAACACCAAACACATCCAAGAAGAAGCAGTTATAAAAATATCATTCAAAAAATTAGAAGACAAGGCGGAGGAGAAGGAACAGAGGGAGTTATTGACAACATCATCAGTCCAACAGACAGACACCCACACCACTGCATCCTCCACCAGAAACTGGGTTAGGTCTGTATTTGTTGGGTTGGTTAGTTGGTTGGCTTTCTTGTTTGTCTTGATAATAATATCCTGTGGATTTCTTCTTGTTCACCTTTTGGATTTTCATCCTTGAAGTTGAAAAACTCTCAAGTTTTTCTTCAATAAACTTAGAGCATTACTTAGAAAATTTTCTTCTTCTAATACAAAAAGAAACCCAAGATTCTTCTCTGCTCACAGAAAATGATACTTAAAGAAAATACCAACATCAAGAGCCACACAAGAACATTGCTGCACCATCATTTTTTTCACTCGACTACAGGAAAGAACACATTCCTACAGACAGGTGAGGAGGGCTCTGCTCTCATCTGCTCCTGTGACAAAAAAAAATCCCAATTGCTCATCTGTGAGGGATGATTTAGTTTTCCTTAGCTATGGAGCAGGTAAGGTACAGAGGTCTCCTCTCTGAGGAGAGTACAGAGGTCCAATGCTGTGTCCACCAACTCTGCTGAAAGTCATGCACTTGGCAGGGCAGAAAGATTTGCTCTTTGAGTAGATTTGCTGTTGCTATTATGAGGAATGGGCTGCAAAGTGCCTGAGGCAAAACAGCAGGATCCCTCTATTTTAAGGAATGTGTGTGTATACACTGAGTATATAAACCAGATCTGACAACCAAAGCAGCAGCAAAATTAAAAGAAAATGAAAAGAATGCTATTTATGACTGAAAAGAAAAATCACTTTAAGATTAGGAACAAGCAAAAGAGAGCCGGCAAACTATATAATCCTGTCACCTTGCCTCTTTTAGTGTTTTGAAACAGCAACAAAAATGGCCATGACATCAATGTTTGAAATGCAGCACATGCCCCAAATGTTTTTTACAGTGGCTGTTCACGAGCAGGGTTAAGCTCTGCTGCAGCACAGCCAGATTCATCAGTCAGCCAGTTGCCCACAGAATGGGATGTATGTACTGGAGAGATCAAGTACTACAGACCATCAGCCACTCCTGAAAAAACTGGCCTGGCCAAACAGATCAAAAGCCCAGTTACTAAGTGGTAACCTGCTCACTAATTACCTTTTTAACGCACAGTGATTGATTTATCTTCTCTTTATCCTAATCCTATCATCACTCACCTTTCCTAGGTGGGTACCTTTGGCTCTGTTGCCCTGGGAACTCTGCAGGTGGATGCAGGAAGTGGGACCGTGTCACTGCTGCAGGACCAGCAGATCTCAGCCTGAAGCCAGCAGATCTCAACCTGTGCATTAAATATTGGCACATGACATCTTTTTGAGGCAAGAGCAGCTTTTTGTTAGCATTTTCCCAGACTCTAAATACAGGAATTAAGAGAGGGTAATGAAGTTATGTCAATCAGTCACTTCCCATGCTGTGCCCCAGCCCTGCACTCCCCTGTCGGACACCCAGTGCATCTGTCAGCTCCTCCTCAGGGCAGGTTGGGATTTTGAGTTTAATCTGTGACCACCAACTAACCACTGACCCCAGTGTCCATGGGCTCTCACTGATTTGACACAACAGAAAACAAACATCCCTAGAAAGACCCCACTGCTGGGGTTCAGGGCAGCAGCAGCAGCACACAGTCCTCTGCAGGGCAAAATCATGCTGGCCAGTCTCCTGACAGTTTCATCCATCCCTGGGAAGGAGCTTGGGTTCCCTGTGAAGCAGCAAGCTCAGCAAACCAAGACCACACTGAGCTGGCCTTGAAGTCCAGCTCCTGTGAAACTTTTTCTTCCACTGCCTGGAAGAGAGCATCCAACTTTCAATTTCCTGCCTGCAGCCACTTTGAAGCTGGCCCGTACAACCAAAGTGTATTTTTTAAATGTTGAATTTAAAAATTCCTATATTTAATACAGAAAAATTATTACAGATGCTGAAAGGTTTCTAACGCTTCACCTGAACTGCACACACTGGATGAAACCCTTGGACGCAATGTCTGAATTAACGTAGATCGTTGTAAAGGAATAATTGCTAAATTAAGTCTGTATGAGAAAACCAGTGAAGATGGATAATTGCAAAACAAGGCATGTAGGACTAGATAGGAACAGAAATTCTACCTCAGCCACCTATCAATATCAAAGTACTTCAGAGAGAAGTGATTATTTCAGGGAATATATGTAACAGCACATAAATCCTTCATCCATAGTTCCTCTGGTGCAGCCAAGTTCTAAATAGTCATCCAGCTCAGCCCTGCTCCGTGAGGCCCATGGGCAATCCACAATCCAAAAGGCACCAGAAGGTGGTCCGGGAACTGATTGCAGAAAAATAATTAAGGAACCAAACCAAAACACACACACAGCATCCCACACAGTTGGCAGGCATTTCTGTCAGTGCCTGCCTACAGGCACCACTCACTCCCTGGCTGCTGGTGCTCAGATCAAAAACCTTGTAGGTCCTTTGATTTTAAAAGATTGAGAAACGCTTGTTTAGCTTCTGTGAAATAGGGCAGAGCTCTGACTTGGGCTCCCGAGGTCTGAGTCTTCTCCCACTGAATCAGGAATGTGCCACCTCCTCCCCACTGTTCCTGCATCACACAGAAACTACCAGCAGAATGTTCCCTGGCCAGTAACAAGCAAAGTATGCCTCTCAAATTCATTCCAAAGTCTTACCCTGGTCCCAAGCCCGTGGTCCCAACCCTTTGTTAGCAGCATTACTGGGGCAGGACTGCACCCACTGTGCTGGGGTGCTGGGTGGGCAGTGCTACCACTCCAGAAGTGATGTTGTTTCATCTGCCCTTGCAGAACCACCCCACCCATGATCACCCCATCCCAGAAGCATGACAAAAAATGCCTGACCCTGAAGAGCTTACAGGGAAATGGAGTTAAACCATAACCATAGCTACAACTGAGAGATGCAGCTCATCCAGTAGCTAAATAAAAGGTGAAAGGATCCCATTATTCCTAAATTTGCCATCCTGACAAGCACCAAAACTTGAAAAATAATAACATCTAGAAATATTTCCAGGTGTGACAGACTGCAGTTTTCCAGTGAGCAGTTTGCATGACCCTGGAGGAATTATTGGGTATGCATGTTTAGCTGATTGATAGATTTTATTAGTAAAGCAGATTTCTCTGTCACAAAGTCTGCTCCAGTCTCCAACTAGGAATAAGAGAACATTGTTTCTCCCCAATAAAGAAACCAGCATCTTATAACTGCCCAAATTTAAGAAAAATGTAGTTTCAGGGATTTTATTTTTTTAATTACCCTGTATTTAAAGAATTACCAGCAAGCACTCTGTTTCTCTTGTTGGGAGCTAACATCAAAAAATTGCCTGACAATTTTTCTAAGAGCCAAGAAAGTCAGCTAGTAATCATGTGGAGTTGTGTGGCCAAAGGTACATAAACTGGCTTCACATGGGACCAGCAGTAGATCAGATTGCATTGGGAGGATGAAATAAAAAATCCCAGAAGTCTAGTTTCTTTGGAAACGTACCAAAACTGTCTAACCATACCAACCTGGCACATCGTATGTAAAAAGTGACTATTTCCTAGTACAGTATATGGGGTGTTTTATAGAAGTCAAAAAATCAGAATGGCCTTAGTCTGACATCGTAAACACAATATACTGTAATGTCATTGAGAGACTACTTGTTACCTACTTGTCCCAAGATTAATGCTGAAATTGAGCACACAGATCTACCTACAGTTTCCCTCTGAGCACAGACATGCCTGAAAAATCTCTTTGACATGCAACTTGGAAATAGTTACAATAACTATGTAACAGTAGAAACCACTTCTGTTTAATTCACATATATTATTTATATTGGCCCAGGGAGTTTACAGCACTGGGAAGCAACACTAAGGGAATGACACCTTGTCGTGCAGCAAATCTTCTTCCTATCCGCAGCACAGCTGCCCTCCTTGCTAAGACAGCAGGACTGTGTTTGGAGATACAGGTTATTCCTTCTCCCCCAGTCCCTCCTCACCTGGGGCAGCAGGGCAGGGACAGAGCCCACAGCCACCAGAGTAGGGGAGGCAGGTGTGCAGTGAGGCAGCTCTTCAGCTCGGGCTGGCTTATCTGCTGCCATCCAAGAGGTAATTTTTGTGCCCCCTTTTTCAAGACCAGGCCTGCAAAGGCAACTCTGTGTGTAAAGGCTGCAGAAGATTAACAGGTGTCTATGCAGTCGATAAGGTTTTTGTGATGATAACAAATGCAATTCTGCTGTGCTTCAGGTGCAGGTGGAGGTCTGAAAACAGGGAGGGAGTTGTCATTAAAGCCCATGAGCCCAGTCACAAGCTGCAATTCTGAAAGTGACTACATCCTTAATCTATTCATATTTAGCATTTAGATTAGATTATCTCTTTCAACAGGCTGCACTGTGTCTTGGAGTCAGTGCATCATTCTTGCTGATTTAGATATATTGTCTCCAATGTAACTTACAGATCACCAGCAGCCCGGAGGCACGAATCACTTAGATTTCAATAATAAGAAAGAATGGTAATTAAAAGATGTTGCAGAAAAAAATCTAACACGATTTTATGCAAATCAAGGTTTCTTTAAATGCAAACCAATATTTGTTAAGATTATATTCTCAAACATAGCTTGTGAACTCCTAAAGGAAAACACTATGACTTCATCTCTCATCTGAGATGCCAAGACTGCTAGAGCCACAAAATACAAAATGAAACAACAGTTAGATTTGATGGCATTTGTTCTAACTGCAGATACTAATCACTAGGTGTCCATAGGCATTCCGAAAAGACAGCAAAATGGTGAGAAAGCACTAGGAAACCAATATGATCAACCAATTTGTAAACAGCACAGGACCTAAACCTGGAAGTTTCTGCCCACAGCTCCTTCCTGCCAGCTTTCAGCACAACTGATGATTGTCCTTTCAGCACAATCTTTTGTGTAGCTGCATCTAGTGAGGGCAAATCAGTCATGCTTGTAGCAAGAGTGTCTCCCACAGTTAGTGGTTAATAGATGGGTGTGGTGATCCTTTTGGGTCCCTTCCAACCTAGAATATTCTGTGATTCTGAATCTAACAAAGGTGGCCTTCCTTGCAAAATAATGCATGCAATGAAGGGTCTAAATTCTGTTTATGACACTTGCTCCTAAAGTGCCAAGGTATTTCTGAAAATGGGAGTCAGACACAGAGATTTTCATGCTCTCCTTTTTGCCTTGTATGGTTATTAACTTGTAGCAATTAACTCGGCCGCGCTCCCGCTGCTGCCTCTCTCCCCAGCAAGCATCAGTGGGTCTCACTCACAGTGTGCTCTCCTCGGTGCATTCCTCAGCTCTACCAGATGTCAGTCCCTTCCCTTCCTTCAGAAGGGCTAAAAGCTCATGCTCAGAAGGTCCACAGCCCTTTCTAGCCTCTCCCTGTCCATCTCAGAAGGTCCACAGCCCTTTCTAGCCTCTCCATGTCCGTCTTGGTGTTTTTCTCCTTCTTTTGCCATGAAAGGACAGAGCACAGAGGAACTGAATCAAGTACAAGGTTTTTCAAGTTATCTGCTTGCTATTAGGTATCACTGTACAGCACTGAATTATTTATTCCAGCTTCCTAGGCAGGTGTGTGGCAAATTTCCATACCGCTTTAATGGGAATCAGATTGCCAACTTCAAACCCAAATTCTTCATCTGCACCACAGCATGACTGTGAAGTGTTGCTGAGCAAGGGCGGGGTGAGCAGCTATGTAGGAACAGACCGCAGCCACAGCTGGGAGAAGTATGTGGGTCTCACTTAATAAAACTTGATAGAAAATATTTGTAGCTATTAAAAAATATCGACAAAGGCACGATACACTTCATGTAACCGACACGATTGTTTCACTGAGATGGACACGAGCTGGATTTCAGAGTTTGATCATCAGTGGGGACTCACTCCACTTTCAGAGCACATGGGAGCACACACACACCTGCTGGGAGACACAGGGGAGGGTGGCACAGCACAGCAAGAGCATTCCTTGCATGCAGACTTACTTGCTTTATTTCCATTTCCAGGTGCAAATTCAGGGTTTTTAGAGTATCACATGCCCAGCATGAGGAGGTAGATCTCATCTACATACAAAAGATATTGGATGAGCTGGGAAAAACGAGGTGGGACCCTCCACTGCAGTGTGATCTCAGTGGAGGTGCCAGGGGGATGTGCACTTCACTGACAGTCTGCATGCACCTGAGCAGGTACCCCTGTGCCTCCTCTGCAGTGGGCAGAGCTCAGGGCACAACCATCCCATCCAAAAGGAGGTGCCTTCATCTGGTTCCCTGGGCATCACACACTTCACAGAGAGGCACCAGAAGACAGGTCCAACACGGGCAGCAGAAGAGAGCTGAGATGAACCACTCTGGGGCAAGTGATACACAAGAGCCTTTGGCAGGTGGTAGCCTCTAGATCAAAGCCAGCTTGTGTGGTCTCATCAAAGGGCAGCAACCAGCAATCCAGGTGGCATGGCAGCCAGGATCTCAGTGGTGTTGCTGGATCTGCTCTGGAAGCAGGTAGTGGGGATGCTCCCTGGGTGGTGGCTCCCAGCAGCGCTTCCCCTGCCAAGCTGATTGCTAAATATTTATCCTACCAACCCACAATCAGGAGAGTTTCGTGAGGAACCATGGGGTGCACTTTCTGCATAGCACAGTACAGACCTAGATGACCAAAAAAAACTCTAAACAAACAGCAAGAAACAAAACCCCCCTCATTTCACAGGGAAACAACGGAATGCCTTTATTTGTTCCCTGACAATGTCAAACACGATTCACAGTCAGATGTTAAAATAAAATGGCCTCATTTTTACTGTCACTGATACATTGTGCTGATTTGGTCAAAAATAAGACCTCTTAAAAATTACAAAAACCTGCACAGCTTCTGGAACAAAAAAACAGATCTGAGCGGAAGAACAAAAAGTTGGTACAAACTGATACTGTCTGAATTTGTTTCTTTTAATAGATAAATGTCTGTGATTATCACAAAAGGGGTAGAGCCAGCAGTTTCACTGAAGAGTCCTTGACTGAAGGGTCCTCATGGTCTCCCTAGGCTTGCACAAATTGAAGGACTGCACTGCTGGCATAGCTGCTCTGCTGTGCCAGCAGGGCACAGAGGGACAATGGGGAAATTATGGTCTCAGTTATGGAAAGGGAGAGGGAAAGCTGTGCCTGGAGACTGGCCATGTTTGCAATGCTGTAGCTTGAAAGTGTGCCAAGGGCAAGCATGCCTTTATCACAGTGGAGCAGACAGAAGCATTCAGCACACCTGAAATTTTAGAGTTTTAATCTGACAATTCCCTAAGGGGGATTCAGTTGCCCAGAGTACCATGCAACCTTGGGTGAAGCACATACTTGGGAGCACATACTTCTATTCTAATTATTCACTTAAATAAGTGAGAAAATAAAATGGAAATGGAAATAAATGTGTAAAGGAGTTCCATTTTGGCCATTGTTTTTAGTCACAACATGGAGTTCAATACTGCTGCTGTCTCATCTGGATCCATCTCCAAATGAGATGTTTCAAATCAGGATAACTACACTTGCAAATTGACTCAGTGAGCTGAGTATTGCAAACAGCGTGCAGCAGTGAAGGGGAAGCTCTGCAATGCCAGTAAAGCTTATTCTGAAAGAGATTCACACAAACAGAAATGGCAGACACTGGACAACAGCAAGATGGTGCTGGGGGATGTGATGGGTTCGGGAACCTTGGCGAAGGCTCTGATTTGCAGACATAAGTGGTGAGGACACATTCCAGTTCTTCAGAATAAAGTGTCATCTGTGAACTAATACCTGAGAAAAAAGTTTCCTGTTCCACCAAGACCATTTTCACTTAGCATTGCCTTACACAGAAACCTACTCTCTCCAGGTCACCAGCATAGTCTCACCACTTGCAGAAGATTGCTCATCACTGGCTTCAATCTGCTCATGTTCATATTTATACCTAGTTTGAGCTGCCTCTAGGCAGAAATCTTCCCATTCAGTAATATAAAAACTCACTTTTGCATCTGCCCTTAATGTGTCCCTCACACATGGGCATTTCCTCAAGTCAGTTGATTTGTTAGGGCAGGTAAATAGCTCTGTGTCTTCCTAATTCCTAGCCTTTCTCATCCCCCACCAAGACATTCCAAAATGATTCCCCCTTTGCTTACCCTCTTAGTGATCATCTTCCTACCTGTGTTTTTGAAACACACCCTGTTTTAGGCTGTCCCAGATCCACTGCCCTCTGACATGCCAGGCTGGACCAAGAACAGGCATTCACTTCCCCCAGTCCTCCCTGTAACCTCAGTGTCCCCCTGCCAAAACCACAACTCTCATACAAATCCAAACCAAAAAACATGGACCTAACATATTCTTAATAGCCCTTACTCTTGTTATACCCCCTTTGGGGAGTTCAGACTTCAATTCATGTCTTTGGCAAACCAGTCATGCTAGGGCAGCCTGTGATGGGCACCCAGCTGGTGAACTACTAGAGGAAAATCTTGGCCTGGAGATGACAAAGCTTTTCATGACCAGTGTGAATAAAATCATTCTTGCTAAAAAAGATTTAGAATTTCAAAGCAAAGGCTATTAGAATATAACTTTTTTTTTTTTTGCTATCCACAATTTGTGATGAATCAGAAAAGACCTTGCTATTCCTGCATATGTCACCCTTCAGTGATGAGCAGGATTTGGGTTGGAAAGACCACAAGAAAGCAGAAGACCAAGGTACTTGCTTGTCAGAAGTGTCTCCTCCTGTTGGACTAGAGCAAACATCTCTGCCCAGCAGCCCACATAGCCCAAAGCATACTCCATCTGCTCACAAACCACCATGCTTTTGTAAATGGTCACACCTGAGCCTGCTTTTGCCACTTGGGGAAATCCATCTTTTTATCCCACTAGTTGTGGACACTTGTCCTTCTCTAAAGTTAGCCCTCTTCAGCTCTGCAAACCCCAGTTCTCCTGGCTTTCCCACCTTCTCTTTTCCCTCTGCCTTTACCTCAGGCCCAGATGCCAGAGCACCTCATTCCCTGATGCACACAGACCCCTTCTCCAGCACGAGCCCAGCACTGCTGCCCCTGCTTTCACTGTGCCCTGCCCTGCCCACCCGCAGGGAAGTACTGAGCAGAGCTTTGCCACCAAAAGCAATGGGAAACTGCACTGAGAAATGGCATGGCCTAGCAGCATCCCCAGCACTCATAATGAGAAACAATGCAGGAGTTGGTGAGGCCTAAAAGATTTTTTAAAATAAATTCTCTGTATCAGGGTCTCACAGGAGGTGGGTCTGGGCTTTTTTTTGCCATGCTGAGCAATAGAGATGGAGAAAAGTGTGAGTGGTCATCTAAGGGCACAGCACAGAAGTAGTTATGATCTTGAGATGAGAAGACTTCTTTCAAAGGGACAAATAAAGCAATGAATTAAGGCATCCTGGTGGCAAAAGGGCTATTACATGTGAAATAAACAACTTTAATGAGGTTGCAACCCTGGATTTATAGTCCCATCTTCATGTGCAGGACTTCAGGTGCATAACTCCATTAGCACTAATGGGATGTGCACAATTAAAGCCCCACACAACAAGATGAGACTGCTGCTATTAAAATCAGCCATGAACAAGCTTCAAAGAAGTTCTCCCATTTAGCTCAGCAGAGTGATCCAAAAGAGAGCAGCTCGTTTGTAGCTGAGCTGATCACTTTGCAAGGTGCTCAAGTAGGAGCACTTCCTGTGAGTTCTCTGTATGGTGGATATGAATGGGTTGGATGCTGCTCCTGCCCCTGGACATTTTACATCTCCTCTGCCAGGAACAGGCTTCTGCTCTCCATGAATGGCCAGTGGAAGTGTTGGCTTCAGTCACCATCAGTTCTTGCTTTCAAACTGGGGAGGCACTGGCACAGAGGATATCCTGAAGCCTCCCTCCCTCTCGATTCCTTGGCACATGTCATGGAATGGCAGAGGCTGGGCAGTGGCTCAGCTCACAGACACAGCTCACAGTGTCCCCTGAGGGTCCCAGCCCCAGGCTGGCTGTGCCCAGCACACAGAGAGGGCTCCAGCTAGCTGGGGTACCACAGCCCAGGGACATGACTTACCTCAGGCAGTGATTCATCCCTCTCAGCTACTCCCAAAGACAGCTCTGGGCTGGCCCATGCCCTGGCACAGCAGGTATTTAACTCTGAAAAAAAAAGCCTTAGGGGATTCAAAATCAACATGACACAGCATTGAAGATACTCTATAGATTTTCATGGGGACAAAAAAACTTGACTAACACATACAAAATACAGGACAAAATGGCTCAGTATATTAAATCTGCAAATGTCTCAACTGTTCTCAGGAGCAGAGCACATATTATACACCCCAGTGACAATATGCCACCTGAGACCCTACTTGTTTACCTGCTATTAAATAGTGCCACCAGGCAGCCATCTCCAGCTGGAAAGGGCAGCAGTTTATATTATCAGTTTCTTTAGAAAACAATGCAGATAATACACTCAGAATTGCTTTCTTGCCAGAGAGATGTAAAAGCTATTTAAATCTGAATAATTCCACAGCGTATCTGAAAGTAATGGAATAAGGTGCAGAGGCTGAAGGCAGAACTGCAATGACAAAACATTAAATACCAATATGACTTTCAATATTATATTATGCTCTCCCAAGAGTTGTAATTCTTCAGATATATGAAGCATTCAGAAAAATTGAATTGAACCCTTCATCACACTTTTTTTTTAATACAATATTAAAAATGTAATTTTACTGGAAGCCATGGGGAGTCTTATATTCTTAATACACTTAGAGATTTTTACAAGCTAATGTTAAAACTGACTGAGTTGTCATACACATTCTTGTTCACACTTAACTCTGGTCTGAAAGCTATTCTCTCTAGTTTTGCACTGTAATGCCTATAATCTTATACTCTTAATACGCACAGATTTCAACAGTACAAAGTTTTCACATCACCCCTGAAAAGTCCACGTTCACACAGAATCCAATCATTTCACCATCAGCTTTAGCGGCAGCAGGCTTAAGCCTAGAAGTCTCAAATCATTAAAGAATGAGCAAATTTCCTAGTTAATCTAATTTAGCTAGCACAAGAACATTCTCTACAAGGCCAAGGATATTACTGGCAGCACAAGTAGCCACACTTATGAGGAAGCTACTTAACATTTTCCATTGTAATACTCTGCTTCAGGATAACTTTGAACAATTCAGGCTAAACATTCCTGATGTTAGCTGTCTGACTAATAGGATCTTTTTTGGGAAGCTTTAGCTCAAGGGATTCAGCTATTTCCAAGGCTGAGGTTACAGAAAAGGGGAAAAAAAAAGAAAAAGAAAAAAGAGAAGGAAAACTAGAGTTTCATATGAAAAGTTCTGGCACTTCCATAAGGGAAAATGAGAGTTTTGATCTTAAAATTCAAAGAATGACCAAGAATAAAGGCTGACAATAAGTAACATGATGATCAAATTACAGAATTAAGAAACATAAGAAATTAAAATCAGGTGCTAAGAAGAGGGGAGGCAGAACAACCTTGTCTGGCTGGTAGCATTACCAGCCCAGAAGGGTTCATCACATCTATGCAACACGGCTTTGCTGTTCAGCAGGTAGCAAAGCAGCTCATTAACACCTCTCTGCTGTCAGGTACACACAGCAGGTAATTGCATTGTGCTGCTGCTTTCACTCTCTTGGCTCTCAGAGAGAGTAACTGTGTCTCCAACACAGCCTCAAATACAGCTGGTATGGCAGTCTACACAAATTCATACAATAATTTCTGCTTTACTTGACTTTGGAAATCTGAGCCCTCAAGAGACAGGAAAAACCTGAATTGTCAGTGCAATCTTCATCCTGTTACTCAGTACAACCTTTTAATAGCCTAATCATGTACTATTTTCTCCATAAGATGTAATAATAAGGCAATTACACTTAGATTCTCCAAATGATATCAAGGGCCTGCTGAGCATGGGCTGGATTGAGCACATGAAGTACTTTAAATGCATATGACAGATGACAGCATCTGTCTTAAGGAGCTTACACTCAGAAAATACAAAAGAGAGAATTGCTACTTGTTGTACTGGAGGAATGAAGCACTGGGATTCAAGGACCTTCTCAGGGAGGACCTTTATCTGGATCTATTGTATCCAGTTTAGATGGGATTCCTGTTGGGCTCACGTCTATGTTGCCAGGCAGATGTGAATGAAGAAGCAGCTCATATGTTTCAAATCAAGAAGAACTGCCCTCTACATAAAGAAATTATTTACCCATGTCTATCAACAGCACTACTGACACTCTGGTGCCTGGAGTGGCACATTCACTGCTATGCCCTGGTGGCAGGCAGAGCTTTTGGCTGGTGAGCCACAAGACATGGACAAGCTTCTCTCCAGGAATGGGGGTTTCCTCCTTTGGGATTGCTCAGCCCACGGCCCAGATCCTCTTTCCCCTCCTTCAGTGAGGAATGCCCCTCTGTATTTTGTAGGAGAAAAGTAAAGTTTGGTTGTCCCAAGAGAGGAAGAAGCAGCAGCTGCCTGTGAAGGGGATGAGAAATTTCAGATAGATGCCTGATCTTATTTAAAAGAGATGAAACATACCATATATAAACAAAAGGAGTCTCTTCTAATAATGCTATGATCTAATGAAAGTTCTTATGATTTAAGAAATATTCACACCCACAAATGCTGACTTTTCTGTCAGCATACGTAATTTATAGACAAACACAAACCAGTCACTTTACAACCATAGAAGTAGTTTGGTGTTTGATGCAGAAGCCTCTCATAAATTACCTGATTTCCCTTCTACAGATACATAAAATTAAAATGTCTGGGTATCCCCCCTAAACAGAAGTTTTTCCTTGGAGTGTGGGGGTTAATTAAATGCTCACAGAAGTCTTAACAAAAAATCAATTTGCAAATGGGAGCTCTTCACTTCCCAAGAGTTTGTTTGACTGCACTCCATGTCAGACAATCCCGGATAGATGCTGGTGGTCCCTGTGAACGTAGATCTGCACAGCCTCCCCTGCACACACTCTGTGCTGTGCACAGCTGGTGGTGTCAGCATTAATGAAGGATGATGTTGAGCTTTTCTGAGGCAGAGCTGACGCAGTCACGCCGTCTCTTAGCTCCTGTGATCCCTCCCAAGCTCCTTGGCCAAGCACAGTTAGACAGAGCAGCGGCTGAGCTGCCAAGGTCCCCAGCAGGCCCGCAGGACACACGGCCACAGGAGCTGGACCAGCACTCGCTCACAAGTGAGAAACTCCTGCAGAGAGAACTGAACATCTGATGTGGCAGTTGGGTGTAGGAGTCATTGTGAACAGCTATTTGTGGTTCAACTAAGAAGACCAAAAAGCCACAAGAAACCAAGCCCGTGATTGCTTGTGCTCACATATATAACTGTAGAAAGTGCTCTACTATGAACTGAAAGGGCTTTTCCCCCTAACAGTACTAGAACCTTAGATGTCTTAGAGCATGACTTCAGGAGTCACGTGAAAAATTAACTTCAATATGACCTTAAAGTCCATATAAAAAAGTTGTTAACATCACTGGAATTCGTAATTGCTAATCATTTTGGAAACTATTTTCTTCATAGCCAGTAACAACAGATTTGCCAGACTTCTGCACAGCAATTAATATGATCATGCCTTTTTTGTTGTTTTTTTTTTCCCCAATGAAAAAATAAATAACTATCTGTGTGGAAATCACACATTTGGTCCAAAACAGAAACTGCTCATGTGTTAAAATTCTTGCAAGACAGACTAGCCTTGATCTACTTACTTCTAAAATAAATAAATTGGTCATTATTAGTCAGTAAATTGGTCATTATTAGTCAGGACTTCCCTTTCAAGCACATTTTTTACCTTGAAAAAGGCAAGTCTATTGCAACTGGAGAGTTCCAGTTATAGAATACGTTTTTCTGCCTTGGATGCAATCTATGAGCTAATAATTAAATGTGCTAATGCTAAAGAAGCAAAGTGAAAGATTTGGGAACAAAAAAAAAACATCTTGAAAAAGGCAAGTCTATTGCAACTGGAGAGTTCCAGTTATAGAATACGTTTTTCTGCCTTGGATGCAATCTATGAGCTAATAATTAAATGTGCTAATGCTAAAGAAGCAAAGTGAAAGATTTGGGAACAAAAAAAAAAAACCAACTTAATCAGTTCTGTGACAGAGGAAACCTTATTTAAATGCTTTGTTTCCAAACATCAGGATACACAAGCAAGCAAATACTTCATGTGTTATGAGACCCCTGAAACTTTCAACCAGCTTTCAACTTTCTAACCTGAGGAATATGGCTCTCCATAAGTTTTACTGAGAGATGAGGGATGAAATCACACACTGAGTAATGAAAACATGACATATATAAAACTACATATGTATTGGTCAAATCCAGAAGGGAAAAAAACCCCTGATGTATTCTATGACATTTAAGCAACATCACCCTCAGTAATGGAGAGAGACTGAATAAATTGATCATTCAAACCAGAATGGCAATCCTTGTTACACATATTCTTTTCATCTTATGAAGTTTGGAAGGCTTCAGCTGTGTTTCTGATGGATGAATACATTGCTACTCTTCCTTGTTTATTTTACTGACACTCTAATGCCTTTTAATATCATTGTAAAATGGATCTGGCCATTCTTCCTCACATATAAATGTTTGCTTTAATTGAATAAGACATTAACTTTTCTTTTATTAAGGACTCTTTTGCTTTTCTCTCAGTAAGGAGCCTTTTGCAAAGCTGTTGTTTTTAGACATCCTCCACAGCTCTGCACAGTTCACTACTGTTAAGAACATGATGAGTTGTGTCAACAGCAATCTGTTCTGTCAATAAAAGATCAAAAATAAAACACAAGCCCAACTTTGTATAAACCTCCTTCCAGTAGTAAAGTTGACATGAAAAGCTTCTGAACAAGTCCCTCTGGACTAGTCCAAAGAGCAGCACCACCATCTCCTGAGCAGTGCCAAGCTGAAGTGCAGGGACATGAGAAAGTTGAATTTGGGATCATACCTGACACCTGAGCAACTCAAACCTCCACTATAAACGGAATGTTCAGATCACAAAATTTAAAGTGTCATTCCAATTGCAGACAAAGCTTTCCAGAAGAATTCATGGAAAAGTAAATATAATGACAGAAGGCATGGGTTTTAGAGCAGCATGCTGGTTTTGCTTAAAAATCAACAAGCTGTGGGCAAAATCTGAAGAAAATGAAAAGGCAGTATAAAATTCAAGGGGAGAAATGCACAGGCATGGAAAATCATGAGGGACGTATCTCTCACCCCAGGGCTGTCAATCCAGATGAAAAGCAGTCCTACAGACAGCAATTCAATTCTTCTTGCTGCACACACTGCACTTATTTTGACTGGGATATTATTTGCACCACCAGCTCCTAACAACATCTCAACAGAGCATTCCGAGTCCTTTGGCTGCCAAGTGAGAACCATTAAATAGTGCTTGCTTCTTAAAGATGCCTCAGATTGTCACCCATGATTTGTCATATCAGAGATTTGTCAGAAGGCAAAAAACTGAGCAATACAGACCAACAAGATGAATGCATGGGCACAGAAATTTGCAAAGTATAAAGAGCATAAACACAAAGATGTCAAATGTTCTTTACAAGCGTTATTGGTTGCCAATGCCAATCCCATTGAGCATCCTTGCTAGCACCAAAAAGGACATCTGCAACCTCACTCAGACCTTCTCTACTCTGCCCCTCTGTGCACGTGTTTACATCTGCACAAACACTACCCATTCTTGCATGGCAGCTCCTTATACCCACACTGGTCAGCTCTGCATACATGTCCAGACTTTGACAGGACACGCAGGAGTAGAAATTATGCCTCCTACATGTTTAAGTATTTGGGAGAATATCATGTGGAGCTGAAAAGAAAAAAGGACATGATAATCTGGGAAGAAGAGGGGGAGTACCCTGTGTTTCTTCTATGTGGGCAGTCAGCAGCAGAATGCTTTACAGCCTACATGGAGTCTGGTGCAACTTTGAGAAGACCAGAGAATGGAAACAGTGCATCTTATCATGATGTCAAGGCAAGGTCACATCAAGCATGTTCTGATTACAGAAAAGCTCTCCCATTTAGTTTCATTTTCCTTAAATATTAATGTTAAGGACTAGATTCTGACAACAGCTGCAGCAGTTAACTGTATCTAAAGAATTATTTACTTTTTTAGTTAAACCAATAGAAGGTCCAAAGTTTAGCACCTTTTGCTATGGCCTGTCCTGAGCATAAATGGGGTGCCAGTCCAACAAGACACGTTTCAGACTGTTAGAAATGCTGAGATTAACCTGTTCCACTTTGCCTTGAGCCGAGTAGGAGTATGCACCATCCATTGCTGTGACTACCTCAAATGACCAGAGCATGGAATTTCTGCTCCTTTATGCAATACCAAGCTGCATCCACCCCACCCTTCACCAGCAAAGCCTTTTTGTCTACACAGGACAAGGGGTCTTGTCTACAGGGAAAGGGGCACCTGTAAGTGGCAGCCATGGCACTGGGACCTGAGCTTAGTAACACTTTCTCTTACAAGGATTACAGTTCTGCAGAAATAAAAAATCAATTACAAGCCAGTTATCCCAAACCTTCAGGGTTAGGAGCCTGACAGGAGATGACAGCTTGATGCAGAAGGTGTAACTGTAACCACAGGGCAGGTTTTCCCCTGCATGCACATTTGGTCCCTGTGTGTATCTGTGTTACCTGTAGATATGTAATGGAGAGGGAACCACGGGGCAGAGGCCATGCCTGCCTCTGCAATGGCTTGCTGATCAAAAAGAAGCTCTAACTTCTTCATACACATTTCTCAAAGAAACTATGTCACTACATTCACTAGTATACAGAAAAGCCTTTCACAGACAAGAAAGCAGAAAAAACAGTTAGTGCTACAATAATCCGAAATAGAAAGGACATATCTTGTGGTGAATAAGTTGCTAGCTCACTTACATTACGTAAAGAACAAGTAAAAGCAAAGCTATAGAAATACATAGATAGTGGGGAAAGTCCACACTGAATCCAGTAAGAAGACACAGCCCCATCCCTCTTAATCTCCAGTCTCTACAGATGTTGATTCTCTTTTCTTGATCAACACCTTCAAGTGACTCCACCTCTCTTGCCTCCCAAAGAAGCTTCCTCTGAATTATTTCCACCACGACAGAAGACCAAAGTGTAATTCAGAACAGAACAGTTAAATTATCTCCGAAATCTACTTACACCTCACCTACTTTTGTATCTCATTTCTCTCTCTGACACAGGTCTACGCCTTTAGAAGCTACAAATCTCTACTGAAGTCTTCCTTATTTCTTAATTGACTTTTACTGACATTTAGCACATTTTCAATCTGGCAAAAAAAAAAAAAAATCCACTGAGTGCAGAATATTACTGCCTTCTTTCTCCATTTACACCCTCAATCCTAAAGAACTAATTCAAGACACACAGGTTGTTTTTAATCTGTTCCAAGTATCTGTTTTGCTAACTTTGCAGACCTCCTAGTATGGATAATGTTACTGCTGCTTCCTTCCATACACACACAGAGTCAGTCTTCTATTCCCAGTTATCCAGGAGATCATTTTTTCTCACTCAAATATCGCATCTTAGCCTAATTATCTGCTCCTACTTCTGTTCCCCGGTGGTTATTTTCCCTGGTGCTAAAGAAACTAGAAAAATTAACACAGTTTGAATATTTTTTGTATAGGAAATTAAAATCATGTGGCACTGTAGCAGGATACTTTAGTGATTTCTGATTTCAAAGGAGTTCACTGTATGAAAGCTAACACAAAAAAAGGTGCCCAAAGTTTCCAAAGTAAAATATCAGTCTGGCAATTTGACAGATATGCGAGGGCTGAACAAAATTTGCATGCGTATCTACATAAATATTGCAATCACTATAGTTTAGATTGGAAAAGAATAAGTACTTAGTCTAACCCCAGGTTTCACACACTTATGACTTTCCAAAATATTCACCTGAATATTCATTCAGACTGAAATATTCCATGCTAGATCCATATTTAGAGGATGTTATTTTAAAATACTAAACCACACTTCTTCAGCCACTTTAGGCTCTTGGTATTCAAGACACAATGACACGCAAGAACTAAAGAGGAAAAAAAGATGAAATCATAACAGCAAATTGTGTCAGTTGCCATGTACTAAACCTTTAACTTTCTTCTTCAGAAGATAAGTAGAGCAAGTTCAGGAATAAAGACTCATCCACATGAACAGCTCCAGCAGATGCTGCTCTTTTACACCGCTGGCTGCTCCAGCTACTTCTGCACTTTCTGTCATGAACAATTCAGTAGCATCACTGGATTGCACAGAATTGCTTAGGTTGAAAAAGACCTTTAAGATCTCCAAATCCAACCATTAACTGGTTTTCATTCCAGCTTTTGGTTCCAGATTCTGATTTCAACCCAGCTGGTGGCAGCAAGAGGAAATGGGAACACAACAAAATATGGTGGGGACCAGTCTCCACGTCCCACTGGTTTTGTATGTTCTGAATGTAAAGTCTAAGAAACATTTGTGATACAGAAGGACCATTGCACCAGACCGTCCAAACAGATTAAAATAAAAATGAGCAACTGCCCCAAGTGTCTAGCACATTGCAGTTGTAATTTCTCAACCAAAACTGGGAAATCTTAAATTTCTTCTCTAAGTCAGTTATACTGAACATTTGTAGTATTTGTTTTTATTTCTGACTCCAAGTTAAATAAAACCTGTATTATTTGCTATGACTAAACATGAATAACTGCCAAACATTTATAAAACCTGAGTGACCACAGAAAATTCCAGTTCAATTCGGCCAACAAGTAAGAAAATACTAAAACATCATTAAAATGTGCCTTTATTTTTCTATTATAAGAGAATTCTACATAAACCAAGTTGACTCTGTTTTACAAGACTTTCCTCCCAATATAATAAATTTTCAAGATGATCATGAACAGTGTAAAGCTGTAAATTACACTTCTTGTTGAGGGCTTCAGCAAAGTGTCTTCAGTTGTTGTAATCCTGGAGAGCCTGAGCCATGAAAAGCTTGCCCAGGTTCTGTGCATTGAACTCCTTAATATTCTGGCAGTAGGTATTAATTTGACCTGTCAAAAGAAAAGAGTAAACCCTTGTCAGTTTTGAAATTGAGAAAGACATCCCAGAACATAGTTTTTCAAAAGCCAAATGTGTATGAATCACTGAGGATTTATAGAGAAGCCACTAACTCTGCTCAACTACTCCACACTTAGGAATTTTATATTTTCAGGATGCCCAAATATGTTTGGGAAGAAGAAGAAACTAAATTAGGAAAACAGGTAAACTGATATGCTCAAAAAAACCCTTAATTTTCCAGCATTACAAACAATTTCTGAAAATACATATGACAATAAAAAGAATAAACAATTATTGCCGCTGGACTGAAAGCTCAATCACATTAATTCTTCAATTTAGCTGCTCTAAAAATTCTACAAGACTGAATTTCAGTTCTGTTCTTATGCTTATGTCTTCTCTATTAAAATATTTGCAAGAAGTATTTTTCAGCAACACATTGAAAATTGTGCCATTCCTCTCTGACATTCTGCTAGCCTTTTTTTCTACCTAATATTTCACTTTATTTCAAAAATCATCAGGGTATGAAGATTTGTCAGTGCTTTACAAATCAAATGTGCCCATCAAAGCATTTTTATACTCTTACAACTACAAGTTATTTCCCTTGTTAGCTACGAATAGCAAAACCTGAAGCCAGTTTAATCAAAATTAAGGCTGTTTAGAAGGCAAATAAATTCTTGATTTAAAGAGAAGTAGAGAACTCTCTATTTGAGAAGTTTTTCAATGCCTCAGAGACAAAGACCTAAGTTTTATTCTTTATCCACAAACTTTACTTCATCTAAGTTGAAGTGGATGCTTTCAATTCTTCCCCTGATTATGGTAAAAGAACAAACAAAGAAAGTGCTTTGGCTGAAAACTGTCTTTTCCTTTAAGTATAACAGCTTTCAATTCCTTCTCTCGTAAGGGGTGATTCATCCTAAGCTTTCACTTTCATAAAAAACACATCTACACATATACACTCTTCAGTTGCATTTATAAGCTCTGCTAGAGCTGAATATTTAAATACTTTAATGCTGCTAGGATTCAGGAACTGCTAGAAACTATAAAAACAATAGGGTTTTCTAAAAGACTCTGTAAGGAGTAATAAATCAAGAATATTCTTTCTTCTAAACACAGCACTTATTATCGGTGTGAAACTATTAAATATTAAAATAATAATCTCTTAGTCACTTCAAAATTCAGGTAATTCAAATCCACTTTTTTTTTAATGCCAAAGCACTCTGATGTACAGAACATTACCAGGATTTTAAATTTTCTCTCAGTACAAAACAAGGTGATAGCTATCTGATCCAGAAAGCCTGTTACAGTTAAACAATTTGCTTTCTCATGACATTTTCCAAACTTATTTTACTTAGCAGGTCCCCTAGGTTACCTGCTCTCTGTTGGCACTGTGAGGTCCCAGGTGTTTTTACCCTTTCAGGAGGCACAGAACAGGCACTGACAGTGGCTATGTCTGCAGCCCACCAGTGAACTGAAGAAACTGGGGGGTGGTATCTCTAGCTGTGCTTTATTCCAATTTATATTTTCTCTCTCCTGGCAGTGCAAGAATATGGGGATAGTTTCCCTAAATCTCTGGCCACACAAAACAAAGAAATTACCTCCACTCTATGTGAAATTAAAAACAAAACCTTCTCAGCTGCTGCAATAACCAGTTTAAACCTATAAATATTATCAATAACTTGGGGCTGCTGTCAGCTGCTCTGAATGAGAAGTTCCAGCCCAAAGAGCTTATTCCTGAGTCTTGTCTGTACAGCTCCTGAACTTCTGGAGCTGAGGGAGGGGCTGGGGCATCAGTGAAGGGGGCAGTTACACCCATTCATGGAGAAAGCCTGCCCTGTGGAGCATTTCTCCATCTCTCCTTTAAAATGTCAAATTTACAATATCAAGGATAGGATGTGGAATGCTACCAAGCTAAAATATCATACCATGATGGCAAAGGTAATGAAAACTTAAAATGCTTTCAAAGGATACAACTGTACTTTTTCCCAAGCAGACATTCTTATGTTAAAAGGCAATTTGAAAGCACTGCTAAACATTACCTGCAATAAGGAGTGACTCCATTCTTGGAGGTGGTTGTGGTGGTTTAAAAAGCTTATTGATGTCCTCCTCAGGAAGAGGGGGCTCTCCTCGGCTTTGACGCTGTATATTTTCTTGCTGACGTCTCTGCTGATACTGAAAATAAAACAACAGAATCAAAATGCAGCAGGACTTACAAAGCCGCAAAAAAAATTTCTTTTCAGATGTTTTCAAGAAACCAGCAAGTATGTTTTAAAAATTACACTTTTTAACGCAATTCAGGTTACTATAAACAATATAATGCAATTCACAATTTATTTCAATTCACTGGCAACAAGGCATTCCCCATCCCACACACTGGCACCTTAAATAAGTGAGATAATGGAGAATCATATAGTACTGAGGTAGTGGGGTTCGGTTCTAAAATTTTTCAAAGATAAACACTGTATTTGATGGAAAGAATAGAGCATGGTTGAGAAAGCCTCTATTGCCCCACACAATAGAGAAAAGCAAGGGTGGAATACGTAGGTATGAGGAGCCACCACCTCAGATAGTTGCACAAACCAAAAATTCTCCGTTTTATGTAAGTTAAAGGTTAAAACAATATTAATGTGAAAGGGGAAGAGAACTTGATTAAATAAGGTATTTTAAGCCAAAAAATATTAACTCCAAACTGAGAACAAAGTGGTGGCTGAAACCAAGCACAATGGTTCATTTCTCCATTAGTATGCTAGAATAGCAGCTTGTAAAAGTTTTTCTGCTGTATATATATAAAAAAAGTTTGTTTTCCATACTTCTCTTTGCCACAGAGATTACTCAAACTTTATAAAAGTTGAGACAAACGTTTCTGCAGCTATCAGATAAACATTTGTTCTCGCAAAGCTCATAAATTCAGGAACTATGTGAGATTTCATACTGTATGTGGCAGTGAGGATTTAGTTACAAAGTTTGTCTTCAAAATCCTCACATTCAACACAAGGAAAAAATCTTTAAGAGACAAAGAGTACAGAGTGTTTTCTGTTGCTTACTTAAATGTATCTGTGATCCAATGAGTTTGAAAACAGTTCTTACTTGGTGGCACAATCAAATGAAGTAATTTTTTTCCAGTAGTAGTGACAAATACATGTTTTTGGACAATGTTAAAAATAAAATCTGAAATGCCCATATTTGTATGTGAATTGCATGCAGTTTCTTCTTTCTTTGCATTACCCCATTCACTTCTCAGCAGTCTGCCTATTATTCTTTATTGAAATGGCTTGCTCTTAATCACAATTGCTCCATTCTAGAAATGAAGTTACGACCACTAAGTATGCTGCAATGAGCCACTACTGAAGCAGCTATAGTTAGTAAAGAAATTAGTGAGACACCATGGAACCTACTTTGCTCTGCTTTTCAAAATAAATAGATCCCCTTGTTGTTAACAAAAACCTTTGAAGTAGATGCCATCATTCTATTCAAATTAGGCAGTAAGGGAAAAAAAATTCTGAAGATAACATGCATGAAGCTTTTATGTCCTTGGGAATTCCATAGCCAGGATAGACCATTGATCATGTGCTGCTTCCCTAAAATATTCCCTGTCCAAGCTACACTTATGTGGATAAAAGCAATTTTGATTTTAAAACAGTCAGTAATGAAGTCTTTTACATGAACAACAGGTGCTCTTTTTAGTAATCACTTACTGTGTGTGGCAATACCAACAATATTTTATCTTAAAAGTGATCTGGCCCATTTTCAGTTGGCCAATATTGAATCTTGTCATATCTCTGTCTGCTAGATAAAAGAGCTCAAATTTATTCATCATACAGGTATCTCTTGAGTAAGCAAGTAACTTGTTAACATTTCATATTATGTGAATTCTGTTCACCTAAATCTTCTCTCCAGGCTTTCAAATAATTCTCATGGTGATTTTTTCTAATTTACCACCATCCTCCTACAGTCAGACAGAACATTGTTTTCTCTGTGCAGCAAGAGCAAAGGAAGTAATACTGTCTTCAAATACCAGAATAGTTAAGGTTACAAGGGACCTCTGGAGGTCACCTTGTCCAACCCTTCTGCTCAAGCAGGGTCACCTAGTGTTGCTCTTCATACTCAATCTCTAATCAATGGATTTTAATTATAATTCTCTAATGTTTTGAATTTTAAAGAGGCCCTTTGGCACCAGGAATTGAAAGTCATTATCACTCAATCAGCATCACTATTTATTGATACTAAATATGACTCAAATGTCCTTTTCAATCAGAGAACAGTCCAACTTCTTCACAGTCCACTGGACTATGCTTTATTTCTAGATGCATGACTACATGTGATTGTACTAAGACACAGTTTGGTTTGGAGCAAAACTTGTAGTTTCACCCCTTTCATTTACTGAATCTCTTATTCCTGTATCCATGGTGTATTTACAAATTATTTTGGTTTATCCTAAATCGCTAAAAACATGTAAAATAGCAAAGAAAGCTAAATCCATACGCTATGTCACTAGAAGTGAATTCATTTGGTAATTGCCCAATGACTAACCCATTTTATAAATTTTTCTTGTGGTGGGTTTGTGTGGCAAGATTTTGGTAGCAGGGGGACTACAGAGGTGGATTCTGTGAAAAGCTGCCCGAAGCTGCCCCCATGTCCAATATGGCAAACAGCAGCTGGCTCAGGACCCAGCACTGGTGAAGGCCAAGCCCAACAGTGACAGTGACAGTGACAGCACCTCAGGGGTAAAACATTTCAGATGGGGGAAAAATGCCAGCCAAGAGAGAGGAATGAGAGTATGTGAGAGAAACAGCCCTGGAGACACCATGATCAGCGAGGAAGGAGATTCCTCTGCAGCCTGTGGTGCAGAACATGGTGAAACAGCTGTGCCCTTGCAGCCCATGGAGCAGGGGAGAATGTGAGGGGACCTCTCCCTGAGGAGGAAGGAGCAGCAGAGATGTATGATGAACTGACAACAGCCTCTCATCCCTGGCCCCCTCCATTACTGAGGGGAAGAAGGAGAGAACATTGGGACTGAAGCTGAACCCAAAAAAGGGATGGGTGAAGGGAAGGTGTTTTAAGATTTGGGTTCATTTCTCATCACCCTACTCTGATTTGATTGATAATAAACTAAATTAATTATCCTAAGTCAAGCCTATTTTGCCTGAGATGGTAATTGGTGAGTGACTTCGCCCTGCCCTTAGATCAATCCATGAGACTTCTGCATTCTTTTTCTCATGCCCAGCTGAGGAGAGGAGTGATAAACTGGCTTTCTGGGGCATTTGGTACCCAGCCAGGGTCAACCCACCACACTGCTTAACAGGTGTATTTTTGAAAGATCTTGCTTAGATCCCAATTCATCTGTCTTGGATAACACAAGACAAACTATATTTTGTGGGAAAAAAAATCTCTCATTTAAGTTTCTCCATGTTACCAACCTGATGTTTCTGCTGCTGCTGCTTGCTTACGTTCCTCAGGTAGGTATTGTATTTAACAATGTCTTGGCTCATCTCATCCACTCTGTCCATCAGCAGCTGCAAGCTCTTTCCAAGGTGATTACTGAAAAAGGAGAAGCATTCATGAAAGATTATATTTACTACCAAAAAAATTTAAAATTAAAAATTCATTCTGTCTCTTGACTAGTATTTCTGCACTAATAGAACCATTTCCAAATTTTAAGTTCCTGATTATCTTTGATCATATATTTATTTGATGACACTTTACACGGCATCTCGTCCTCTAGCATCTTTGCCTCACTGCAAATACCAAGTTCAAGTGTTTTGGTCTTTCCAGGAACCTCCCACTAATGAAAAAACAATGCCTTGTGTGAATTTACAGTTATTAGAGATGCAGGTCATACATCTAAAAAAAAAAGTCTGATACTTTTGTGACATGCAACCCAAGCAACATTCCAGGAGATGTGCTCAAAATGTTTGGTTTCAAATTACTTTTTAAAATTCACTACCTGAATTTTGTTTTGCACAAATATTTAATTATCTCTCTGTTAAATATTATTCTGAGTAAGAACAGTTAAATATTCTTCAGAACTCCATCTCATTAACCGTGCCTGGAAGTTCAGCAGACATGGTTTGATCCTAGCTGTTGAGAGGGAGTCTGTGTCCTGTCCAGCCAGCTCCACATTCCATACCATAGGCAACATGGAAGCAGCAGGCTGGGCGTGTCCAGCTATGTGATCTCCTGCCTTGGCCAGACAAATGCAGTCTGTTAAACAACTTTTATTGTTACCATTTTTAGCAATGCATTCAGTATTTTGCAGGAATGTTCAACTTAAGGTATACCTTCCAAGTGAAAGTTTTGGAAGTTTTTAGATTGGTGCCCATGGAGACATCCTCCTAAATTGTGTTTACAGGGTAGAGCAGTAAAAGAAGGACACTTTCTGCTCTCTATTGATCCCTTTGATCAGAAGCTGTTTTGTTGGCTCTGTTGTCCTACTTGGCTGATGACCAACAACTCAAAACTCCATCTTTCTCTTCCTCAACTGAAATCTAATAATCATGAGAGTTTCTTTCCAATTTAAAGTTTGGTGCACTTCAATGTCAGAATCCCACCCTTCAATCACTGTTTCACCATGCTATCTGAGATCCTCTCTTCTTTCACAATGCTTTCCTATCATCCTACAGCCTATGGACTGGAAAAACTCTAACTAGAAGACAAGACATGAAGCCAAAACGGAATCACACATGTAATACTGTGCACATCCCTAAGTGTAAATTATTTCCAGAATCCATAGAACTCATAGCTGGAGACAGAAGCTGATCATGCACTTAGGAATACCTGCAGAGAACAGAGCAGGAGACACCCTTATCTCTGAGAGCAAGGACAGCTTTTTCACTCACTGGGCTGCTCACTGAACAAAGGTCTGCATCAGGAACTTCAGACCACAATTTATTTACAAGCCAGAGTTAAATCGCACTTGCGTACAGAGGCAGATGGTGTCGAGGATTTCAGCTCCACGGCATCAAGAAAGGCGCCACTATAATAATTATTTTTAAACTTCTTGGGGTTTTTTTGGTTGAGCATTTCAAGCACATGATATTTAGAACTGTGGAATATTGCCATGGCCAGGAGTGTGTGTTTTCAGTTTTTTACAGAGTTTATATTGTATGGAGTTAGCATTAGAACTGGATATTATCAGAAATGCCTGTATAGGTACACACTAATAGCTTTGTAAGGTACATGCACAACAGAAATACAGAATTATTTTACAGGTAGTGTCCCTGTGAAATATAGCTGGTTACAAAGAATGATTTTATGTGAATCTCTTTGGGACCAGCTTAGTACAACAGAGCACAGAAACAGAGAGTTATTGTCAGAAGTTGCAGTAACACAGTGTTTGCTCTCATTGCCAGGGCAACAAAAAACAGATAACTTAAACAGATGTGAACTGAGACACGAAGTGATAAGTATGCTGCAAATACAGAACCAGCATTTCCCTCAGTTCTCATGTGGCTGATACCTTTTTTGCTCCATCTCTTAAAAAAACAGAAAGACAAATAGGAAGCAGTTTGTAAATATATATATGTATGATCTCTAAGGAAGTTTTGTTCAGCTGAAGTTTATTCTGCTGATACTTTGGAAGTTAGGTCACATTGCTCCAGCCCATAACACTCATCATACACTTAATTTGCTCAGAGGGTGCTTTAGGCACCTCCATACATTGTGCATTCCCTACAGCAGATCTCAAAGATCACACTGCCAGGTACCTAAATGCCCTCTATGCATCAATACAATAAAAAAAAAGTTTAAGTATATATCTATATATATTTTAAAAAGTGGTGCCTGTAAGTGCTGCTTGCATCCTTATCTAGACTCACTTCCCTACAGGGCTCTGTGACAGTCAAGTGTAGACAATGCAGAGCTCAGCACTTGCATTTGTTGTTGTTCTGGGGGGATCAGTAATAAAGAAACTGCTATTTCAATGGCTGCATTTCAGTCAGCAGATTCAGCAAAAGAGTCAATTAAATTGAGTTTACATTTAAATTAGTGAGTAATGCAGACCAACAGGAACAGACCTATAAAGCAAAACAGCTGGTGCTGAGAAACCAATGGCCATGATACATGTGTTTGGGGGGGTTCTTATCACTGCTTCTGACATGGTCCAGTGATCTGCAAGTGGCTGAGGCACAGTAATTATCCTCCCAAAGCCTCTTTTCAGTTTAGTTTCATTTGAAACAAATCAGGTCTGAGATCACACAGTGGTGATGACCTGAAGGCACTCCTGAATTGAGCTATAAGAAAGCTCCACCTTAAGATAGCACCAGGAGACCACCACTCCTCTGGGTACAGTGAATCTTCATGGAAGAAAACTATCAGCTTTCATCACAAAGTCCCCCCTCTCACATGGGCAGTGTGTTCTTTTTTGTGAAGAAATATAGGTAAGAGGGGAAAAATTAAAAATCAGAAAAAGTACCTGCCATGTGGATTCTTACACATCTAAAGAAGAATAATCTAATGTGAGAACACTCGTTCACCACAACAGTTACCAGAATCGTGGACCTGTAAGGAGTGACCCATAGAACTTCTGGAAATTTATAATTTGAGACTTATTTGTGTAGCTTAGATAGCATAATCAAAAATTCCCCAAAATTACTAACACATACAAACTGCCAAAGGGAAATTGTCAAAGCGTCTTTACATCATAAAGCACACTAGAAACTATAGTCTGGAAAGCAGTTTCTTGAACTGTGCATTTTTTCTGTAACAGTCTTATATGTGACAGGATGTAACTGTTCACCCACAAGGGCAGATACAAGACCAGGTCATTGACACATGAGATTCCTTGTTTAACAGATTCCTTGTTTAACAATTATCAAATACAAGTGTCAATTAATTCTGAGGGTGAAAAGCAGACACCTGTGAGCAGAGTAGCCTAATCTGCAGATAACACTGATGGTCTTTCCTGTCTTATTCTTCCTGCTGGTGAGCCCTGCAGTTGGCAGTGATGGAATCCAGCACCCACAGAAGGAGAAAGCAACAATGATGCATTAACCAAACTCACAGATCACTCACTGCACAAGGGCATCCTTGTAGGATACAGATGTGGCTAAGAGACCTGAATGTAAGCCTTGCTCTTCCCAAAGGAGTGAGTGCTCATACCACCAAAGCCTCCCTTTGCAGATATATTTTAAGGAGAGCAAAGGTCCAGTTCACTGTTGCCAGCAAAGGCAGTTTGAGAGGTTCCACCACCAGCATCTCCCTGCCTCTCCCTTTGCCCACAGCTTACAGCACTCTGAGCTGTATGGATTCAGCTGTTTGCGTGGGCACACTTCAAACTCCTTCAGTGAAACAGTCTACCGCAAATGCAAAAACACCCCCTGTTGGGGTTTCTATTTTTTGGGGGGAGGCAGAGGGGAAGGCTGGAAGGGAGGAGTGGGAGTCTGACTTTTTCCATCAGACTATGCCACAAAAGCTATTTGTACAGCCATATTCTGAAACAGATGAGGAAATAAAAATCTTTGAGGGTGGGAGGGATGTAGAGATGAAATGGGGGTAGTGGGGAGAAACAAGACAAACAGCTGGGACTGGAACCTCAAACTGGCTCTGCTTCTGTAGCATTCATAATGGGGAACTACACATGAAGCCCATATTTACTTCAGCATCTTTAATCAGAAAAGGACTCCAGACACACTTGCTAAAGGTCTGAAACATCCAAAATGAAGCTTCAAGTCAGACACCCAAATTTCAAAGAGAAGCAGCAATTCCCATGGCTCCCAGTGCCCGTGTGCTGCTCACTCCTTTGCCTGTGTCCAGGCACAGCTCCCAGGCTCAGCTGGCACAGCCCGTGGGCCCGTGCTGCCCCACGAGCCGGCGGCCCTGCTTCTCTGAGAGCCGGGTCACGGTGCTGCACCCAGGCACCAAATTTTGGGCTATAACAATCCTGAAGCTGGAGATGTGCAAAAAAGACAGCCCCCTAAACCTGCCTACTATTGCCATAACTGGACCTCCTCACTTATTTAATTTTATTTTGCTTGTACCATGGCTAAGAAAGATGAGAGCAAGGGACAGCAAGAAGAAGCGCTGGAAAATGCTGTATCTGCTGCTCATTTTTTCCACTTTCCACCACTCCACTGAGGCGCCCTCTCAGCCACTGCTTTTTGGGAAAGGTGCCATCCTGTACAGAATTTTCCTCCTGGTGGGAACAGCTTTTGGTGGATTAGAGAAGTACTACTGGGCAAAGCACATCTTTTTGATTAAAAATGTGTAAGGTACATTCCCACCGCTTAGCAGAACTTGTTTACATCTCAGCATTTCAGCCTGAGTTCAACCTGTGTTGTTTAAGAGGATTTTGTTTGAACATAGATATGTAAGTCAAGAGTCTTGAGTTCCATTCTGTTTTCTATTCTGACTTTGATGTGTACCTTTGGGCAACACATTTACTCTCTCTGTGTCAGGTTCCCCCACCTGCAAATTAGAGATTTTCATAATTATCTTAATAATCCGTTAAGCACATTGAGAGTTTTGAATAAGCAGTGCAATGTGTAAAGGTTAATATTGTTTTTTAAAAGCCAAAGCAACCCTTATGTTACTTCTGCAAAAATACTGCATCTGATGTTTGAAAAATATAACTGCCAAGTAGATGTTAGTGCAGTAAATGTTCAGCACATGTTTGCTTCTACTGACGCACATTATTAGAAAAATTGCTTGAGACAAATTGAGATATTATAGAACAACCCTATTATGAAGTTAGACCACAAAAAAGCTTTTTTTAATTTAAACTAGATCATCAATAGAATAAGGAAGAGATGGATGAGAATGAGAAAGTTGGTTGTAATTATTTCCCTGCAGATCTGGAACATTATCTGACAGGATTTTAATTCTTGAGTCTCTATCAAAAGACTGGCAGTACTCCAAGGTCTTCAAGACATTTTGGTCCTTAAGGGTAGCAGGATAACTGTTTGAGTAAAAGGCCTTTACTTGCTATTACTTGCTAACCTTGTGCTAGTCTGCCTTCAACCTCTTTGCCTAGAGTACTTGAGTCAATTCATATTTCACAAGAGATACACAACTTTATGTCCAAAAAAGTAAATTACTATATACAATTATCACAAATATACTTCAAATGGAGAAAGATACTAAGGTGTAAGCAAAGTGCCTCAAATAGGTAGAGCTTTAAACTCAGACAAGGTGGGTGGCTGAACATGTGAAAATCTTGATGAAGCAAACTCTCCAGAAGAGAGGAACTATGGGTAAATAATTTTATTGCCAAAGCCATTGCTTCAGAGAGTACAGAAGTTCAGGGATGCTCCCAAGGAGCCAAAAAGGCCCACCAAAAGCCCAACAAATGCAAGAAATAAAGAAATAAAGAAATAAAACAACAGCAAAAACCCAAACAAAAATAAAAACAAATAAACAAACAACAATATCACAAACCCCAAACAAACAAAAACCAAAACAAAAAAACACAATTAAACAAAACAAACTAAGACAAAAAACCAAAAAACAAGGCCAAACCCAAAAAGTAGCTTTGAAGTTACTGTCAACAACAGCAAAGTTAAGTGAGGAAGATATGCACCAAAATTAAAAGTTGTTATCTGAAATGTTTTAGCCTAAACTGCTGAAAATAAGGAAATGTGCAAATAAAACTCCAAAATAGTGGAGCTTTGAACTCCCTCCTTCAAGTAATATATGCTTTGACAGAGTAACCTTCATAGCTGAATTCAAGTAAAAACTAGCTAAATATTTCAGCAGGCAGTACACGTCACCTAACCTTGAATAAACAAGCATTAAAATGCTTTAATTTGCCACCTGCATTGCCAGTTATACCAATATATGATATCACTGAATGTAACCTGCCTGGTAACTAGAAGTAGCTATCAAATATTAAACAAAGGACACATACAAAAACCTCCAAACAACTGCTGGAGTAATTCTCAAAACTTTCCTTCAAACCAAACTAAGCACCTTACGTTCCTCAATGAGACCAGGTGAACTTCAAAAATCTGACAGGAAAGTCTGGTTTTAATTTTGGGCTGGTACTTTTCTTGTTCACCTCTCATTCCCTTTACTGGTATGAAGATGAAAACAAAAGCCTGTCTTGCACCAGACATTTAACACCAGAACAGAAAGTAATTTGTACATTTCTTATCTTTTATCTTGAGTCAGGAAAGTGGCACAGAACAGTTACTACATAAGACCTAAAGCTGTGATTTGTGATCTGTTCAAATTACTTTCCATTTCCAGAATTGTATTGTGTCACTAGCAGCAGCCCTTACTAGATCCAGGGTGTCAGGTAGTCTCAGACCTTTACACAGGAGGAAACCCAAAGAATCAACTGAGGGCAATGGTGCCGGGCCACCTGGGAACCTTCTGTATCCTCAGCATGGTCATTCCTCATTTTCACCACAAAGTGATTGAGCTCACAAGGAATCAAACCATTGTCATCTCCTACATCCAGTCCTCACCCTCTCCTCAAATGGGAAAAGCTTTGTGATCTTTGACCATGGAAAGAAAATGACTTACAGAACACCTGCAGAGTAAACACACAAAGTATCTCAGCAAGAATTCTTCACTTCATTAATTCCAATGTGCAAAGTAACAACTTTACTGGACAGAATTACTGACTAAGTATTACTGGTGGCATTCGTGAATACCCCAGCAGAGTTCAACCCCATACCCATTCCCTCTTGATCACTTCTCTAAAAGCTAACAGATCCCTCTGAACATCCACATAAGCTCAAGCAAAGAAAGTGGAAAATTTCTGCTAACTTAGGCAACACAGGGACCACTAGAAATACATATCCATTAACTTCAGCCTTACATGATGGGGGAGGGAAGGGGACCAGGAGAAAAAAGGAAAAAGAAAAAAGGCCACTAGGATCAGAATCTCAATGCCAAAGTGAAGTGTTTTACCCCAACAACCTATTCATGAATACAACCTAGCTTCTACATGCAACAAGATACTGTATTATTTTGTGTATCTTGTTATTTTGGTCAGACCAATAATAATTCAACTGTATTGTGCTGTGTAAGATTTAAATACCGCCAAATTTTTGATCATACTGCTAGAAATCATGCCTACTTTATTATCAAAAGTGGATTTTCAGGGCAAAGTACTTCAAGAAGGAAAAGTTATTCCTAGACAAAGTTATGAGGTCATTTTAGAAACTCCGGAAACAATTTCCAACATCATGAATGCTGTCTGTCATGACAATCAGTGGCATTTTTGCCAGCTTATCAGAGCCTTTATTAATTTATTCTCAAATTCATCCTGCTACTGAAGCAAAAGAAATGCAATTTCTTTTTTATTAAAATAACTTATGTAATTACTAACAGAATATTTTAAACCCCCTATTTTTTTATAGATCAATTTGCCTGAAATTTCTGAGTGCCCATATTTTCTTGAAAAAACACACTCTTCTGAAACATTTATACATTTCAAGCACTGCAAGTATATGAGGATAAGAGACTGAATTTAGTCCTTGAATCTAATGCTACAGTTTTACCATGCTGTTTTTCCTTCAGCAAAAGAACATGAAGTGTAAAGTGTTAACCCCATTAAAAGTCAAGGCAAAGCTTCCATGGACTGTAATGAGACTGGGATTTCACCCAAGGTGTTAAACTGTGGTTTGGGAAAGCAAATAAAAGTACATCCATTATTGTAACAAGTACTTACCTGCTAGCCAGACTGAGCAACTCATGTCTATCGGCTACTGCGGATTTCTTTTCCAGTTCCCACAACATCACATTGATCAGGTATGAATTCTTAATTACAATAGGCACCTCTTCAAACATGTTTTCATATGCAATATTTGCTTTTTTCAAGCTGTGAAAAAAGTTACAGAATATTTACTAATATAAACAGTATTTCTCTTATTCTCTTTGTTGAATTGTTGCTCCAACAAACAACAGTTCTGTAAAAATTTTTGATTTTCATACTTCCAAAATTAAACAAGAGTCAAATTTTGTTAAGAAAGCATTTGCATGGCAAAACCTCATGTTTACAAAATCTAGGAAAAGCTGCTCTAGGAGAAATTCTCAGAAGACAAGCAGCTGCCTTGCTTGTTAATAGATTACCTACGTGAAAAAGCCTCCAGCAAGAGACTGTACTGACAGGATTAACTCTGCCCCTTCCAAAATATTTTACTGGTTTTCCTGCCATCAGCGTTTCTTGAACAGAACAGTTACTTACCACATGATGCTAAAATACCTTTAAATATCATAACGACTACCATGAAGAACAATTTTCCCAATACCTGAATAAGTAAAATTTTTACTGACCAAAACCACAGATTCACAAAATATTGTGTTTTGGAATAATTCAATTCTGTGGTGAATATTAAAACATAAATTTTTAGTGTGTATTTTTTTACAACATACACATAAAAAACTATTGCTGTTGCTTTATAATAAAGTAAATAAAATAGACAGTAATATTTTTCATAAAATATGGATATAAAAGCATGATTTAGAAGTCTCTAAGGAAATAGAGCCTTAACTTCTTTATATTCATACTGGATTTTGGAACAAAAACTTTTGCTTTTTGGCTCCACCCCCCCTTTTTTTTGACTGATCACAGATTTATTTGCTCATCATTACAGATGAAGACACCAAGCAATGAAATTAATACATTTTTCCTCAACAGAGTGATTTTAAGAAGTTGTTTGTCTGTTTGCTATTGAACACCAAGCAGTCGGAGGCAAAGGTTGCTAAGGCCTACATCTGTAACAAGTAGCTAATCTTGTGAAACAAAGTAATTATCCCACTTTACTCCAGAAGATGGTGTCCACATGGGAAGTTAATTTAGAACAAATACACTGGGACAACTCTTCCAGAATACCTGTTCTATTTTAATTATGGGGGGGAAAAACGAGCTTAAAGACAGATCAGCTATTTCCCTCCCTCCATTTATTTTTTTTTTCTGTTTTCGGCTCTGCTCCCACATACAGCTATCTACCCCATGGTCCTTACAGCACACCCTCTGACTAGCCCCAAACCCAATTTGGGTGCCCTCACTTCTGGAAATGCCCAGCCAGCCTCTCACACCTCCTCAGCCCACTGTGCCACTGCACGACTGTCACAGCCCATACAGGTCCTTTTCCCCAGCACACACTGCTACATGAGATTTTAAAATACAGCATTCCATAACCCCAGGTACCTTTCTGTGTCCAATAACTCAGCAAACCCTATGATAAAATGTTATTTGAAGTTACTTACGCTTCTGGAGAGAAGTCTTTTTCCTTGCAAACTTCCATCAATTTGGGAGTCAGCCTATATGCCTTCAGTGACAAAGACCCTTGGGCAGTCTTAATGGGATCTATTATTAAAAATGGAAGGAAGCCTATTATTACCAAACCCAGACTGCCTTTTTCTTTTTAAATATCTGAATGACACAAACAGGAGGAAATTTACTAAGTAGTCCTAGTGAAAAAAAAAAAAAAAACAACAAACACAGAAAAGACACCATAGCAGAGGCAGTCCTATTGCATTGCTATGTAAAATACAACCAACAGTATAAAATGATGTCAAGTAGTAAACTTAGCTTGGAGAACTTGGGGGGAATCTTGATCCATTCTACTCGTATTATTTCCCCATTAAAGGTCCAATTCACATTTCCTTTTTTTTGTATGAATTATCCACAGAACTTATGTAAGAGTGACCTTATTTAAATAAAGATTCTTCCTTCCAGTCATTCTGCAGTAAATTAAAATATTCATTAAACAGCATTTTATATGAAAAAAAATAGTTTTAGAGTAGCAATAAGCTAATTCAGACCAAGCTGTCATGCCACTTTGTGCATGACAATGTAACTGGTACATACAAAGATTCATTTTGCCTTGAATTTAAGCGGAAATTTTCTAAACAAACTGTTACATTCCTTGGACAAAGAAGCTTAACACTTGCAGCATGATAACAGCTGAAGCATGCCAACACAAGAATAAAAGCTGTGTTAACATTCATGTTGTCTGAAACTTAACACAGTAAAACTTTTAGCAATCGGTGATAAAATGAAAACCAAAATAGACTGAAACAAGTGGAAAATTCATCAAGGTCTGATGATGCAATGTTTCCAGCCAATATAAGTATACTTTAACAACTTGTTCTTTACTGTAATCCAATTGTTAACATACTGAAACAATTTTGGGGCAGCTCATAAGATTGATCGTATTCATTAGTATTTTTTCTGACAGATACTCAGGACGTTACATTTACTTCTCAGCTGGAAACTATATGCAAGTCTGCCAGATATGGCAAACTGTGAGTGTTTGGGGAGGGGGAGGCTATAAAGCTGTTAAATTGCCTACGGTTCTGATACAGCACAGAACATCTGGTCTGGAGAGCTTGAGGAAACACCATTAAATAGGCAGAAAAGAAAAAAATCTTTGTGCTAAGAAACAGTCCAGGTTTTGTATGCTTCTGTCAGAGGTATTAAAAAAACTTGGCAATTCGTGTGATGATTGGTCAGTCACGTACAGAGCCAGACACGCTAGCAAGCGGGGTTTGTTAGACATCTGGTCGGGTTCCACTAGCCCCTTCCACGAGGGAGGGGAGATGAAGGAATAAAAATGAAGCAGCTACTCCAGCATTCCAAAACGTACACATCAGGGCTCTGATAGCAAGAAAAATAAACAGAAAGAAGGAAACCCTGTCTAGACTTAGCTGCTGCTGAGGCTGGCGTAGACACAGGGTTGGTATTTACTCGAAAAGGCCTGCCAGGCTACTCTTACAGGCAAAAGACAGAATACAAAAATAGTAGTAATAATATTAAGAGGGGAAAAGAGTAATAAAGGAAACCTCATACTAACCGTAAATGAGAACTACAGACTCCTCAATTGCATGCTGGTAACTGAACTGGGAGTCCAGGAGGGCACGGGTGACAAAAGAGCCATAGTATGTGGACTGGTACCAGCCAACGTGAAGATGATCAATGTTTACGTGGCGCAGGCTTCGCATCATTTCCATCTGGTATTGGACTGGATTAAATAAAAGGCGTGTTAAAAAAGTAAACTTGCACAATCGGTACTATTTAAAGAGAAAACTTGATATTAAATGAGTCAATTGTATTTTATTTTCATTTTTGCAACTGCCTAGAAATTTGTTTACTCACTGGACTGTCTTCATTAAAACCCAGAGTTTCCTCAGAGAATGAGAGTAAAACCAGCCTGAGTAAGCAGACTTTCTTCAGCTGCAGTTAATTGCTAAAGTGATCAACAAACTGTTACACGTCATTTACAGTGTGCATTACCTTCCACATTCATAAAAAAAAATCTGATACTGGGTTTCATTAAGCAGTAACATTTTACCATTTAGTAACAAAGACTTATTGTGATTTAAGTTGCAATACTGTCTGGATTTAGGTAACTTTTGGAATCAAAAGGAGAATTATTTAATATACGAATAATGAAATTGATTATAAACTGTGTCTTTTTCACAACATAGAACTACATTTTCAGTATGAGAGCTTGGGAAACCAGCTATAGCTGTTAGATACTTTTGATTGCATTTTATTTCCAATTTTCAACACTGTTTCTTCTCTTTAGGTGTATATAAATGCAAAGGATGCATGCATGTACATATTGTTGTTTATAATACACATAGATCTAAATACAGCAAGTTACCTTAAACAGTAAGAGAACATATTTTTTGTAAGGCTTTTTACACCAGCAGCTGTAATGTTTCCTTGTACCAACACAAAAATTCTATTTCTATTAAATGCTTCATTCAAACAATCACCTTCATGGAACAGAGTTCTGTTCAGGAATATTTAACATAATCCCATCAAACAGAACAACACGCTTTATCACTTGTCAGACCTTTTAAACAGATAGACGATGTGACTGCTGGTTAAATTTAAGGAAAGAGAAATCAGTGTGATTATCAGATGAACCAACATTCGGAGTCAACTCACAGGAAATCAAATGCAAGAACACAACACAATCCTTAAATTTTGTCTGCAGCTGCAAGAATTACAAAGATAACACACACACACACCCCATGCGTTCATTTTTGGTAATTTTTTTCAAGGCTTCTTGTACCGATGCAAATATGATATTCATTATAAAAGAGAGAAACACAAATTAATCAGCTGCAGAATGTGCTACATTTTCAGACCCTACTTCATATCCTTTCAAAAGGGGAAAAAAATTCACACATATTATTTAAAGATACGAGGAGACATTCTTCAAGACTGGACAAATATTTTTCCAACTTATCACTCATCCTTGCAGCACAAACTACATTCTGCAGTCTTCTTAAATTGCCTTTTCATTAAACTGCCATATCTGACTGACTGTTGTATTGAAGTAACCTACATACACTTACAGAAACCCTTGCAGATTTCTTCTTATCAGTACATGCTGGTGATTGCTTTCTGTACCATAGTATCTTAACAGGAATTACTTGAAATTTGTGTTTCATCCAGAGCACCATGATAATCCAGCATCCCACAACCAACACAGGAAAACCATCTGGGCTCTATTCTAACACAGCCAGTGAAGGAGAGGCCTGCTTGATGTGGGTGTCTCTAAACCAAGGCAAATCTGGAGATGCTTCTACACTCTTCAGGGCAGCCTGCACAACTGATCAAACAGCGATTTCCAAGTGAGAATGAAAACCTTTCCCCTTGCCAGACCTAAGCAAGCTCATTGTGCTATTCCCAGAAACAGAGGCCAGGCTGAACAAAGCTGCTTACCCAGAGCCCAGTGCTTTTGTATCTCAGTGTTTAGCTCAAAAGCAAAGATCTAGTTTGTCAAAGAGGTTCAGTCCTTTAACTTTAAAAGTTTTTGTGGACTTTTTTGAGGTGAAGATGGTAAGTTTCTAAATTTTATAATTAAAACAAGAACACAGACCTCCCCAAAACAAACTAAAAGACTCCTCATGTAAGCATGATTTTGAATTGAAAAAGCATATCCAGTTATTAAGTGTAGCTAGAATAAACTCTTTTGGTTAAAATAAACTTTTCAAAGGTATATCTGTATAGAAAGCAAGAATGACTTGTTTCTCATATGACTTGCTACAACATGCTAAAAAATGAAATTATATTTAGATCCTTTACAGCCAAATGAAATCATTAAGAGGAAAAATTAGGAAGGATTTTCAAAAGCAGCTGAAACAGATAAAGGATTTTGTGATTATTAAATTTAATTAAATTAAATGTGGACTTTCAAATAACTGAGCTAGACTTCTTGCAGTGGCAATTCTCTTGTAATGTTGGACACTCTCAAAGTAGAGGTTGTCATGTAATGATGGGGAAAAGATACTTAGACATAGATTCCTATGAAATCATGTGGTTGATACATCCAGACAATTTCCACCTTGAGAAGTGTAATATTCAAGAGCAGGAAAACATCCAGATCTTTTACCAACTTGAATAAAGGCATATCATGCTCTCAAAAGTGTTCCTCTGAGAGCTAACTGGTAACCAAGTTCCAGGAACAAGTTCTTTTCTTAAACACAGTACACCCAGCTACATGTAAGAGATGTAACGCGATGCAAGAGATGCTATCCAGAAGAAAAAGGACTCACTGAAAACCATCCAGATTTCATGTCAGCAATTCCTCCTCTCATGACTGTTAGCAGTTAGATGATAATGAAGGCAATAGTGGAAAAAATGTCAAAGAACCAATAAAGCATCAATAGCTAACATCTTTGCCTTGGGAAAACAACTGCAGAAATTAAAACATGATGCAGTCCCCACCAGGGAGAAATGGAAACTCTTTTAACCAAACATATATATTTTATAACATGTATTAGTAGCTAGATAGCTCCAACAAGCTGCCAACTTGCACAAATGGGTAACAGCCCCCAAGCTGCTTTTGTTGATACCGTTACCACTGTTTCTTTACATCCTTTGCCCAATCTACAGAATGTCATTTTTTTACCTAGAAACTTAGCACAGACTGGGCAAGAGTTCCCTCTCTCCTTCTATTTATTACTCAATCTGCTAGCATTTGGGTCAGCTGTGCACTTTTTCAAGGCACAGTCCCTCCCAAGCCACTCTGCAAAGCTGACACTGAAAGAGCCTCTTAGACTAAGAGCACCCAGAACTGAGGTGAGCAAAGAAAAGGGCAGGGGAGGAGCCAGACCAGGATGCTGCCTCCTTCTCTCTCACAGTTAGACAGTGTACCTACATTTTAAAACAAACTATTTGTTCAGGGGTGTCCTTACGATGAGGAAAGGCAACAGCCACGCCTGCACTTCCCAGCAGTGCTGCTTGCACTGAGAACGTGCAAACTCTGTCTCCTGAGCTGCCAACGCTCTCCTGAGCACCTTTCGGAGATTCTTAGATTTTAAAAGTTTTTTAAAAGATCCTCACTCTTCTTATTATTAAAAAACACCACCTCCTTCCTCTAAAAGGGCAATTTTTTGTTAGTTTGCAACCAAATGGGTGGGGGGAGGGAATTAAGGAAGCTAGAAAGCATTACTATAATTTGTCTAAAGCAAACAAAGTGCAAAACTATACAATATGGGGTTTTGTTTGAAAATGACTGACTTGTGTGGATTTGTATTACCAAAATGCCTTGACTGAAATACCTTGACAGTAAACCCTATTACAGTAGTTTATTTGTTTTAATAAATACTGTAAAAGATTTTTAAAAATAATGGAATAACAAAGACATTTTCCTCTTCTAGGAGGTACTGCCAATATTAGAAACTTTATCTGGGCTTTAACATATAGGAGATATATACCCCACCTTACCAACAAAAATCCCTCAAAAAAAAACCAAACCAAACAAAAAAAAACCACAACCAAAAGAAAAAAAAATACATAATATATCAGATACAAGACGAAGAATTGAACCCTGATGCAATGGCCCATTCAACACTGGGACAATTCAGCCATGTCTTCTATACCTTAAAATATCTGGTCAGTAATTTCACTATTTGAAAACCTAATTTCAGAATAAGTCAAATCAGCTGAAGCATTAGAAAAAAGGTCCATCATTACTCTGCAATGCAAACAAATCTAAAAGCCTAGATTCAAAAACAACCAGCAAATGATGCAAGTTTACTTATTACTGAATTGTTTCTTTACCAAGAAAAATTCATTAGAATTCATCTCTCGTGGGATCACATATGCATGTTGCTGACTTAAATAATGATTGTTATCATCAGAGGAGACGCATTTCAGCCTGGCCACATTCAGACTATCAGTAGCTATTGTGACACGTGGGTGATCAATAGCGGCCTGGAGGCAGTATATTTGATGACACCTCACTGACTCAAGGCCTTAATTTCTAAAAGATAATTTAAGTTGATACACCTTAAGAAATTTAAGAGCCGAAATCCACATGCCTCCTAAAAAGCCACACCCCATTGAAACGGCAGGACTCTGTACCAGTGTTAGGTGCCATAGACTTACTGGTTTTATGCTGCTCATCACCAAGCTTGCTGAAGTTGGCCCTGTGCAAAAGAAGTAACAACCAACTCTAAGCTACAAACCACTAACATTTGTGTAGTGGTTCTGCCACTTCAGTCTGCCACTCACAATGCAGTGCTTGCCTCAACCTGCCTTTCCCAAATTTGTCCTTTAAGTGTGCTCAAAGAGCAGACGTTGCATGTGCCTTCAGGAGGGCAGGTCACTGGTTCAAGAACAAAGAGGACCTTTACTGCTCCCTCACCTTCTACAGCCTCCTCACAAAGACACTCTCAAGGAGAATGAATCTGAGCATGAATATTGTTTCCTCAAAGAATGCTGAGCACCCAGAAGGCAGATGAAGTAAAACTACCTAAAATTTACTCAAGATTATGTATACTGTCCAAGGGACACAAAAGTCCATCAGAAGAGACAGCATCCAGTTTCTGTGCCAACACTTCTCTGAATTTAACTAGCAACACGAACATAGCAAATTTTGGTTAATCTGGTCAAAATATACTGAAAAACAACCAAAATATTCCTTTTATAGCACCACTATTAATGTGGGTTGTATTTTTAATGCAATAATTTATCTGTTTTGAAGTGCTACCATGTGGTAGCATGCGTACTGAACAAGTGCTATACACTTCACAGCACAAAAAAATTGGGTTTTTCTATACATATTAACTTTGCCAAACCACATGTATGCTTCAGACAGTATCTTCAATGACTAAACCAAGTTAGCAGATGCTAGTTCAAGGAACCAGCGTATGCATTTGAAAAGAAGGAAAACTGATTTATTTAATTTAGCACAGAGAATTATGGAGACAACAGATTAATTCATTTCCCTCCACACACACAACCTCAATTAATTGTCTAAAAAACTATGAATCACAATAACTGCATCTATTGATAACAATTCCAATTGCGAAGATACAAAAAAAAGGAATGCTACAACCAAGTTGTTATGGTTAAAAAATACAACTAAAAATAATGAGAAAAGAGAAACCAGAATTCAGAATTAATTCCAGCAAACGCAATGTTTCATTTGAAAAAGCCTTTAGATTGTCAAAATATATTTCTCTGTCCAAAGTGTGCAACACATATGCATACAAATATTTACAGATTTTTATCTATATCCAACCACCTCACACATATACATTTCTCCCAAGACAAATGCACCAGCTCAGTAACTCAACAATTCCCCTATTCATGGAGAAAAAAAATTAAAAGTAAATATTGCCTTCCTCAATAATATTAATTTCCTCCTCTGAAATATCAAGTCATGGTTACAAAACAGTGCTCTATTTTATGCACTTTTGCTATACAGGGCTGGAAGCACCTGACCTCGTCTAAACTTGGAAGTTAAGCAGACCAGGGTCTGTAGGTAGCTGGATGGGAAAAAAAAATCATGTGAAAATAGGCAAAAGTCCAAGAGTCATAGTCATAAGAGCACAAAACAAAAAGCAAGTCAAAAGACTTAATTCAACCCTATTTTAATTGCTAAACTGAAGAATGAAAAAAAGGGTAGAACATATCTGGCCAAATCACAGAATCACTATCACTAGGTTGGAAGAGACCTTCAAGATCACGAAGTCCAACCCAGCCCTAACACCTCAACTAAACCCTGGCACCAAGTCCCACATCCAGTCTTTTTTTAAACACATCCAGGAATGGGGACTCCATCACCTCCCCGGCAGACCATTCCAGTACTTTATCACCCTTTCTGTAAAAAACATTTTCCTAATATCCAATCTATATTTCCCTTGGTGCAGCTTGAGACTGTGTCCTCTTGTTCTGTCAGTTGCTGCCTGGAGAAAGAGGCCAACCCCCAGCTGACCACAACCACCTTCCAGGGAGTTGTAGAGAGTGATAAGGTCACCCCTGAGTCTCCTCTTCTGCAGGCTGAACAATCCCAGCCCCCTCAGTCACAAGTCACAGGGCTGGGGTTCCAAGCCTCTCACCAGCCTTTTTTTTTTTTTCTTTGAGGAATTTTGTGTTCCCTTTTTTTTTTTTTTTTATCTTTGAGGACTTTTATGTTCTAATGAGTTAGCAACAGAGGAAGAAAAACTGAACATTCACAAATCTGCATTTTCTGCAAAGGCTATGAGATAAATTGGCTACAAATCTTTAGGAATCCCCTCCATCTCTACCACCAACACTACTGCTCTAGTAAAAGTCAACCTCTTCTGAGTGAATGCTTATTACAGCAACTGAGGCTTTGCTAGTACCTTCATGTTTTTCTAACACAAAAAGGTCCTTGCTTTTATGAGAAAGAATGAGAGAAACAGAAGAGGAAAGACTCTTTAGTACCAATTCATTATGTACACTTAGAAAACTCATTCATTTTTAACTGCAATCACAACCCAATGTTAGTTTTATGACAGCACTGTGTGATATTAATTGTGCTCAGCAGAATAAAGTACAGGACACCCAGAGGAGATATCACAATCAGTAGGTGAACAGTGAAACGTAACACAACGTAATAAAAATAAAACCCCACATTTGGAGTGCTTCTGTCGGGAGATACTTACCCAAGTGTAAGCATGTACCTCCAGAGTGCTATCTGTTACCAGCTTAGCCAGCAGTTGCCAGAGCACAGTCTGCAGCAGAGCTGATGACCACAGCTTCGATATTAGGGACAGGGAGAACTGTCCTGGGATCAGGGACACCCCAGCACAGCCACCAGTGACTACCTTGCTACTTTACAGAGGAGGCTCCAAGCCAAAGGCCAGCACAAGGACAGCTGACAGCTCCTGACCAAGTAGGGCAAGGTAGTTAAGGGCAGCTCTGTCACCGGTGGGAATAAAGGATGAGGAGAAGTTTTGAGAGCAAATGAGTAAAACAAGGGGATGGGGAGCACGGGGACGTGCGTGACAGGACAAGGGGAAAGCAGAAAATGGAAGCACACCACTTCCTGCACATGTGCTGGCACTCACCCAGGGGTTTCTGACAGTGGGTTTGGGACTCTGGTCTAAGCACACAACCAATGAATTCGGAGGCAATCAAAGCCATCAACCTATTACAGCATTTTATTAACACATGAGCAAACACTCAGATAAGCCTTTGGACAAGCTAAATCTCACTGACCACACAATTCTCTACACAATTCAAGACAATGGAAACTTGTCCTGTTTTTAAATAAGGACATTCTCAAGCCTCAAGACGACTCTAAATATCATGGGTAGGACTGTCATGGTAACTTGTGAAATTGTCTTCTACTGCATGCAACATTATTCCAAAGGATAAAAGCATTATAATACTATCTTTCAGAAATATTACAACACTGAGTTTTCAAAAAGCATTTTTAATTCAGAAATTCACTACAAACTAGCATCTTGAAATAAAGTTAAAATCAAGCAATATAATTCCACTATTTTGTTGGCAATGATTGTGAAGAAATGGTCAAAAGAAAAAGCAACATATTTGAAGGCTTTCTCCCATATCTTTGGAGTATTTTTTCACATTTATCTAGAAAGATCCATCTTCACAGCATCTTACAAACAGTCGCCAATTAATCCTCCATCTCTTATAGGGCAGGTAAATATTATTCTTGTCCAAGCACCCATTTGGCTTACTACACTATTATTTCTGCATTGATTGAAGACAAATTTGATATGAGATCAAAATCTTTATCCAAAAAAAAAGTTTCAGTCAGCCTACATTGTCACGACAGCAGTAAATTGTACTACTAAAAATGCCATCTGTTCAGCCTAAAGCTTGCTTTCCTTGTAAGAAGGCAGGAAGATGATATCTCATTTCCTAATAAGCATCACATGCCTAATGAAAGCATCAACTGTTTTCTATTAGGAGTGTATTCCCATGGACTTCAGCACCTTGAAGCATTTACTTACACCAATTTTGTCCAGTGTCATTCTAGCTGCTAACATGCAAAGTAGGATTAAAGGCATGAAAAGCAATTAGCATGGTCAAAAAACAACTCTGTGTTACAGTAACCTCATATCTAACAAAGCACATCCTTTAAAAAAAGTGTTTTTAAAGTTTCCTAAGATATCTTTAACTTTGTTTAACAACCATTGATTTTAGCTTGTTTATTCTAGTGAGGATACATTAACAGGTAAAAGCTCTCTCTTTAAAAAATATCAACATATTCTTTACAACATATCTACCTTAATGCTCTAAGTTACAAAGCAATTAAGCACACAATAACACAAAAATGTGTGGTGAAACTAATTCCTTTCCTACATAAATGTCAATCAGATTAATGTATTTTTTATGAAATTTTGTATTACATAAATACTCGAGGTTATTCAATTACCTGGAAAATTTTGGAAATGTTTAAAGATTAATGAATTACACAGTCACTTTTACTTTAATATAACACAGATTTTCATATTCAACAAATCTGAAAGCAGAACAGGAACAGACTGAAATGGAAACAACTCAAAAATCACTGCATTTTGAAAATCAGTAATTTCATACAGCATGCATCACAAGAAAGTCAGTCTCATTTAGTTAATAACTTTTCAGTAAGTGAAGAAAAATGCTGACTTCACATAAGGAGTTTTGGGCCTTTTAAATTCCTCATCTCCCCTGAAAACACAGAAAAAACATTTTTCTTCTTTGTAAAGCTTCAAAGTTTGGGTATTTTCTACCAATCACTGTTTGCACTGCTGAAATTCAAAGGGCAGGGGGGAGTGGAGGGACATCTTCCACAGCTTATTAAAAGTCAAAACACCTATCTTGTGTTACCAGATACAATGAAGCAAGTAGTTTTCTGATGGTTTGGCATTAAATATGCACAAGTCTGCTTTCAAGAATTTCTCACATTGTTCTTAAGTTTCAAGCTCATAAAACACGCTCTGAGCACTGAAGCACACACAGCCCCCATACAGCAATTTTCCTGAATTGTCTTTATAGCAATTCATTGCTACTGCCTATTTTTTCAGCTGAAGTTACACCAGCTGTTTTTCTGTGACCTCCATCAGCCCATCAGGTAGGGATAACACTACTAAACACTTAGCAGTGAGAATCAGTGAAGTTCCAATTTTTGGCAAAACAAAAGAACATGGTAGCCATCCCCGTAAACTCATCCTTTGAATCAAAATTACAAAGCTATTTTATTAAAAATAAAAAGATGATTGTATCCTCAGCATTGTCCTTACTGCTTCTTCTGCTGGGGGCCTATGTGCAGGACAGGATTTCCCCATGCACCAGGAAGGCCTGAAGCCGTCAGCATCTATTGCTCCTTTCAGGATGGCAGAAGGACCCCACACAACCCCCAAAATTCAACTAGCTTTACAAAGTCTACCAGTTTTGTCTAGCCCAGATGCTGTTACTTGCTGAGCTATGAAATGCCACATTAACTTCTTTCTCTTCAGTAAGAACAGCACTGAACTATCACCCCTCATTTAACATAGCAACTAGGAGCTTTGTCTAATACCTAGATGAGCACAATGTCACAAGAACACTTCAGCACACCTCTTACAACATTCTTAGAGCCCCACTTCCATCTCCAAGGAACACATCCCATCGAGCAGTCCAGGACACAGCCTGAGACATCCCATCTGACCAGCTCAGAGAGCAATGACTAAGCTGAAAGCTCTAACAAAGGGCAGCTTCACTTGGATCTCTGCTGTAGGACCATCTACAAGTGCTCCTCGTGGCTGTCAGCCAGGTCTTCAAGCCATCAGCAACACTTTAATTCACAGGAGGTACAAGTAAGTCAGAATTCAAGCCAAGCCCTACCCAGCAGACAGATGACAGAGTATCTCTTCACTACAAGATCCAGGGTCAGACATTTGCTTTGCCAAGCATTGACTTCCAGATAAAATGAGTCAAATCCTCTTGCTTGCAATCCCTGCCACAACAGAAATCTTTGCCCTTGTTTAGCTTGCAGGCAGATTAGAGTGACAGGTTCCCTTCTGGTTTAGTTCCTGAGCTAATGATTGCCACTACACAACAGACACACATATTTAACACCACTTCTTATCACTAGGCAACTCTTCAAAAGAGAGGGAAAACTCAGCTTTTTTTATCCGAACTCTAACACAAAAAATTCTTAACATGCAGGCTTACAAAAGGGTAAGTAAACAACCCGTTCACCTAAAGATTTCTCCAGATGAAGTGCCAGGTTTGCATTGCACATGTGGAGGCCACGGATCCATACAGAGATGATGCCCAATGAGAGCCAGAACTGAGTATATCAGACAACTCCATTTTTTGAGGGGCACATCTTACACTAGTATTTTATTGTAGCATGATGGCTACCAAGAGCTGTTTGCAATTTTCTTCAGGATAGTTTTAAGTTTGTGAAATAATATGAAGGAAACTGATTTTAGATGGGCTCAAAAGTAGAAGACACTGATCAACATTTTCTAGGGAGCTTGAGGAAAAATATTCAATTTTGGAGGAAGAATAAGACTACTAGTGCAAACGTTGTGAAAGCATTTGCCCAGAAGACTCTTAAATTACTGCAATTAGATCACAAGACATTTTCTGCTTTTTTATTAAGTCTTCCCTGCCAACCAACAGTCACAACACAGTTATTTTGGAAGCTGTTGTCTGCACCAAGAAACAACAGATTAAATCAAATCTCATAGAGGTAGTCCCTTCCTGCATGTGAAAATCACCCTCCTCTGTTCCCTAAATATTACATATAATATTGTGTGCATTTCAACATGACAGGTGATAGCATTAGAAGGATATTGGAGATGCAAGAAGTTATACAGTGGCCATGTATGCTAGCAGGCAGCAAGAGCTTGCAGTGAGACATGACACTGACTGAAAATTCATCATCCAGAACTGATGGCATCCAAATTTTCAACGTATCTCATCCCATACAGCTAAGCAATGTTGTTAGAAAAAAGCCAGTGTTATGCCTTATTAGGTAAAACCTTGTTTTTATGCCAATTCCAAAACAGTAATGTTCAAGAACATCACTAATACATTGTACAGTTTCCTTAGATGACTACTACCGCAGCATCTATCAATTAATTAGCGTGTGCAACATTTAATTAGCGAAAGAGTATTACAGTATTAAGGTTTTAAAAGTGTTACAGTTTCAGGCATAGCAGCACAGACTTCTAAATAACTTCAAAATGATGCTTTAAAACAGGGTTAGCAAGTCACAGCGCAGGTGCCATGGAAAGCCAGCAGGTACAGTTTTGAAAGGCTCAGTGGCAGCTACCATGCCACTTTACCACAAGAACCACCACAGTTAGGGAGACACACACCAGATCTGGTTTAACACATAGGAATCTACTGCAGCACCTAAACAACAACGGGTCAGTTTTCAGAGGCTTTCTACGTGGATGTAAAAAAAGTAAAACCTGGTACACCAGAATGGCATTTCAACTGGTCAAGACAGATCCAGATCCAGTTAGCGCACAATGCATTAACTGCATTAACATTATCCAAATCCCCACACTATTTCTATACCACACTTCCAACCTTGTCCTAACAACCAGCATAGTTAGCTGCTACATGTCCCATTTTCTTCCCAAGGAAATCAGATGCATCATCATCACTTACTGCCTCCTTTATTTTCAGTCACACGTGTGCACATATGTACACATACATACACACATATGTGAGGGGGTGGAAGAAGGGGGAGAGAGGAAAGAATACATACATACACACAACATATACATATATACATCCCATATGTAAACAGATATATAACCATGAATCAAGGTGTACTTCCCATGGTAAATGTTAAAGCACATGACCATGCTTTTAAATACACAAGAAAAAGTAAGGTAAAGGCAACTTCTCAACAACAAACAAGACACAGAAGGCTGACAGCGTTTGTTTCCAGTATTACAAAGTTCATCCCAATCCTTACCCCTACTCCAAAAAATTTTCAGCTTATAATTTCTCACCACTGCCCAGATAATAACATCATGGTTAGGGAAAATCAGGCCAAGGTAACTCAGAACAGAAATCCTCATTTCACTGAGCATTACTCCTGCAGTAAGGAACTACAACACTGCACAGCATCTACTGAATGGTATGTATCATCGTTGGTAGTGCTCAGTGATGTTTCTACAGCCCGAGCTAACACCAGTAATGCCTGCATCAGTATCACTTCTACTTCTTCAATGTATCCTCAAAGAAACAATGAATTCAGGCCAGATTCAGGAAGTCCATTCCATAGCCCAGAAAGAGGAACAATAAAACCAGGAGTGGTTAGATACCTGAGGTAAAAGATAATCATGCCTCTGCAGTAGCAGCCTTTGGCACACAGCAATTTGAGATTGTGCACTATGTTCAAATGCAAAGATACTAAATAATTTAAACAAAACTAAAACCCACAACAGTTTGAGAATATTTAATTTAGAAAATAAAGCTCATGGCTTTTAAATCAAGCTACACAAGACAGAGCCAGGATGAATTCCTCCTCTTTCTAGGGTTTGTAACATCATATGGCAGGATTTTGCAAGCCAAAGCTAATATTTCAGCAACATAGCACTTGCAACTTTTATATCTAAGTGTGGCTTGTTCTTTTAAATTAGCCAAGAACTGAACTCACACCCTGTTTGAACAGGCAGAAAAAATGCTCTCTGCCAAGAAGGAAGTTATAAACTTAAAGAAGGTTTTTTACATTGGAAACAAGCAGGGAAGCAGAGGGGCAGATTCACTGCAATCAATTCTTTAATGAGTAAGAGAAAAAGCACAGTACATCAGAGCTGGAGGCAGTAGGCTGTGGTTCCACTGCTTGCTCAGCTGAAGGACTCCCTGATGGGGGCTGGACAAGTCAATTCTTTCCACTCCCACTTTTCTCTGAAGACTACAAACCCTTGGGACAGCACTCACCATTTATTCTGAGCAAAGCCTCGAAGCAAAACAGTTTCATTTGAGGAAGAGATGAATCATCAAATCACTTGGTGGTACCTATTTTTCACTAACTGCCAAAATGCCATTGTAACAACATTGTATTTACAAACTTAAATTATAGTTGGAGGGGGGAAAACAGAATACAAGATTAATACTATCCAAACACACTTCAGAAAAAAGCCACAAAGATGATGAGCCATGCAGGGCTGTGAGCAGCAGCACTAAGCCCATCTGGATGCCAGTCACCCTTTGTGTGCCCAAGGGATTGATACTGGGTCCAATACTCTTCAGTCATCTTCATTAATGACCTGGATGATGGGACAGAGTGCACCCTCAGCTAGTTTGCCATGATGAAAACCAGAAGGAGGTTTGTGCTGACTTCCAGAGTGACTTAAACAAGCTGGAAAAAAGTTCAGCAAAGGCAAATGCAATGTCCTGCTCCTGGGGAGGAAGAACCCCAGGCACCAGCACATGCTGGGCAGAGTAGGTGGAAAAAAACTCAGTAGAAAATGCAACTGGGGCTCCTGGATGGACATTCGCTTGAGCCATCAATGGAGACCCTTGCCATCAATGGAGCCATCAATGGACAGGCTGGGAGTTCTTGGGCATTAGGCAAAGCCTTCCCAGCAGGTTGAGGGGGGTGATCCTTCCCCTCTGCTCAGCCCTGACAAGACTCATCTGGGGTGCTGTGTCCAGTGCTGGGCTCCTGGCCGTACTGCAAAGAGCTCAGGGACAGGCACAGAGATGACTGGGACTGGGGCATCTGTCATTCAAGGAGAGGCCGAGAGAGCTGCAGAAGGGAGAGGGATCTTATCCATGTGCGCGAAGATTTTGGAAATTCAACTTCAATATATGACAAAATAGCTTATTTGTTTGTTTGCTTTCAAACTCTGAAGAAGGGCAAACTTCCCAGCAGCTGTCAAGAGAAGTTGTAGAGCCTCCAGCCTTGGAGACAATTAAAACTTGTGTGTACAACCTGTTCTAGCTCTGCTGCTTTGAGCAGTAAGATTGAACCAGAGACTTCCAGACATTCCTTCCAAGCTCAGCAATTCAATGATTCTCTGACTGGAAAAGATGTTTTAGTAAGTTAGAATACAGTAAAGAAAAATAACAAAAAGAAATGTCAAACATTAATTTCAGTCACATAGAACTTTTTTTTAAGGGGCCAAAATCACAAAATTTTGCTAATTGCTAAAATAAAAGTAACACAATATAAGTAAACCAAGTTTGTCCTGAATAAAATATAGGTTTCTAGAAACAACTATAGTGTGAAATCTCATTGAAGGAGATTTTCTGTGTTTCAAAAGCATTTATTTTCATTCTGCATTCATCTTTTTGTTAGTTATTGAAAACGTTAAAAGCAATTATACAGAGGACTATATAATTCTCAAAGGATTCAGCCTAAATACTTTTTCAAATGCAAACAAGACACCAGTCACAATAGGTGCAAAATCTTTGGTTAACAGCAACAGACTATATTTATTTTAGACACTCTCACTGAATGTCAAAAATGTAACAGAAATTGTTTCAAAAAATTAACATGGGTAAGCCAGTCTGAAAATATTTTGTTACACAAACTGTGCTTAGATTTGCATCTGCAGTTCAATATGGTAAGCAAATACAAAAATACAGAACTGTCAAAGGACAAAAAGGAAACAAAGCCAAGGACTGAATAACACTGAACTGCAATGTCAAGAGGACTTGAAAATAAAGGCCTGGAGAATTCATTTTGTTCAACAGAGAAACATCGCAGAAAGAAACGCAAATTAAAAAGCATTTTAGTACATTGACAATGATGTCCTATTTTTAAAGTTGCATTTAAATTTTTTAAAAATAGTGTTGCAGCCATCAAGAGCATACTCAGTAAATTCTCTTTAATATCAATATAACCAGAATTAATCTAGATGGCCTGCTGAAGACTCCTTCTCTGCAAGATATTACAAAGAATGCTATTTCCTGAAGTATTTCACCGAAAAAACGAAAAACTTCCATTTGCCACAGTTAGTTACACATTTATACCACAAAACAGTTCAAAATAATACAAGTTTAATGAGTGGAACAGTGGCAACTTTGAGGTACCTGTTAAGGTAAGAATAACCTCTGTATTCAGTAAGAATAACCTCAATTTATGCTCACCTAAGTATTTTAAATTTCTCAATGTATTTTATTTTTATGTATAACAATCACAGTATCAGGTCCCAGCAGGGAATCTGCAAACTTTGTAAGAAGTTTATTCTGCCTTAGATGAAAGATGTTTATATCATTCTCAAGAGTCTCTAAACAACTACTTAAAAACGTGCAATTTGTGTTTTAAACACCTTCTCCATATTTTATCATTTGAATATACTCAAGGGGACTGGAAAAAAAATCCTTCTTTCTGTGGGAAGACTGAGTCAGCGATGCTTATTAGAGAGCCTTAATGTATCCACACAGACACAAAGTGTGTGTATATGCACAGAGCCTTAGCCATAAAACACCAACCAAATCATGTTGATTGGTAGCATAACAGTTTTTTCACTGCCCAGTACATTCAGCTGCTGATTAGCTAAGAGTCTAACACAGTTTTTTTTACAATTAATCTTTCTTCAATTCTTACACATAAGGAGTTCAGGAGTCTTGAAACCATGTCCCACTCCATTAGCAAGTGGAAGATTCCACACAAAAAAAATGTCCTTGCCAAAGTCCTGAGAGTTAGAAACACTCAAGAAACTGGCAATTGCACCTACTGAAACTTCTCTGCAGGAGAGCTGAATTCACAATGGTTTCACAAATCCAGATCTCTACCTCAGACTCAGCATGACCCAGTCCATGGTGATCCATCCCACTTTTGCAATGGACAACCACTCCTGCAGAGAGATTTCCAGGCAACTGGCAAAATGAGCTGTATGATCACCACAACACAACTGAAACTTTGCCCTTTCCATTGTTGTCCTTTAAAGGAGAAGGAGGCCAGGGTCTCCTCCTCTCTCACCAAAAGGCCAAAGGTGAACGAGGTCTATTCTCACAGCCTCCTCTCTTAGGCATTACTTCAGAAGCATGAGGAGGATCAGGAATACTACCCTGGACTTAAAGACATGTAATTAGCTTTTAAAACAGATCTCCAAATTCCCTGATGTGTCATCACATTATTAAACATGCCTGATGAACAAAATTCACTAAACACAGATAAACATTTCACTTGCTATCCTCTACAATTTTCCCTGGCAAGACTTTCCATGACATGGGTCTGCTACACTTATTTTTTGTTCACAGACACCAGACACACATCAGCTTTTGGACAATGCTTTAACTCAAATATGGCAAGGGTGGCACATGGTTTGAGCACAGGAGTAGCTGAGGGTGGCAGAAGCTGAATTTCTGATACCCCATTCTGCACAGAGGTGAAGGCCTTTGTGCAAAGACAAAACCAGTGAGCCATACAAGTGGCCCACTTACTCAAAGATGAAATTAAAAGATTAATTTCCTTCAAGAAATATCAACTGCATCAGCCCAAGGGATCTCTTCTTGAGATTCACAATTATTACTGAAATTACTGAGGCTTCTTCATCCAAAAGACTACTTTATGCTGTGAACAATCTCCAGCAGTAAATATGTAAGATATCAAATCACGTGAACTATTAATAAATATAGAAGTAGACAATAGGCTTACATAAACATACAAAATCTGCTCTGTTTAGTGTTACATTATCTTTACAAGCAAGCTTAGTCTAAGACTGGATCATTATACAAATGGAAATTATAAAATATCTCGCTGAAATACAATCTAAAAGAAAAATATATTTAATATGAGACATTACAATGGTTCTTCAAGTTATAAAAGGTTTCCTTTATCTCCAAATATTCATAACATGTTTAAAATATATTCTGAATTTTATTTCTCACAGTGTTTGATATAAAAAACAAACCAGAAGGTTGCCCTAAAGATAAATGAAACATCTGGTGGAACATGTAATAAGCTTCAGGCTCACATCTGCTACTGAAGTTAGTATTCCCGCACCATAGCTACAAGCTCTGTGCAAAGCTCTACAAGAATAACTGAGAACAGGGAGGATTATAGGGAACACATTCCTCAATCTAAATTGATATTTCCTCTTCCATCTGAATCAACATTATGCTTCCATATGTATGCATTAATGCCCAGCACCAACCCTCAGTGGAAAATAATTTCTAAAAGTAAAGTTATCTCAATTAAAACCTATCCTATTATTTTATATCATAAGTGGTTTTAAGCAGTTTTAAACATATGAAACCATTTATCTAGGCATATTTATATACATAAATATATATAGCTAAAACTGGCTATGTGCATATATATATATACTTTCACTAGTTTTAGAGTGCAAGCAAACTTACAGTTAATTCATCCATATATCATTACATTTGACAAAACTTATTGGCAAAATAACAAAGAGTAGACAGTAGACAGCATAGTTACTGCAATTATATAGAAGTGAAGCCCCAAGTATTTTCAAGCAGTAACTGATAAAACTGAATGTAAGATATTTCCTAAGGAACAAACTACGTGCAACTCACATTCCTGTTTCTATAAGGAGACTGCTCAATATTTATCTTTTTTACCCATTCACTCCTAAACTTTCAATTACTTCCATAAACAATGACAGCAAAATGTTTACATTTAATGCCAACAGAAATTGCTTTATATTTGTGACATTTTAAAAAGACCCTTTTGTGCCATGGAGAGTTTAGAAAAAGGCAGATATCTGCACAGCAGGGAAAAAACGCACTTACATTCTGCAACAGCTGTGAAAGATCAGTCCACCAGGGAAACCAAAATCAACGGCAAACTAGGAAGTGTTTAGGAAATAAAATGTTTCCATCACCTCATACTATCATTCACTTCCATTAGTACTGACGAAAGAGAGACCGGATTTTATACAGTGTTATAAATGGTAGGAACATTACAGGCAGTGGAAACAGAACTGATCACTAAACATTGTTTGGTGACCAACAAAATTGGTCACTAAACAATTCTAACATCAAACCTGGGACAAAAAAGCATAAATACCCAGTGAGCATCTGGTTAGTCAGAAGATGAAGAAGTAATATCCACATCGAAACTTATTTATCTTGGATAAAAATTTCATAGTAGAACTGAAAGTGATTAAGATGCTCAATCAGAGGAACATGGAAACTTTTTCAAAAAATACATTACATGGTAACACAAACTGTGCTGCAGAAAACTCCCTCAGTACAGGGCCCTTTTCTCACAATTAAATTTGCAAAAAGGCAATTATTATAATAATATAATAAAAAAGTTTTATATATATTTAATGCAAGACATGGCAGAAAACCATGGAAGAGATAAATGTCATGTGATCACCTAGGGAACAGAAATTAAGGACTGGCCACAGAAAACGTGATCAGGCCAGCAGTGTCATGATATAAATCATGCACAATACCACGAATCTATCATGCAGAAACAGAATTGTAACAACAAGTGCACGAAATTATTAGGTGCTACTTGTGTCCTGCTCCTTGACACCCTGTAGAAAAGGGATGAAAGGCTGCAGGAGAAGAATGGACAAAGAAGGACAGCTTCTGACACAAGGAGAACCAAGGCATGGAGGGGGCACTTGCATTTGTTCAGATTTAAGAAAAAACAAGCAAGCCCCAGCTTCTCTTCAAAATAACTGCTGCAAATAATCCACCTTGCAATGTAACTTTGGAATGCTCTGAAGACAAGGGTGATGCAAAAGCTTTTCAGAACTCAAAGCAGCTGTAGGGGCAAAACCCACCCCATATTCCCAAAAAATCCAAACCAACACAAAGAACCAAAATGTCAATCTGATGCAATCGTTATCCATTTACACTGCCTTGTACATAGAGTAAAGCAGTTTGGATGAATCTCAAGTATCGTCTAAATGCTCAAGTAACCTGTCTGTCTTTGTGAGCTCAAATTTAGTTCTTCCCTTAATAAGAGGCATGGCAGCTGCTTAGCTTTTTTACAGAATTTGACAAGTCTACAGCGGTGAAACAGGTAATACTTTGTTCAGGCTTATTTCAGAATTACTGTATCTGATATTATCTGCATATTTAGCAGAGAATAAAATAAGTCACCACAATAATTTTTACAGCTCTTGGCAATTTCATGATAAAATAAACTCTCTGCTGTGTTAACAGACAACAAAGTAAATAAGCTAGCAACAAAAATCAGACTGTTTCATGTCACACTCACTCCTTTACCCTCAACTGCTGCTGAAATGGGTGGTCCATACCCAATCCTCCTCTTCCTCCAGCTACATGAGCTTCATCAATTTGCTGGATTCAGTCTCCAGTAGATCAATAAGCTGATCTGACTCACTCTGTGGCCATGCAAGCCCTGGATCCTGCACAAGGCAGGAGGCAGGACCAGGCAGCCAAATGCACAGAGGGACAGTCGGGATGGCTCCCATCCTCAGCTGGTAGATTAAATCACATGTATTATAAAAGTTCAACTGCAGAGTACAAATCACTCCTTCTAGAATGAACAGTGCTGTAACTAGAAATACCCAATCAATTTTTCTTTCCTATTCATCATTTAAAAAAAACTGTCCTAAAAATATCAAAGAAGGGATAAATTACATGTTACAGTTAATTCACCATTCTTGAAGCCATCCAAATTAATCGATACACTGTTGCTTTCAGGCCACAATACAAATGTCTTGGGTAGGTAAGGGCTGCTTTGCCAGGGGTGCTTAAATTACAAAATTTAACAGCCAAGAACATATTTAAATTAAACTCTACCTAGAAAGGTCTTCCTATAGCAATGATCATTTGCTTCAGAAACTGCAGAGCAATGAAATGGTCTGCTCCCAGCAATAAGTGCCCTAAGAAGAGCTATAACAGATTAGGAAAAACATCAGCAAGACACTTAAATAAGATTTAAATAATTTAAAGTCATCCAGAACTTACAGAATTGATCAGATAATACATATGTACTTTGTTTCTTACATTTGAGAAACTGAAAAAATATTGTAAAACTAAAAGCAAGGGCTCTGTGTCATTAACTGGAAACTTTAATTCACTGAATTTACAGTGTGAAGGATAAATACATAGTCAGAGTGCCTTACACACCAACACAAGATTTATGCAGCAAATGATTAAAAAGGAGTGTCAGAATTCCAAAACACAAATCTTCTCTTAACAAAAAAACAAAACCAACCACAGAACCCTTCACTTCTGTGTGGAAAGCTGTCTAAAGAGTTAGTGTTTGTTTTGTCATCAAAAACAGGCATTTGAGAGGGCATTGTGTATCAATACAAAAAGTATTCTAATGATTAAAGATCCAATCCAGTTTGAGACAGAAAAACATGCAGTAGAAAAGTGCATTAATAGTCAAGGTCTTCAGAGGCTGCTGGTGTTAGAATTACTGATTTGAGATTTTTACATAACATTAAGTTAGGAAATAGGTTCTGAAAATTCTATTGCCAAGCAGAGTTGCAGGACTTGAAGACGTTGATATATCTTGCTTTAAGTCATTCTGCAGTCTTCTCTCTATCCTGAAGTGTGTGCAAATCACTATCCCCATCCATACATACAGATCTCTGGTGCTATTGGCAAGTAGGAGTAAGATCAAGTTATGCAGAGGAAATAATGGTACATACTGTATTTCAATCTATGACCAATTGACTACATGAAATAAGTTAAGACAGGAACCATCAAAGAAAGTGTCTTCCTCTCTGCATAATGCTATGCAGACAAGATGAATCACAAAAAAATATTATTTAAATTTCAACTCTGAAAAAGGAAGGGGAGGAAGACAAAAAAGGAAGACAAGGAAGGGAGGGAAAGGAAAAAGGAAAACGGAAAAAGGAAAACAGAAAAAGGAAAAGGAAGAAAAAGGAAGAAAAAGAAAAATAAAGAAACCAGAAATTTCTATTCTTGGTAGACTGGGAAAATAGCAGAATACCTAAAAGGTTTGAGGCATATATTTAATTTTACAGTAAATGCAGGATCAAGTCCCGGAATTAAGTTTGATCCTTCAGGCTGGATCACAACAGCATGTTCCCACAGCACCAGTTAACACCTCCATACCCTTTACTAGGCAGTGACATTCCTGGGTATCTTTGTCTTCAATGAAAGCCACTTCACCAGCTCAGGCTTTATACAACCCACTGAATCACCTTTTACCCATTTCACAAAACCTCTCAACTTCCTCTCTGAGTAGGACAGATGATAAAAACTAGCCAGTGTATTTCCTTCTTATTATTTCCAGCTGTCTTTTTTCCTTAGCTTGAGGTTCCCCACAGCTCATTTTCTTTTCAATCCAAGCAAGCTTCAGGTTGCATAGAAAATCCCACCTTGAAACACATCTGCTCTTTTTGATGCATAAAGCTCACTAAATGTACTGCTTACAGTCAAAATGTGGGGATCCTCTCAAGTTGTCTCCTAGACACATTCTTAAAAGAAGTCAATTGCAACTTAAAACACAGCCATTCCTATGTACAGGATCCACAAAGCAACAAATAAACAATCCAGTCTCTTGGTATCTTTTTGTTTAAAAATAATTATAATTGGCCTTCCTTTAGCTTTGACCAGTATACCGATAATTTCTTCCTGTCAATTCACAAAGCTAATACAGATAGCTCTCCAATTCAACTGCTTTAATACATTAATAAAGAAGGCTGGAGGGGAAAGGAAAAGCTGTTGTTGCTACAACAAATATAAGTTTATCTCTCTACTTTTAAGCTTTTGTCTAGCTTTCCATTTTCTGCATGTAAATACTCCCTCAATACTAAAGGTTCATTTCCATTTTCCCATTCTCACACTTCCCATCACCTTTTGGCATTATTTCAGCTACATTTTTTACAAAAAGCACAAACACTGCCGACTTTGCTTATGAAGAGTTGTCCAAAACCAGCTGCAAATCATTCTCACTTTTCTTTGAGGAACCACTCCTCTGTCAGGATGCTCAAGAAAGCTTGATAAAAATCTATTCTTTTATCAGGTCTATTTTATAATCCCAACACTCAACTTGCTAACACTTCCAAGCAAGGGAACATGGCAGTTGGTGCATTACACAAATGCAACATGACCACACTTGAGTTTACAGGTACCTTGACAGAAATAAGCAAATGTACAGAACCCCTCTGGGGCCACTATTCTAGAGCTGGTTTTACCTGCTACACCATCAAATGGATGCTGCAAGCAAGGAGGAGACTTTGCTAGGAACTGAAGAACCCATTTACACTTTCTGAGTCACTTAAATAAAATTTATGGGAAAAGACTGAGTTCCATGAAAAATTAGTGAGTAGCTTACAAAGTACTCTAAAAATCCTCTGAGATATGCAACTTCGAGGAACATAAAAACCCAGCAGAGAAAACATGCTTGTGTTTTAACAGAGACAGTTCATTAAAGTGAATACTTGAAAGGCTGAGGTACTGTAAAAATCAAAACACCAGAATGATTTTTAGAAAACTGTTTCAGCATATACTTAAAAACAAAACCAAAACAAAACAAACAAAACACTCAGGGATACAGGCCCCTCCATCTCACCAGAACACTGCATGCAATTACCATTTAAAATGTGCTCAAACAAAGAACTCATGAGAGGTTTTGCAAAAAATCAGACTGCATCAGCTAAAGCACAGCAAAAACTTGATTAAAAGCATGTACCTTATTGTAAACGAAATGTGTTACCCTTGAAGTTTATACATTGAAAGTAGTTCTGTGTCTAGTAAAATGGAAGATATCTCACCTTATCATCTCTTTACTTGCATATTTCTGTGAGAGTGTAACAGAGTACTGCCTTATAAACTTGGAATGAAAAACTATCATCTCCTCCAGTAAATACTTTCAACATTTAACAGGTTGAAACATTTAACATATTTGGGTTTTACCATTTGTTGCTTAATTCTGATCACTGTTGTGCTTTTTTTATGGCCAGATCACAGGTACCTTCTCATGCTAGGGTGAAATGTCAATTGAGATTTCCCCTGCCACCAAATTTGCTACTCTCTGAGAGAGAGAGCGTAAATTTACAATTTTATAAACACAAAGTAAGCCTGAGAAAATTTGTTTCAATAGAATAAATCCAGCCTTTGAAATATTGTTCAGGGACATTCCCAAGTTTCTACCCCACCCTTCCTCCACCTTTGTAAACTGCTCCCTTTGTCTGCAATAGCCCCACACTTCCACAGCAACTACCAAGAAACTAAAAAAATCAGAAGAAACAAAAAAATCTGCATGTTACCCTCATGTTATTTAAAATAGCCAAAAAAGGCGTCTGAAAAATGGTAGATTCCTTGTGCCTGTAATGTTAGGTGCTAAGTGGAACTAGATGATGGTCAACTCAATTTGTCATTGTCTTTTCCCTCAACTATGTGAGACTAGTGGAATTTTCAGAACCAAGTAAGTAGCTGGCTTAATCTAAAGAAATGCTTAAAAATACTGCTTTAATCTGCCCATTGCATGGAACAGTGAAGTTACCAGACTTCATCTTTTGTGGAATTGTATAAAAAAGTAACTGAAGATCTGTTTGGCTTGTTTGAATTTTTTTCCCATTGGTAATAATTGACTTATACAAATTAGACAGGAAAAAAATTAGGAGCCATTAATTAATTATACTTAGAAAAACAACACGTTAAAATATTTCTAAAGATTTTACTTTTTCCAGTAAGAACCACAAGATTTATTTATCTTGGAATGACTTACAATCCATTTTTGTCTAGCTGGTTATAATATTGTGCAGTCTTCTAATAGATGTGAAGTATCCTTTTTTCAATAACAAATTACACAATCTACTAGCAAGTCAGCGATTTCTCTTTCTTTTTCAACTACCATGAAGGCCATCCAGCTATAGTAATTTACTGAAATATATTTTCTTTTTACTCCTAAAGAAAACAATATACCTACGATAAGCAGCAGACAGAGCAGACCTCAAATACTGTGACTCTTGTAACTGTTCAGGTCTTCTTCCCCACTTGGTTTTACAATGACACATTTTAAAAAGCTCAAGGAAAATTTTTAGAAGGAATGTTTCTGTTGGGGAGGAAGGAGAGCACTATTTACATGCCCAGTTTTCAGATAAATTATGTTTAAAATAAAATCTAGCCTGAAACATCAGAATACTAGTAAGCATGGTGTGCCAAAAACATATACTACCATCTGACAGCACCTCAAACAGATTCCAGTCATTAACTTCATATGTGTCCTGAAGTGACAATATTCTGTATAAACAGCTCACTTTGCTTAAGAAAATAAACTTGTTTTCTTGAGTATGTTTGAAGCAAACATCTTTCCTGGTATGCAGACAGATCACCTTCCAGAATATCTACAGAGCACACTAAGTTTTTGTAATATGTCTTTTATATGTGGTTTTTGTGAAATACAGTCTACCATGATGGAATACACAATGATAAAGTAATTCTAGCAATTTTTTAAAAGCATACAAAGCATGTTCCTCTGACAAAAAGGGAGCAGAGTGATATGGTTTGGCCCTCCACATGAAGATCTACCTAAAGCTCAAGCAATTATACATTTCATATCCAGTTCCTTCATTTTTAGAAAAGGAAAGCCATAGTTTCATATGTAGAGGATTAGTCCAATGAAGCCTGGGGAAAGGAAAAGCTTCAAAATCTTCTTTGAACAGAAGACATAAACTGAAAGTAGAAATTACTATTAGAAAAGAAAACACCACATGTTCTAGAACAGATGCCCATATTTTCATTTTGTAGTGTTTTGTAGTGTTATCAGATTAGGTGGCACAAGGCAAAGATTACTATCCTCTTTTCATACCAAACACTGCTTATTACCAATTTATGGTGAAATACATTCTTTGCTGTCACATGTTCAGCAATTGTGTGCCTGAGAGTCACAGAAAAGCCTACATGAAACACATATCTGCATTTCTGGCATGACTAAAGGAACATATATTAGGTTTCCATATGGAAGTTCTCTCTTAGGTTAACAGCAGGAGTTATTTTAAAAAATTACACATTTCCCTCAGTGTCAAAAACTTGCAGGCCTCAGGGTCTCTTGTGGAGGTAAAATAATCACTTAGCACACAGTTCATCAAATTTCTCAAACGCTGGTTTTTATGCATTGAATCAAATCCTTTTATTTTTACAATGCAGAAAATAAATTTACCCATTTTAGCCTTATCTTTACAGAAAGAGACTATACTAAAAAAAAACCACCCTGCCTTTTAACATCTACTTCCCATCACCACTTCACTCCCAGTAACACAGAATTACAATTCCCACTACAGTAAATATACTCTTTCTTCATGTACAAATTCTCTTCTCTCTCCTTCCACTCTTAGCCAATTTAATGCCCATCTATCTTTCCACTGTCCCTGCTTCTTAAGCTTTGCCTGCTTACTCATGCAACTCTCACTGACTAAATACAAAACTAGTAAATTACCATCTTACAAAAGTGGTACACTACTATCTTCTGCATTTCTCACTGATATGTTTTTTGCCAATCCTTCTTTGCCTATTTACCTCTGGAGACTATGGCTAATTCATCTGATCTTTTTCTCAAAAAACATGATAAAGACACTTCTTTCCCCGGTTAAAACTGTAAGTAAACATTATCTTGTAGTCCATTTACTACTTAAATTTAGTAACCCACTTGGCTTGTTCAAGTCCCAGGATGTAACTGGCATATCCCTACCCTCACCAGAATGGACCTATAATACTATTTCACTGTTATGATATAAATTAATTACTACATAGTTTCCACTACACAGAATCTCATGACATCCATTACATTTGTAAAAAATACTTATTATCAACAAATATAAGGACACCTTTTACACAGCAAAGTTTCTTAAATAATGAAAATGCATTCATTTTTAAAATGTAAAATTAATAAAATGTAATCTTCAAATCAATATTGACCTGCAGTGAGATTACTAGCGTTTTACTCTTCTTGGGAGTAACGTCTAATTAACTTGCACTAAGAGTAGTCAATTCAATTTAAAAAATAAAAATAAATCTCTTCCTTCGGGGCGGAATCATTAAATGCTAAAAACTCCATTTCCAGCCCACTGTGAAGTGAAACAGTAAATAGGTGTTTCAAATAGGTCAGCTGGATTATTTTCTGTAAAGACAATAACACTGCATGTAAGAGCTATGTTTTCTTGGGCATTATAATTTTACAAACTGTTTTGTAGAAGAGGCAAACAAAATAAATGTATCTTTCAATGAAACATCAAGCTTTTAAAAGAAGTCTCTTCATATTTCTGGAGTCTTCTGCATATCTTAAAAATAATTGTGTAAAGCAACCAGGAGGCCCTACTACTTAGCAGGATGCCAATTTAAAAGAAGGAAACAACATGTTCCTTTGCCAGATTCCAAATCAACTTGATGTCCAGGCCAGGAACAAAGAACCACCATGCTCTGAGATAATAATTTAATAAAATTTGTGGCATCCGAAGTAGCAATCTTTACCTCAGCATGATATTCACAGGCATCAAATTTAATAAAATGGCCCCAATAAAAGTTAATCAAAAGTGTTTAAATGTATTGGCAATAAAATAAATTTTATGGCAGCAGAGTCAGTTCTCTTCTGTGTGTCAAATGAACTGAGCACTTAAAACGGGTGATGCATCAATACCATTTCAACAATGAAAAATGCACACATGTCCGGGAGGAGAGAAACTCCAGGCAGGAAGAGCACAGAAATTAGTAAAACACCCATAACACCATGTATTTTGTACTACACAGAAGAGAAAAACAACCAAAGGAGTTTGCTTTTCTTCAGCATGATCATAACTTTACCCAGGTTACAGCAACAGGTAATGTCTGCTCTTTCATTAAACAGGCAAATGCAGAACAAGTACCCAACACTAGAACAGTCACCATCAGAAGGTTTGCGGTTATTCTTACAAGAGATGAATTCTGCTCCACTCCCCACCACGCCAGTTTGAACACTCACCAGTATGAACCTCTGGAAGTTGTAACACACAAATTGTGACCCTAATTAACTTTCTTGGAGCTGGATGATGAATTGGAATGAGTTGGTTAATGTTACCTGTGTGCATACAATACAGCAGTTTGACAGAATCGTTTTCCACAGCAGGGGGACGAGGTGATCTTTAAGGTCCTTTCCAACCCAGGCCATTCTGTGACTCTAAAATTTTTACAAACAGCATCAGCAACTGCACTTGGCTCAAAACCTCTCAACTTGTCATTTGAACTTAAAACTGCTAAATTCTTTTCATCGGCAACAAGCAACAGGACAAGAGGAAATGGCCTCAAGCTGTGTCTCAGAAGGTTCAGGTCTGACATCAAGATGAATTTCTTCACTGAAAGGGTAGTCAGGCATTGGAAAAGGCTTCTCAGGAGAGTGGCAGAGTCACCATCACCAGAAGGGTTCAAGGATTGCCTGGACATGGCACTACAGGCTATGGTGTTCAGTAAAAGGCTGAACTCAATCATCTTGGAAGTCTTTTCCAACCTTAAAGATTTTAAGTTTTCTGCCTGGAAACCATCCATTACCCTTCTCATCACAGAAATCACCTTGTGCCACCTAAAAAGTTTCTAAGATTGTCTTCTGTAACAAAGACAAGCTTTGTACATCTGTTTGTTTCAAAATATTTTTCTTTAAGAAACTAGTTAAATAATGTTCAGCCCTAGTCACTCTTATTTTAAGGAAGAAATACTGGATGGCCTTCCTAAATGAGATGCAGATCAGAAATAAAAGACAAACCGCAGGTTTGGGGTAAAAAAAAGTAAGTAAAAAAATTTCACCTATCTTGAATACTTTACTTTATGATTTTGCCTTGCAGCATGAGATGCACGGTGGCATATTAAGAAGTAGAAAAAAATCATCCTGTGAGGCAAAGCAGCTGAAATGAAAGATTAAAACCAATTACCAGTTCTGTCAAGTCCACAGTACTTTACCAGAAAATACTGTTTACTTTTTTCTTTTTCCTCTACAAAGCTGAGGTCAAAAAATGTGTTCTACTTACTGAGCACATGATTATGATTATATTTTTCTCACTACCTTTGACTCTTCAGTGTCTTAAAACCAAAAGGAAGTCACTATTAATAACTGGTACATGTAATACAGAAATCATGTTTCATGATGTGGGGAGGTATGTAAGCTGTGTCCATTTTTATCCTTGTGTACTTTAAATCAGCATATATATTGTCATAGTTCAAAAAAAATTCTGAAGTACACCTCTACCTTAAGAATTACTACTTTGAGTCACCTTCCTGAAGATAGCTTTTCACATACACTACTACAAAGGATG